>NC_133584.1:36874030-37185974 GCF_964106895.1 Numenius arquata
TGAAAACAAATACTGCTGATTCTGGTCACAATTGTGACTTGTGTTTGGGCAGACCAGCTGTGCAAAAATGCTCTTTTTCCTTAATTTTGTCCTCACAATTGTTGGACTGCTTTGGGTGAAACTGCCCTTGCATGTCTTCTTTCTGAGGCACTTGACCAGAAAATGTCTTTTTAAATAGATAGTCCTGCAATGTTATAAGTAACTTTAAAAAAAGTCATGTAGTGCAGAAGGCTTCTGACAGACTGTATACTAGAAAATGCTGCCAGCGCTGGCTACAGCATAGCAGTAGTGTCCTGTGGCTTTTCTTAGTGTTTTTAATTAAAATGGGGAAAAATAATGAAGTTGTAAATTAACAGTAATCATACCATACAGATGGTATGATTTCTAAAAGGAGAAATTATCTTCCTGATGTCAGGGAGTTTGGACTTCATAAATAATAACGCAGAGTGCATAATTATGGTGTTGTTTGGAATGTCTCAGAAGCGCAATGTTTTTAACTAGTGAATACTGGTTCAGAGCGAAAAAGAGATCGGGTGCTGAAAGAACCTCAAAAGAGGTGGGGGCATAAAATTGCTTGATCTTGCCAAGCAATTTGGCAGGTAATGCAACACAATTGCACAACCATTGGTAAGCCTGCCTCTTTCAAGTGAAATAATCCCGGTTTATGGGGCTAATCTCACACTAATCTTCGCTGTCTGAGTGCGGTTGTGCTCCCGTCAGCTAGGACCGGAGTTCTTTCAAACCAGCCTGTTGTGTAAATAGCTTTCATAATACAAAATGAAAGTTAAGTAGTAAGTGAAGATTTTTGCACTGGCCTTAATTAAAGGTCAAACAAAGAATTCGGGAAATCATATTGCTGCTTCTGAAGACAGTTCGGTAAAGCTAATGTCCAAAAGCTGTGTGGTGTTAATTCCTTGAGAACATACCAACCAAAGAACTTGGACAAAGTCTTTCATTCAAAAAGATAGAGCAATGCTTATATCACTTGCAGAACGTATGAGTTAGCGCTTTGTAGTTTGTAGGCTTTCTGAGAAGCCTGCAACTTAGAACTTCTTTACTAGCAGTCTAAATTTATCTGATTTCCTAACAGATGTTTGGGTATGGAATAGATACGATTCCTGTACAAAGTTACTGGAATTCTGTTTCTGAAAGTTTGTTTAATGCAGTGGTAACTCTTCTGAAGACTTCAAAGATTGTGTTAATAAAAGCAGTAAACTATGGCTAGGGAAAGGGCAACTTTCTTCTTCTGTACTCATTTAAATTGCATCCAAATACGCAAAGAAGTCTGCCAGATGGGATGCAACCTGTTAATCGCAGCTGTTCCTGTGTTTTCATCCAAACTTAAGAGATTAGCATAGCATGTTCTAACATAATACCGTTACTTTTTTTTTTTTTTGCTGGAGACCTAATTTCACAGAACGTCATCTCTTTGTGGTTTTCCCCAGGGCTCCTGAAGAATGAAATAAAACTTATCTCCACAGCTTGGCCTTGTGTGATGAAATTATAGGAAACATAGTAGATGTTTCAACTACTAAGACTAAAATGTGAGGGTTTGGAGAATCATACTTTTCTAAAATGTCATAAATCTCTGAAATACGTCTTTTGCCAGGTGGACGAAAACATGAAGGTGGCCCAGAAAAGAGATGCTGTTCGGCAGGGAATGTTTTACTTCAGAAAAGACATTTGCAAAGGTAACACAAGAAGAAATCTGATCAGCACTGTTGTGGGTGTTTAGTGCATCTCTTGCCTTCTAACTGTTCCTTCCTTTCCCTTTGTTGCCCATGAAGGTGGGAACGCTGTTGTGGATGGATGTGGCTCTGCACAGAACGGGACGGGCACCGACGCAGAAGAGTACACCTTAATGAGCATTGATACAATTATCAATGGGAAGGTCATAGCCTCTTCTACCTGGAACACACAGCTTTCCCCTGCATTCCGCCCTCCCAGAAACTAGGTTGAACGTGTTTTATGTTGACTCTGTTCTCTTACACAGGAAGGCGTCTTTCCTGGTTTGATCCCAATTTTGAATTCCTATCTTGAAAACATGGAAGTGGATGTGGACACAAGGTGCACCATCCTAAACTACCTGAAGTTAATAAAAAAGAGAGCATCTGGTATGTTTGACACTTTTGGACGCTGATCTTCCTGGCATTTTTCTACTCGGTAATTGGGCTGGTCTCTAGTTTTCAGTTGGGTGAAACTGGTGGCAGCTGTGGCTGGCTGGTGAAGTGTTGAAGCATAGGAGCAAAGGACTGGAGTGTGTTCTCTGGCTTAAGTCTGGTCCTGTCTGATGATAAATGTTTTGGGATCCATTTTAGAACTTTAATTAGGAGCAATTGATACAGTTACACTGATCTCTAGGCTGTACTTGTACCTCCAATCCAACATTTCTCTTTTCAGCACCGCTTACTGCTGCTTTTGCAGTGTATTGTCCACTTTGTAGTAGTTTGCAGATACACTAATCCCCTCTGCCTGTCACTTGAGTGTTGTAAGAGTATGTGAGGCTGGGTCTGATAGCCTGGTGTGACTCCAAAGGATTCATAAATCCAAATTCTGGTATGCTAGAGCCTGGGACCTAGGCTTTAGCTCCCTGATAAGTAGCAGAACTCCTTCAAGGCAGAGCAGACCAGGCTCATACCCTGTTTTTATCATGTTCAGTGTTTTCAAAGACAGGTGGTACAATGATTCTTTGTGCTCCTTTTTAAAATGCAGCAGTATAATGAGTGAAAGATGCAGGCTAAAATTGAATTGAGAACTGGGCGCGTAGCACAGTCTGCAGCAGCTTTATACCTTTCCATGTGCAAATTCCTTGTATGCTTGCCTTGCTGTAAATTTAGCAAGACAGTTAATGTTAATCTCATGGGTCAAGACATCTATATTTTTTTTTCCCCCCCAATTTTAAACTAAAGTGTGTTGCATTCCTTTTTAATTCTTGAAAATTGCTGTAGGAGCTCTTGTAAAGAAGCTTGTTGTAAAGACCTTTTTTAAAGCTGAGGAGGAAATCAGGGCTTTCTCTTGCCTGGTAATTCAGTACTTCAGAATGTTATCAAGTTTTAATTAATTGCAGCTTTCACTTTAAGTGTTCTTTCCTAAGGCTGCTTGTTTGTAGGAGGCTTCTCTCCCTCAGGTAATGTAGACAGGGATTTGATGCTTGGCTTAACTGAGGGAGGGAAGAGAAACTGGCAGGAAGAAAACGTCTAAGGCACATCAGCTCTCAAAATAGCAATGCTTTCAAAATCTTCCGTTGTTTGTTGTTGGATATTTTTTTTTTCCTGTTCAGAAAAATGCCGTTGAAAAAACAAGAAATGCATAAATGGGAGGGTTTTTCTTTTTTCCCCCCAAGAGCTAATGACCTGGGCTCAACACCCTGCGGCAGCTGTTCCCCTTCCAAAGAACAACTTTGCTACCTGGTGCAAAAATGCAGGCATTGCAGAAGTCGGCTTGTGTATTTACACAGACTTAAAAGGTGTGGGAGTGATGTAGATAAAGAGCCTAGGGTTTGTATCTTAATTCTGATGAACTGAAATGATTTTTAAATGATGTTTCACAAGAATCAGAATTCGCAGAATAAAAGGCATTAGGTTTTGTATTCCTGTGCCACCGTGTTTCTCAATTGTGAGCTTTGGATTATTCCAGTTTACTTTCAATCTTAAATCAAATGTTCTTTAACTGCAGCCTGTCTAGCACGACACATGTCCACAAAGAGCAGCCATTTTTCAGATTTCTCTCCTCAAGTGGTGAACACAGAGCACTCGTGAGAGTTAAACACTGGCACCTCAGCTGCTGTGGCTTTAACCTTGCCCTGACATAGTTCATCTCTGCTTCATTCGCATCTTCTCTCACAGCCCAGCTAGGTGTTGCCCTCCTGGTCTCCATCCAGCTGGGGAGTAACTGCCACCACTCAGTGAGACTACAGATTGGCTGACAACCACCAAGTATTTATGAAAATGGTGTTAAAACAGATGCTTAAAGATGAAAGATGCTTAAAACAAGCATCAAGTGATCCTTGTCCGGGTGGGCTCTCCCAGCCCCTGGCTGGCTGGGTGTAGGTGCTTTGTCGGCCGAAGGTGGTGGAGTAATCATGGTGCCCGATGACCATTCACAAACATGATTTTAATGATCGTTGCCTTACCCGTCTTGAAGCAGTTATACTTTGGGTCCCAATAAAGTCATACAATAAGAAATGCCACAATTTTATCATATGCTCTTTGAAAAACTTTAATTCCTGTAGTTTTGCAAGCTTAAATGCTCTTCACGGTCACCTCATGGTACGCCTTCTAGTTGCTGTGTTGTAGGTCAAAGTTTCTCTACTCCTTTCCTATCAACGTTCATGACTTTGCAAACTTCTTGGGTACATTGTTTCTTCTAAACTTGTAGTCCCCTTTCTCTTGTTTCTTCTCGCTTGGAGGTTCTCACACCTTTCCTCAGTCTGTGGTGCCTTTTCCTGTTACTTGTATGTTCTTTGAGAGTTGCACGCTGCGTTCACCGTGAAGGTGCTGCAGATTCACACTGGTACAAAGGATGGGGAGCGATTAAGCTGCCTGACCACTAGGTGTCTGTGTTGGTGTTAGCTGGACCGTTCTTCTGTCTCCTCCTGCGCTGGCGCAGCGGCTCATAGTCTGAAAATGTCTCTTTATGCTCCACTCATCTCCTGGCCCCATCAATTTTCTTGCAGGCCCTGCTTTGCATTGGTTTGAGAAGGTTTTTGTGTGAGTTTTTAGTGCCTTCAACAAATAATGCTTCTTGGGAATATTTTTTTTTTTTATGCCTTCTTTTTATATAGAAGAGTAAAGTCTGGCCTCTCTTATTTAAAACATGACTTGCAGGTTTTGAGGTGCACTTATTTCTAATAACCTTTTTTGTTCTGCTTTTCTTTCCTGTACTTCTTGCAATTTTTCTGATTTGTGTTTGTGTACCTCTGTTCAAAACCACTGGTAGGATATCTTTAAACTGTTTTGGATGCTTTTTACTTTTTATTTGTGTGTTCCTCCTGGCTTACTTGAACTTGGTTCCACTTTTTATAATATTCTTTAAACCAAAGATTTCTTGCAAGTCAAGGAAGCTCTTGACTCTTTCCAGTCTTACAAGAAAGCTGAGGTTCTAGTAGGTTTTCTAGGATCTTCGAGCATCCCATCAGGCTACCATCTTACTGTCAGAGTTAAGGTTAACTAGTACAAGTTTAAGGCTTCTTGCATATGCTGCGTTCAGGAGCAGGATTCGGTAGCCTAAACGCTGGTGTCCTGCTGGCCTCCAGCTGCTACTTCATAGGGATGCGGGTCTCCTGCAAGGGGTGTGTGCCACTTGGTGACACACATTTGATGATAGAAGTGTCGGGGACCCTTAGGCACCTGCTGGCCGCCCCACGGACTGTACAGTGAAGCAGAGGCAGGGTGTGCAAACCAGCAGTTGGTATGATCGGGATCCTGCCCATTTTTTTGCTAGGGGAGCTGCCAGAGGGAGAAAGAACAATTAGTCAAGGTAGACAGAACAAAGCTAGCAGCTGAGTTGCATGGGTCAACTACAAAATAATTTTATATATATGTAGTTGTAGAGGTGGTGTCTGTTGGGTCGTCTCAGCCAGTTTCTCTATTAAATGACACGTTTAAGACCTCTTGCTGTTACAATCTGTTGGTAACAGCTGTTCCAGTAGCTACTTCTCTCTGCACTGTCTCGTTACAACATCTGAAAGTTCAAAGATTGCACCAGATGAATGGGTTTTAGATGGTATGTGAGCTTAATTATGCCTGTGGATTAGCCATATTAAAAAAAATTATAGGAATGTTTTTCTCGCAAAAGCATGGACTATTCATTAATGGTGTATAGAGCGCATAGAACTGCAGGTGTCATACTGCTAAATTAGATGTATAAACTGAAACTTGACTTCCTCTTGCCCACAGGAGAGTTAATGACAGTTGCCCGATGGATGAGGGAATTTATCGCACAGCATCCAGACTACAAGCAAGATAGCGTGATAACTGATGAAATGAATTATAGCCTTATTTGGAAATGCAACCAAATCGCACAAGGCCAGGCAGAGTGTCCTGAACTATTAGGGGTAGGATTTAATAAGAAGCAAAGTGGAAACAAAACTGGCTCTTTGTAATGAATGAATGTTTCTTAAATAATAGAAAGTTTAAGCCTTTTAGCAAAGCACTAGCAAAAGATACTGTGAATCTGGTACAGTTTCATGGTGTGAAGACCAAAACAGGGATACTGCACTATAAAATGGGCCAATCTGCCTAAATATTTGTTTAAGGCATCCTAAAATGGGCATATTCTTATTGTTAAGGTTTATACAATGTACATGTAAATAGTAAAATATTTTTATGATTAACATCAATGTATTTTAATAACATTGTATCTAAAGTTATTGTGAATTAGCTTGTAACTTTTTTATGCTTATTCTAGAAAGAAAAATTGTCCTGAACAGCTTTGTAAATGTAATGGTACTTGTACATTATATGCATTCCAGTTACTGAATGTTTACTGTAATTTTTTTTAACCTGGAATGTGCTACGTAATCTACCTTATTGTGTAAGAAAAAAAAATAATAATATCTTCTGGACCTAACCGAATCGCACTTCCTTCCATTTGGGTTTTGAAAGTATGTAAGAACAGATAAATGCATGTGCATCCCATTTGTTAATCCTTGTGGCAGTTGCTCAGCTGTCACAAGACCTGCATCCGCTCCCAAGCTGTGAAACTAGGAGGAACAGGTCTGTCTTTATTCAGATAAGGCAAGTCTGGCTGCAGATGCGTCGTTATTTTCTTCCCTCCTGAAGTAAATTTGTGTGGTAGCGCAGTTCAGAGATTTGCCCGACGATTTAACAAAAAAGCAGTGATGGGGGAGATGCGGTGAAAGAGGGGAGGGAATGGGAGCTGAACATAAAGCTCTCTTTACAAAGGAGCCAGAGACCCGCTCTGGACTTCTAATTGCTTTTTCTCCCACGTTCCTGCTGTTTCCACAGTCGACAATGACCACAGCACAAAACCAAACACCTCTCCCTTCCTCCTAAAGGTTGAGTTTCTCATTTGTCAGTCATTATAAATATTTTTGTCAGCATGTTTATTGCCAATAATAAGTAAACTTTACGTAGGTAGCGGCGGTACCTGCATAGCTGTAGGTACGGGCAACTTCTTCCCCTCTAGAAAATAGTTATAAAGAAATCATGGAATGCACTAATCCTTTGAATTGGGAGCCAGTGCTGGAAGTGACTGTAAAGTAATTAAAATTTAGCCATTGCAACTTGTAAATAAAGCAAACTTTAAGGGGCCTTCTTGATTTAGCTTCTTAACTGACTTCTAGAAGCGAATTGCGTTATGGGTAGATGATGCAAAGCTTAATGCAAGCATATATAAATACCTAAGGTGTAATGATTGTTTTTAAAAAAGAACTAACAGAGAAATTGCAATGGAGAAGTGCACTAAGAAGAAGCTTTTATGTACCGATACTAGACTTCGTTCTGTGTTCACAGGTGTGCTTTAGAGAATAAAAATAAAAAATGCTTTCTTTCTGCGGTGGTGAATTTGTTTTAATGGGGATGTAGGCATATGCTAATTTAGTTTCTGTAATAAGGAAATAAAAATAAAATTTGCAGTATGTGTTGGTCACTTGCATGACTTGAACCCGCGTTTTCAGATTCAGAAAGGGAGGCGCTGCATAGCCCGCGAGTACAGCTCCTCCTCCCCGGCCTGACTTTGGTCACAGTGAAACTTCTCAGGGCTGATGGTGAATGGTCTGCAACCCTGCCATGGTCGTGGTAGTGTCTGTCTGATCGCACAGCACCAGGGGCTCTGCTGAGTGGAGAGCAAACGTTCCATGAGCCAGCAATGTGCCCTTGTGGCCAAGAGGGCCAGTCGGATCCTGGGCTGCGTAGGGAAGAGTGTGGCCAGTAGGTGGAGGGAGGTCATTCTCCCCCTCTACTCTGCACTGGTGAGGCCACAACTGGAATAGTGTGTCCAGTTCTGGGCTCCCCAGTTCAAGAGAGACAGGGAACTACTGGAGAGAGTCCAACGTAGGGCAACTAAGATGATTAAGGGATTGGAGCATCTCCCTGATGAGGAAAGGCTGAGAGAGCTGGGGCTCTTTAGCCTGGAGAAGAGAAGGCTGAGGGGAAACCTTATTAATGCTTATAAGTACCTAAAGGGTGGGTTGAAGGATGATGGAGCTGGACTGTTCTCTGTGGTTCCTAGTGACAGGACGAGGGGCCTCTCGCCAGTGGTTCCCCCAGCCCTTGAGCAAAGCCCTGGAGATGGCAGCAGCAGCAGAGCGCGTCCTCCCCGCCCCTGGTGCTAAAACCCACGGAGCTCTGCTCGGTGCCCTTCTCCGCAGTCTGGAAGTTTAACGTGACCCGTGATGTTTGTCATCAAGCTGCAGCGTCCCAAGCCCCTGCTCCCAGACCAGGTCTGTTCGTGCGGAGAGGGTCGGGATGAACACCACCGTGGGCTCCTTCTGCGGGTGCCCGTGCACCATCATGGCTGGTAGGTTGTCCCAGGGCTGTGGTGTCACCAGCCACGGCTGAGATGCTGCCCCCCCGTACTTTACCAACGCTCCTCCTTTTCCAGGTGTCCTTGTGATTTGGTGGCAGCACAGCCCAACTTTTCCAAACGCGGTTAGCAAGGTTTTCCCAGCCAGCTCCAGAGCTGGCTTCCCACACAGCTTCCCTAATAAACAAACAATGAAACCGCACGGGTAAAATCGCTTTCATTTAGAAATCTGCAGTTTGCTCGTATTCTTTATTAGAAAATCTACTAAAGCTAAGGAAAATTTCCTCCTTTTCTGCTACCGATATTTGCATGCAATAATAACGTTTGCACTGCTGTGCCTTAGTGAACTTATCTCCTCTCGTCTCAGGGACAATTTCTTGGTTTCTTTAAGGTGACTACTATATTTAGTGTTTACCCCCGGGGTCCGTCTTAGCTTGAGGAGAACAGCAGCAGGTGTGCCAGTACAGCTCTAATAAACCTCTGTGGATACTGGGGATCCCGGGACACCCAAATCTGCAGTTCTGAAAAAGCCATTTGAAGCCAGAATTTAAAGTGGGAACATCAAATATAGCAACTGTTCCCCGGAAAAAGATTCTCCTAGAACAAAGATTCTCCTTCTTGTAAGATTCTCCTAGAACGGTGAAGTCAGAAAGGCTTTGCAGACTTCGGGGCTCTCTGTCCACCCCCTCTCAGGCAGGAGGATTCACTCTGAAAAGCAACGGGGGAAGGAAATGCAAGTTCCTACACCTTGCTCAGCTGTCGGTCGGGGACACGCTCTCATCCCATGGCCTTGCCAGCAGCTCCGGTTGAAAAGGAGCGCCCCGTCAGCCAGCACGTTGCCAGGCAGAAGCCCACGTGGTTTCTGGTAGGACTTTTATCAACCTTGACAGATGCTATTCCAAACGTATTGGCAAATTATAATGGAAATTGTTTCCTGAAAATGTCCCTGATTTATGTTATTTATGCCCTCCCCAATCAGCTTTGTTGGGGGGGGGGGGGGGTACAGGCTGCAGGGTGGGTAGCCCTAAAGGTGAACCCTGCACAGCCGCGGGCAGCACTGCTGAGCCACGCTCCGCTTCTGGGTGTTGATCATCCTCACTGAGATGATATCACCATCCTGGCCCAAAATAATGCAGTATCCGCTAGCACTGGACTTTGCCGGAGCTGCCGGCAGGTTACAAGGGCCGGCAGCAGCCCCCCCCCCTCCCCACCAAGTGCCCCGTGTCTGGGGGGATTCCTGCCGCCTGCCACCGCTCGCCCACCGTCCCCGCGGGGGGGTTAGAGGTGGGGGTGACAGCATCTCCTCGCCCAAAACCTCTAAATAACACGGTGTCTCTCCAGAAGAAAAGCATAACTGTCCGTTAAGTGCTGGCTACGGATCGAACAACTGGGTGAAATCCCATGGCTTATGTGAAGCAAGCAGCGGCTGTGTAGTCTTTTCTAAACCTAATTTAGAATAGCAGTCTAATAGTCTGTTTAATTTAGCCCTTGGATTTAGTTCTGTATCTCAATACCCCCGTTACGTGACCGAAAGGGAAAGCTGTGATCATGCTGGCAGTGAGAAGGTAAAAATGACCCCAGTGGAGCCAAGCGAGGGTGATACCCAGAGACACGTTGTGCCCAAAAATCACAAACGAAGGCATTGCCACATGGTGGCTCCTTGTCATCGACTTCCAAGGGTTTGTGTTCTGGCTGGAAAAAAAATCACTAGTTTATAAAATATTTAAGCAACAACAACTGTTCTTACTCTGGAGGAGGTCCAAGCTCCTATTAAAAGCAATTAGATCAAAAGAAAGCAATTCTTTATGAGGATGATGGTACAGATTTGATGAAGGCATCTTAAAGGGCGCCTTGTTACCTGACTTCAGCCAGTCCACGTGGAAGCGAGGAGTCGCGTCATGTGTGTTGCTCTGGCAGGTCATCTTCAGAAGAAGATGCTGGGGGCAGCGGGGAAGAAAGCATAGAGTGAAGGAAGCATCGCATCTCTGAGATCATAGAATCATAGAATCATAGAATGGTTGGAGTTGGAAGGGACCTTAAAGATCATCGAGTTCCAACCCCCCTGCCATGGGCAGGGACACCTCCCACTAGACCAGGTTGCTCAAAGCCCCATCCAGCCTGGCCTTAAACTCTTCCAGGGATGGGGCAGCCACAGCTTCCCTGGGCAACCTGTTCCAGTGTCTCACCACCCCCACAGTAAAGAATTTCTTCCTAATATCTAATCTAAATCTCCCCTCTTCCAATTTAAAACCATTACCCCTTGTCCTGTCACTACACTTCCTGACAAAGAGTCCCTCTCCGGCTCTCCTGTAGGCTCCCTTCAGATATTGGAAGGCTGCTGTGAGGTCTCCCCGGAGCCTTCTCTTCTCCGGGCTGAACAACCCCAGCTCTCAGCCTGTCTTCATAGGGGAGGTGCTCCATCCCTCTGATCATCTTTGTGGCCCTCCGCTGGACCCGTTCCAACAGGTCCATGTCCTTCCTGTGTTGAGGACTCCAAAGCTGGACACAGTATTCCACGTGGGGTCTCACGAGCGCAGAGTAGAGGGACACAATCACCTCCCACGACCTGCTGGCCACACTTCTCTTGATGCAGCCCAGGATCCGGTTGGCTTTCTGGGCTGCCAGTGCGCACTGCCGGCTCATGTAGAGCTTCTCGTCCACCAACAGCCCCAAGTCCTTCTCCTCAGGGCTGCTCTCCAGCCATTCTCCGCCCAACCTGTATTTGTGCCTGGGATTGCCACGTGCCAGGTGCAGGACCCTGCACTTGGCCTGGTTGAACTTCATGCGGTTTGCATGAGCCCACCTCTCAAGCCTGTAATGTCCTGCTTTCCCCCCACCCTTTGATTTGTGCTGGGGAAGCAGCTGTGCCAGGATGACCTCGAGCTCTCCAACATTTTTTGGTCAGATTTATCCTTTCCCTTAAGCCATTTACTAGCTTGGACCCTACGCCTTCCCGTCCGTTCCCATCCGTGCATGCACAGGCAGTGCTGGACTTCTAATCCCTGCCAGCTTACTCACAACATGGGCATTCAGAGGCCAAGAACTTGCAGTATTTTTCTTGGCGGTGTGAGGGCCTGGGACTCCTTGCCCAGAGACTGTCGCACAGCTGCCTAATGAAAAACAGGAAAGTCTTCCAGAAAAAAAAAAAAAAAAAAGAAAAAGCTCCTCTCCCCCGAGGGGAAGCAAGGCTCGGCATCACCCCCCACCCCCCCGCAGCATTCCCGTGCCTCACTCATCCCGCTGGCATCAGCCAAAGTGCATCGGATTTTTAAATGCTGCTAGGACAGAGGGTGGCCAGGGATGTCACCGGAGGGAGGCCAAGCCAGTAGCTGGCTCTCCAGAGCCCCCCCCCCGATTTTGGTGGGCAGGAGATGTGGCTGCTCTGTACCGTGTGTCTCAGACCCGAACCAGCCTACTGAGCCCAAACCGCTTGAGTTTGCTGCAGTTCCTCACCCCGGCAGGGTGACCCGGAGCACTGCAATAGAAACTCCGATGTCACCCCTGAGCTTCGGCAGCGTTAACATCACCAGCAAAGCCACATAACCCCGGCACAGAGAGCGGAAAACCAGCCGGCATCCTTGCTGGGGTGTGCTCAGGCAAAGCTCCCTGCTAAGCCCAGGGCCAGCCCTAGGTGGCCTCCTAAGTTACAGACCCAACTCTGGAGAGAGAAAATAACCATTCTCTGGGGAATAAAGAGAAAAAGGAGCCAGAGCCACACCAGTATTTCAGGTCCAAATCCTCTGTGGATTTTGGCCCAAGCGTCTGCTCAGGGGCTTAGCCCCAACCCATGCGACCAGTGCGAACTTCTTCGTGTCCCGACATCCCAGGCACCGCTCGGGGACCTCATCAGAGCAACTCGGGTGACTTTGCAGCCCTCGCCGGCTGCTTTCCCTGGGGAAAGGGTGGATGGGAGCTGAGGCGGGTGGTGGGGCTGCCCGGAGGACACCCCGGCCAGGAGCCTGCTGAGCAGACGTGCAGCGTAAATGTCCTAGGAGCAGGGCAGCCCCGCGGCGTGCTTTTTAAAAGGTATGCCATAGCACAGGCTGGAAAATAGGCCAGCCTGTCCCTTCCAGGCATTCAGTTCAGCTGCACGACTGCACTGCTAAGAGCAAAATTGCCACTGTCTGAATTAACACGTGTAACATGTAGGTGTTTCTGGACATGACATATCCTGAACAGCAGCGTGAGAGGGACAGAAGGGCTCCCCTTTCAAATGCAGTTAGGTCTTGCTCTTAGAATACTCACTTCTAGACAACAAACTTTACACATTGTTTTAAAAAATCCATCTAAGACTCCTCAGCAAATGGCACAAAATAACATATTTCAGATTTTTCTCTTTTCCCCTTTATTTACGGCGCAGCCTGACTGGCACAGGTCCCACCGCTTCTGCTGGGTGAGGGATGGGGCCATTTCCAGAGGCACATGTGAAAAGCAGAGCTCCAGAAGGGAGCACCCACATGTTCCTGCAAACTCATCCCAACCTTCCACTTCCCAGTCATCCCCACACACATGGTGTCATCAGTGTTTGCTCATTCCCACTCCGGCCACGAGGGTTGGAAGACGTGGTGAGGAGGGGAGAGGGCAGTCCTGCTTTGGTCCCCCCGGCTGTGATTGGGGCTTCCAGCAGCGCGGCGTGTCTGGCCCTCCCAGTGAGCTGGTAAAATGTGATGCTTCCCCCGAATCCAAACCCAGCGCTAGGACAAGACGTTATTTCTTGTCCTACCTTGGAAAAGCAAAATCCACACAACAGAAAGGATGCTCGGAAGATTCAAACTGTGCAAGAAGATTATCGAGGGGACAGCTTTGCAGGCTGCTGTGCTTCTCGCTGGTTGCCTTCTGTGCTCGTGTGATTTTACAAAGCTTTGTAATGATTTTCAAGATCACAGAATCACAGGATCTTCACGGTTGGAAGGGACCTTTGAGATCATCGAGTCCAACCATATGCACACACACAAAAAAAACCCCAACAATCTCGGGCACTAGAGCATGCCCTGAAGTGCCATGTCTACACGTTTCTTAAATACCTCCAGGGATGGCGACCCCACCACCTTCCTGGGCAGGCTGTTCCAGTGCCTGACCACCCTCTCAGTAAAGTAATTCTTCCTAATATCTAATCTAAACCTCCCCTGCCGCAACGTCAGACCATTTCCTCTGGTCCTGTCATTATTCCCTTGGGAGAAGATACAGCAGGGCAAGCTGTGCTCTGGGGGAGACAAAAGCTTCCTCAAGGACCACGCTGTCCAGAGGAGGGGACAATCTGCCAGGGGCATCGCTGGTCAGGATGTCAGCACAGCTGTCTTCTGCTTCCAGCTCTACTTCCATCCTGAAAGGGAGGTTTTATCTCCCTTTTGTCCCAATGCAGCCAACAGAGTTTTGTAGTGTGAAAACTTTGGTGCCAACCACGTTTGCTGTTGCAGTAACACACCACAGCACCGCAGAGCTAGATCCACGCATTTTAACCGGCGGTGGTCTTGATGCTGGTCTAGAAGAGCCCGTGGGATGATGTGGTGTAGTGAGTCTGATGCTCTCATTGCAATTAAATTGAAAAGCGTTATGATCGATTTTATCATCAAACCGCTCTGTCATGACACTTACCTGGCTGTGCCCAGAGTTTGAGAGAGATGACACAGTGACAGCCTCGCACACCCATTTCCTATTTTTTAATCACAAACAAATACAGACCATGTATAAATTTGGTCCATACTAGCTACTTCCTTGCAAACAACTCCTACTGGTGGAGCCCGCTGGCAGCGAGTCAGATTTTGTTTATCTGATACCTACTGTGGGAAGACATCTGTAGGCTGTGCCCTGGGACACCACAGGCTGCATGTGCCTCCCAGGGTACATTACAGATAGCACCGAAATCACTGAATGCTGGCGCTGTGTCTTCATGGCGCACCTCCAGCAGGAGATCAGCTGCTATGACAGCCCCTACAGCAGGAGCTGGTGATTTAGCAGCCACTTTCAAAAGCTCTTTCGATGGGGTAGGAAACACTGATGTAACACCAAGTCCCCCAGTCTTGTAACCTGCTTGATGATTTCTGTGGGGATAGGAACGAGGAAAAAAACTGAATTCATGTGTACCCAGCAAACGGTATGTGCGCTGGCAGCCCAGAAAGCCATCCTGATCCTGGGCTGCATCAGAAGTGTGGCCAGCAGGTCACCGGAGGTGATTCTGTTCCTCTACTCCTCGCTGGTGAGACCCTACTTGCAGTACTGCATTCATCTCTGGGGTCCTCAGCACAGGAAAGACATCGACCTGTTAGAGTGGTCCAGAGGAGGGCTATGGAGATAATAAAAGGGATGGAGCACCTCTCCTATGAAGACAGGCTGAGAGAGTTGGGGTTATTCAGCCTGGAGAAGAAAAGGCTCTGGGGACACCTTATAGCAGCCTTCTAATATCTGAAGGGAGCCTATAAGAAAGCTAGAGAGGGACTTTCTACAAGGGCATGTAGTGATAGAACGAGGGGTAATGGCTTCAAACTGGAAGAGGGGAGATTTAGATTAGATACCAGGAAGAAATTTTTCACTATGAGGGTGGTGAGACACTGGAACAGGTTGCCCAGAGAAACTGTGACTGCCCCATCCCTGGAGGGGTTCAAGACCAGGCTGGATGGGGCTTTAAGCAACCTGGTCTAGTGGGAGGTGTCCCTGCCCATGGCAGGGGGGTTGGAACTCGATGATCTTCAAGGTCCCTTCTAATCTAAGCCATTCCGTAATTCATGATTCTATGAAATCCCAGCCACTATGCCCTCGTGCTCCCATGAGCTCTGCCCTCTTCAAGAATCAAAGCTGAAATAAGTCAAGAGGAACTGCGAAGATGGCTTTCAGAGAAAAAGGCTAGTTTCATCGTTACTTCCCTCTTGTCTAGCCTCACCTTCTCTTTCATGCTCCCCCCACCCCCGCCATCTCCCTCTCTCTCCCCAGGACATCTCCATGGTTGAATCTCTTGTCCAAATGCTTCTTTGGCTCTGGCATAAGCTCTGCCTCCTGATTTTCCCCTGCCTGCCTCTGAGCCAGGCAGCTGCCTGCCCCTCTGCAGCCCCACACCCCCGGGGTACAAACTGGCTGCTTCCCACTGCCCACGCGGTGGGAGAGACAAAAGAACCCGTGCAGCCAGCCACAGGCATGAGCCACCCAATAGTCCTCTTAAAATGCCTCGTTATGGAGGAAGACCTCTGCAAGGCTTAGGCAGCCTGGACGTGGGGACTGAGTGCCCAAGATACAAGCCTGTGTGTGGCTTTTTTGTCCATGGTTAACCCCCCCGCCCCCCCCAAAAAAAAAGAAAGAAAGAAGGAAAAGAGGGAGATGCTGAAGAGCTCCACTTTGGCCAAACTCACCTTATCTGGCAGCTAATCTCAAAGAAACAAGCTGAGACTTCAGTGTGGGCAGAAGGCGGCAGGTCTGGCACAGAGTGAGCTGTAAATTGTCTGCAAGGAGACAGGCAAATGAAATTCTGCTTCTATCCAGAGGCAGGAGAACAGTCAGCAGAAATGCAGACCAGAAGGCCATGTAGGAGAGGTAAGAAGATGGGTAGAACCCTCCAAAGGACACCTGACAAAGCGAGGAGATAGTCAGGAGGGAATCCAAGGGTGGGCAGAAAAGGAGAAAGCCAAGGGAGATTAGAGAGCGGGAAAAGTTCAGCAGTGTCTGTGAAGCCTGCTGGTCCAGGGAGATAAGGCTGCCATATAATTTGGGATTGATGGCCTTTTTTTGTTTGCAAAATTTTATTTTTATTTTTTAAAGGAAAATTTTAAAATGAAAAAAAAAAAAAAAAAAAAAAAAAAAAAAGAAAAGCTCTTCTAATTTTGAGCCACTCCTTCCAAGTTAGACATCTTTAAATGATTGCCAAGGAATGCTTTCATATTCTTACCTCGTTAGCTTTGGCACGCAGCGAGGCAGGCAGGAACTCCTCTCTGTCTGGCTACCGTGGAACCGGTTTTGGACATGCAACTGTCAACTCTTTTCCAGAAATCCTAGCAATTCCTTCTTCCTGAGGAGAGCTGGGGTCTCCATCCTCCCTCTCCTTCCTTCGGTGTGGCAGATAGAAACTGAAAAGGAATGAAGCGTTTCTGGGGTAAAAGGGTACTTTTATAGGGAGACCGAGCTGGTGCTTCAGTTGAAACATCAGGACTTGGCGCTGAAGGAGAAGGAGCTTCTCGTGGGTGAGGCTGGAAAGCAGCTGTGTCCAACACAACCAATGCAGCACTGTGATGATGACAGTGTCCTGCAGCTGTGGGACAGCAGCTGGAGCTTTACATTGCTTATGGCGCTGATCCTAACATGAGCTTAGGTGTTTGCAGGCTTACAGCAATTTTTTATCTAGGCTGGGAGTGATCAAAGTTCATTTATGTTGACAATTTTTTCCAAGAAGGGTTGAGGCATCAGACCCTTGCTCATTTGTTGTCTTCTACAAGGGTCTGAGCTCCAGACTCCTCTCACATTTGACCTCCAAGTTTCCTGGGCTTCTCAGCACCCACCTCCCCAGACAGAGGCGAGCACCAAGAGACCTGTGTAGGTCCAGTCACCGCCCAAACCAGCAATTCCCAAGTCCCAGAGGGACTCCATTTGGAAGGTATGCAAGAGGCAATGGCAATCCACAAATTGCAATAGCGGCCACTTTCTTTTTATCAAGACGGGCTTAGCAGAAACAGAATGTCTCAAAGTTCATATGAGACCCCTGGTGGTTAGGGCACTTCTCAGAAAGGGGAAGATCAGATTCTCTGCTGCCTCAGAGGGTTCAAATGCACGTAATCACCACCCAGAGTACCTACACCAATTCCTTAACATATTTTTAAAGTGTCTCTGGAAGGATGGAAATTCTCCATCCTCTTTATTGGACTTTGCTACCACAGAGAACAAAACAGAAGATATTTTTAAACCTCTGTATAAATCTGCAATGTGCTGACATCTTCCTTACTGTGTGTCCTTCCTGCCTAATCTCAAAAAGTATAAAAAGGAGGGAGAGATGGCCAAAGCCAAAGGGGATTTTCAGAAAAATAGAAGGTCTTTCATAACAAGGGAGACAAAGTAAGTTAGAACTTGTTCTCTTGGGAAATAGGCATCTGGGTGGGTAACACGATAGGGGTACCTAAAATTAAATCATCTAAGTAAATTGTGGAACTGATCATTGCAAGATGTTGTGGAGGCCAAACCATGGAAGGGTTCAGCAGGTGATTAGCCAAATTAATGGAAAATATGTGGCTACAGTAGTTAGATAGTGGCATCATCATCATTGTCATTACTATTATCGTTATTATCTGGTTTAATATTCAGCATTCTGGTTGCCGTGGCCTGGGTGCCATCTCTGTCCAAGGAAATCCCCAAACCACAGGCTGCTGGAACATGGGAAGTATGTCAGGGAAGGATCATTTGGTACTGGCTGTTTCTCATGTTCTTTCCCTAAAATTCCACATCTGACAGGGAGAAAACATTGGCTCTTGGGTCTGACTGAGTTACGTTCTTACATAATTCAGTGTTAATTGAGAAGGGGGTATAGCAGAAAGAAAGGACCGCAGCCTAGCAGGCAGGCGGTGGGTTAGGAGTCCTGGGTTTTGGGAGCTGGATCAGTATTCAAGCAGTCACTAGTAGAATACAGAAAAACAGAATACGGACCACTCAGACCTCTCCCCTAGCAGGTAAACTCCCAATCACCAGGCCTATACATGCCCTCCTCTGGAGGGAGGCTTGACCATCCATGCCTGGTGACTCCTCCTGTGGGGTGGTTGTTAGTGGCTGAGCATGCAACTGAATTAAAGTCTTCAGCTTTCTGGGTGAGCCCTCCAAACACAACAGCATTGCACAGAAGACATCTAGAGAAGCTGCAGCCACGTTGCCGTGTTCCTTGACAAAAAGGTGAAGCCTGCCCAGCCCTCTCAGCAGTCATGCAGAACAGGGAGGTGCTTCGTCTCCTGAGAGGACTCAGGGCTCTGGTCGGGCTACCCCTCTAACAGCCTTCACTAAGCTGGATGTGAGGAAAACCTCGGTGTTTCCTATTGAGCACTACCAGCAGCATTTGCAACTGTTTTGCTCCACACTCCTGCTCTAGGTGAACTCAGTCATTCACATCCTTCTCCCTAACTACTCAAGTAATGTATTAAACTACCTCTAGTTGCTCTTTCTCATGCCCCAACTACCTTCCCAATCATGTCTCATAACCTGATTAATGGGTGCAGCCCACCTCTTGGGCAACACTGCTGTAACAGCCTGTTAACATTAACTAGCCCCTCTGATGGAAGTACCGGTTATTTTGAACCATGGTGATACCTAACCCTACCCTTGGGGTGGAAAAAGAATTTGGGGCTCATACACAGGCCTGGGAAAGCAAACAGTCCTAGCTGGCCATATATGCGCAGAAAACATATGGTTAGTTTATTCCTTGCATGGTCCCAGCCCAAGCTGGCCCACACACACAAGGGATGCAGGCAGGCAGGATGCAGCCACACCGCTCAGAGGGGGAGAGAGTTTCACTGTGTGGACACGAGTTGCGCTGGCCTCAAGGTGAGTCAGCCTCCTTGGACTGTTTCATTTACTAGTGCAGATGTAGCATATGTACCTCCCACCACCTTCCACTGGCGAGAATAGGCGTATTTATAAATTAGGCATAATGACACCGAACTTTCATGTACCCAAATCTTTTCTTGGCTTTGCCACCAGGCTCTCTACAGAACCAGAGGAACGTTATGCCTTTGTGGTTATATCCAGCAGTACTTGAGGGCACATCAAGTACTGTACAGGACCCAAGGAGCCCTTCACAGATGAGGAGGCTGGTCAAGTACTGCAGCTCCAGGCAACGACAAAACTTCAGGAATTTATGATTCAACCTTGTGAAAATCAAGCAGCATTTGAGTCTCATATAACAAATGTTCTTTTCACACACTGTCTTCAAGTCCAACTTTTTGTAACACATCTGAAAAGTTACATCCAGACTTTGTGTCTGAAATAGCAAACAGATGTTCTCATGCATGGAGAAGGTCTAATATCACTGCCTGTTCCCTGTAGCGTGAGCAGGAACTGATTTACTTTCTTCATAAAAGAAAGTGAAGTGAAACGCATAGCTATTTAGAAGCTACAAAACAGAAGCACCTGGAAGTTGGGGTTGGAAGGGACCTCTGGAGATCATTTAGTCCAACCCCCCTTTCTCAAGGCAGGATCAACTAGAACAAGCCACTCGGGACCATGTCCAGATGACTTCTGAATATCTCCAAAGATGGGGAGTCCACAATCTTTCCAGGCAATCTGTGCCAGCGTTTGACCACCCTCACAGTAAAAATGTGTGATCTTATTTCAGATGGAATTTCCTGTGTTTCAGTTTGTGCCCATTGCCTCTAGTTCTGTCAGTGAGCACTGCTGAGAAGAGGCTCTGTGTTCTTCATATCCCCACATCACGCATTTATACTCACCCAGATTCCCCCCGAGCTTTCTCTTCCCCAGTCTGAACACTCCCAGCTCTCTCAGCCTCTTCTCATACAACAGTTGCTCCTGTCACTTAATCATCTCTCAGACACTTCATGGGACCCCCTCCAGTAAATTCGTACCTTTCTTTTACAGGGAAGCCCAGCACTGGACTCAGCACTCCAGGTGTGGTCTCACCAGTGCTGGGCAGAGGGGAAGGGCCACCTTCCTCGACCTGCTGGCAGTGCTTTGCCTAATGCAGCCCAGGATACCATTAGCCTTCTTTGCTATGAGGGAGAATTACTGGCTCACGGTCAACTTGTCCACCAGGACACCCAGGGCCCTTTTATGTAAAGCTGCTTTCCAGCCAGTTGGGCCCCAGTCTGTACTGGAGCATGGAGTTATTCCTCCCCGGGTGCAAGACTTTTTGTTTTTTTCTTTACTGAGCTCCATGAGATTCCTTTCTGCCCATTTCTCCAGCCTGTCCAGGTTCCTCTGAATGGTAGCACAACGACCCACTACAGCAGCCACTCCTCCCAGTTTTTTATCATCTGCAAACTTGCTGAGTGAGCACTCTGACCCATCATCCAAGTTATTAACAAAGATGTTAAGTAATATTGGCCTTAGTATCAACCTCTGGTTACACCACTAGCGACTAGCCTCCAGATGGACTTTGTGCCACTGATCACCCTTTGAGCCTTGAAATTCAGCCAGTTTTCAGTCTACCTCACTGTCTGCTTATCGAGCCCGTACTTCTCTGCTTGTCTGTGAGGATGTTATGAGAGACAGTGCTGAAAGCCTGGCTAATGTCAAGATAAAAAACATCCACTCATTCACCAAGCCACTCATCTCATCATAGCTGTCTACCAGGTTGGTTAAGTACAATTTCCCCTTCATAACTCCATGTTGACTACTCCAAATCACTTTGATCACGTGAGACGTCTTCCAGTTAACTGAAAAAGACCTCATCCACTACTTCTTCCCAATCCGATGATCTGCACAAATACCCACAACAACATAGTCCACGTTGGTCTGTCCACTAGTACAAAATGAATGATCATTCAGCTTCATGCTTATTTCCAATCTAATCCAATGGTCAGTGACTGAGCTGTGGCAGAGACAACACACAAACAGAGAGAGGAAAAGAGCAGAAAATGATGTCCCGTGGTTGGTGCAGAGGATGGTGTTGCATTTTGAGATTAGGCAGCTGTATGTGATGGAACATCATAGGTCCGCTCTAAATATCTCAGACTAAAATGTTTTAAGGCAAAACTGTTAGGGATCTTCTCCAGGAGAGTTTTATTGGGGCCTAAATACTGCATCAAGAAGTTTGGGCAAGGTGTGAGGAGCATGTCCTGATGGTCAGAAGGTGGATACCGTGGGTGTCCCTCCTCCCTGTCTCCCCACTCCTCTGTTTCTGGGCATGCCCAGGACCCATACAGAAAACCAGCACCTTTGGAAAGCTGCAGGGCTGCAAGCAGTTCACACCTTTTACTTCTGGTACCAACTTGCAGCCAGTGGTAAGGCCGCAGCTGGCAGCAGAAAAGCAGATCTTCCTTGCTCTGAAGGCCTGAGATGGAAAGAGTGGTGGGAAGAAGGAACAGAGAGAGAGGGAGCAGCACAGAGAGGAGGACAAATGGCAGAAGACAAAGGAATTTTAACAGGAGTTCTAATACTTTCTCAAATTTGTACCAAGAAACCTGACTGTATCCACGAATGTTTTGCAGGGCTATTACCTGTGTCAGATGACAAGGAGTCACATCAACAATTTGGTTTTAGTTGTTTCAGAACAGAGCACATCTCCTTATATGCCCGCCTTGTGGTGACTGGTGCCCTCGTATCCTCCCTCCCAAATACTCCCACTGACGCTTGCTTTCAACTTCTGACTTGGTGTCCTTTTCCCCAGACCATTTCCAGTGCTTGGAGAAACCTTCCTGATCTTTTAAGCATGAACATGTGGCCCTCTTCCTTCAAGTTCTCATCGTTCATACAGATTTCTACAGCAAGGCATGTTTCCATGTCGCTACTGACTTCATGGTTCACCCCTCAACTTCCACTGGTCATATGGCATTTGTCTGAAAAGAGATGTGTTACCTGTGAAGCCTCTGCAGGGCCATGCCAACTCTTGCCTGGTGGTGACAGATGCCCGGAGCTTTTTATATCAAAATGAGGTAGGCAGCCAGATTTGGGTTCTCTCACCTGTGTTGCTAAAGATGTGGAGTTACAGCACTGAGGCCACCTCAGCCTTACGCCGACACTAAATGACAGCAGAACGCCATCCAGCAGGAGGGTTTTGCAATTGGAATGGGTAAACAGATTATCTTTTGTTGTTCTTATCTGCTTACCCCTTCACCGGCAGTGTTATATAACCTACACCTGCAGACAGGGGTTGTTTAAACATATAAAGGCAATATCCTTAAAGTTCTTTGCAAACACACTGCATTTGTTTTGAGAAAAAAAAAATAATAATTGTTTAACACTTTTATCAGAGGAAGGCAGAGCAGGAGTGCAGCACGCTTGCCTGCTGCCCAGCCCTTTCTGCTACAGCAGATATTAGCATCAAATGGGCAGAGAGAGAAAGCTGTTTCTGAGGAGCATTTTTCCCCTTTGAGTGTTGCATTGGAGTTGTGCATTTTACAGGGAAAGTAACTCACAAGTCACAAAGAAGCTTAATTTTGATAAAAGCTTCTACCTTTACAAAATCCAGGAGGTACGGTAGGTGACTTTGCTGTATTTAGACCCTGTCCTTAATTGTCCCTTTCGCAGGAGGTGTAAGAGAAGGCATATAATTTCAAACTACTGCAGCAGAAGACAGTGGTTATTGCACCTCTGACACAGGTACTTACATACATTGGTCCGGCAAGGTAAAATAGCCTGCAGTGTAGCCACGTTTTAAAGCATTTTCCCACTGCCAGAGGACACAAAAGTGTAATTAGGTTGCAAAGTGCTTTAAGTGGTTTCTCTTAAATTATTCGCGTCGTTTGGTAGTTGAGAGAAGCATTTAAGATTTTAAGGTGAAAACTATTCATTTGGGCTGTTCTCATAGCAAAACCAAAATCACCTCTTGCTGCAAGCTAAATTGCTTGTGGAACTTGAAAGAAAGAGTGAAAAGCCAAGCAAAGGAGCCTGCAGACATTAGAGCTCATCCTTGGACTTTCAGTAAAGCCCTCCATGAACCATGAAAACACGTTTGTAGCCATCACCATACGCTTGGCTTCTGCAGTTGCTGCCTGGCAAGAAATATTGCGCTACCGTGTCCTTGGTGGGGTTGTAAGAAGTCACAAAATCAGCCCGGGAATACTTCAATGTGAAATGATACCTTGTGCTTGTCCAACAGGCTTATTCAGGGAGCAAACACGGAACTGGGCAACCGGCCGGGCAGGGGAAAGGGGGAAACACGGCTTTTGGGAGAAAAGGCTTTGGGAAACAGCCAGATCTAGCAGAGGGGTCTGGCTGTTTGCCGAGGCTGGGGCACAGTTGGTGACAAAGACGGGAAGTGCTGATGCCATTTTCCCCCAGCAAGGCATTAAAATTGTTTCTCCCTGCTATCGATGCCACCACTTTCAAATATGAATTGAAAACAAAGGGTATTTGTTCTTATGGGTTTAAAAACATACAGTCTGCTTTATATATAGCAGGAATAAATCTACTTAATTTTTTCTTCGTCAGACATGGTTTTCTTTGGGCTTATGGCCATTCATGTTCAAACCCCAATTGTTTTCCCTTGTGTACCCAGAGGTGTTTTTGTGGGGTTTTTTTAAAGCAGTTGTCCCTCTCTAACTGGACGGTGGCAGGAGTAAATCAGCTTCCACATGTTCAGAGACAAAGGAACAATGAAACATTCAGCCAAGCTTGCCTCAACAGATTATTTTTTTTTTTCATACTTCCAGGGCAATTTGCAACAGGAAAACTGCCTGAGAGCTCAGAGGATTTGGGAGGAGGAGCTCTGAGTAGCAACTGTGACTCCTCTGGGAGATTAGGGGCCAGATCCTCCCATCACTAAAGCTCCTGGACGTCGTGCAACGGCCCAAACAGAGCTGGGAGAAGGATGTGATCCGTTTCCTTGCCGTGGTATGCTGAGGGTAAATTATCACGATTAATGAGTTACTGTTTGCCAACTGAAGCGCGGTAACAGGGCACGGGACAGCCAGCTCCAGGTTTCTCAGTGGTGCAAGTGAAGTTCAAGTGTGTGGCCACTCTGCTTACAGTCCTGGGAAGAGGTGGGAAGAGCAAAGTGGGAGCAGGGTGGGCAGGTGCCAGGATTTTGGGAACGCGTGCAGCCGAGGCCAGCAGCCCAGGGCTCCTCGAGCTCACTCCCGCAGGCAACCACCCGCCCTGCCGGGAGCATCGGCGAGTCCTGCCTTGTCTCCTCAGCCCGTGGCAGTTGTGAGAGAGGACTTGTTATTTAAAATCCCTGCAGCTAGCAGGTTTTACAGGCTCACGCAGCAGACAGTCAGGTAATGGACGAGTAGATGTGGTGTTTAGGGACATGGTTTAGTGGTGGCTTTGGTTAGGTTGATGGCTGGATTCAATGATCTTAAAGGTCCCTTCCAAGCTAGATGATTCTATGATTCTATGTCCAATTGCCTGCACATGTGCTTCCTTAAATACTAGGTGACACTTACACGCAGGGGTCTCTTCTGATGGGAAGCACGCAGCCCCCCAAAAGGCTGGGGCCATATTTTGGTCTTTGAGAGCAATTTCCCATCGTGTGACCTGAAACCATTGCAAAATTATTAACCGCCTTGCTCTAAGACATGAAAGAAATATCAGAGGCAGCGGGAGGAGGGCATCTCCTACACCCCATCAGTCAGGAGCGGCAGTCACGACGTGGCACAAACACATCTCCCTCACTCTAGCAGTTCAGGCCAGGAGATGCAAAAAAATACCAGATTCAGTTCAAACTGCTGAAGGTAATTATAAGTATTTCAGCAGGTGGAATGCAATCATGTGGGCTGGGAAACACCCAAGCCGCTGATTAGCACCCTACAAAAAAGTTGCTGGGGATCAGTAATGATGAGGGCTATTGGATTAGCTGCTGCTGGGCTCTGAGTGCAGGGCACTGGGTTTCCTGCCATGCTCAGCAGCTCTCCCACCATTTGCCCTTTGCACCCTCAGCAGAAGCAGTGACTGTCCCTGGCATCTTTTGCTTCTGGTCTTTTCCTTTTTTTGAGGAGGGTTCGGAGGATTCAGGTGCTTGGTGAAGCCAGGGAGACTGTTTCCCTTCAGCTGGCTGGACTGCTGGTGCTAGCAAACGTTTGCAAGAAAGCTAAGCTTACAGCTTCTATTGCTGTTTTAAAATAAGATATTTATGGTTCTGGGTTTTGCCACTGGTACTTTGAAAAGAGAAAGTTAAAATAGATTTGATAAGAATGGCTGTATTCTCTCTTCACAGTCTCTTTTTACAGTTTAGTTAGCCTGTATTCAAAATGTCACCTTGTTTTCCAGGCAGCATTTCCTTATTACCATCTCTTCAAACCTTATCTGCTTTCTTTCTGCTCCTCAGCTTTGTCCTTTAGATAACTTCCCTTTGTTTGCTTTCCAGTCTTCTGCATCATTTCCACCAGCTTTCAGTTTTACATTCTGAGCTGCTTTTTCAACCCTTTTTTTCAGCTAACTAAAAGGAACAGGCAACGCCACAAATATTTGTGATTTTTAGTGGTACTATATAATGTAAAAAGGAGGGAGGCACAGGAAGGAAGTACGTATTTTTAGAAGAAAAAGAGGATGTTCTGAAAGTACCTGCAGAGAGAGGCGAGCAATGCTAATAATGGTGTTGAAAAAACTGTGTATGCAGTGGATGAATGCTTTTATGATCCAGGTTTATCTGAGGGATGAATCTTGGCCTGATGCAGGAACTTTGGGCCTGACCACAGGGATCAGTCTGTTCTTAATTTAAAGTGACAACCTGACCACTCAAATTTAGTGTGAAGAAAGAGACTTCTGTGCTCCTCCAGTGAGCGAGGCCCAAACACCCCAGTGCTGGGCTGTAAGGTTGCACTCAACAGCCGTGGGTAGAAGGGTACAGGCTGGCCACCTGGAAGAGACATTAGTCAGTGGGGCGGTCGGTGTGGGTAGATAAACCCAAGCAGAAGTTCATGTTATTAACAGAAAACTGCCCTGCAAATGGGTGAGACCAACAGATTAGGTACTAGACAAGGATGGAGTCAATTTAGGTCTCAAACTTCTGGTTAGCTCATTCCCATTCAGCCTCAACCCTTCCTGAGAGATAAGAGCAAGCCTCCGTAATGATGCAGGCTGCGATGCTGCACCAGGGGACATCCTCAGGTGTGGCATCAGGACAGCCATGTCTAGCACTGGCTGCTAGAATTTAAATAATTAAATTTAATTCTTAATAAAAATATTGACTGTTGAAACACAAGATGAGACTCGTAGCTCTCCCACCAACAAAAGCTTCTGCTAATGATGCTCACCAGAGGGATGGGCTCTGAATAACACCAGTTGGTTTCCCTCCTTGAGGTGCATGGTTTGCAGCAGAAGCCTCATAAGATACTTCCTTTCCAGTGCTTATTTTCCTTTGCAAAAGCCACGGTCAGGACCTCGCCCCTGCTGTCGGTTCTGGGAACCCTGGGCTTCCTTCCCACGTCCCACCTAGGCTGTGCACCCCAGAGAGAGGTCTGGTACCTGGGACCACTTGCCCCGAGGCAGGGCACGGCACATTTGCACCTCAGCTAAGGCTAAAGCAAGTTGAAGAGGGCATGACACAAATAATTAGTCCCTGCAAATCTGCTCTAACCTCCACCTGGGATGTTATCAGTAGCTGGAGCTGCCCCTCAGGCACCTCCCCGGGCACTCCTAGGAGAGGAGGGAGCTTCAAACAAGCCAAGCCCAGCTTATCTCTGGATTTAACCAAAACCCCTTGGCATCACCAGCAAAAAACATGCCTTGAAGTACCTCGGGGAGTGGCCCACAGCGGCACATCCTGAGGCAAGAGGCCAAGAGGCAGCGCTGACTAAGGCCATGGAAAACAAAACAAGAGCTTCCCGGCAAGGGCTGGGTGGAACGCCCACACCTGAGACACCGTGGCTGCCCTCCGAGCGGACACCACGCTCCCTGAGCCCCCATCCAGCTGGTGGGCACTGGCCTACAAAGACAGGCTGACCCTGCTCTCCAGCCACCATTCCCGGTATCGGCTATTTCATTCCTCTACTTACATTTTTTTTTTACAGACTGCAGAAGTGTTGCCCGGTAGATGAAACTGAACTGAATACCGAATTTGTTTTTTTCCCTTCACAAGAGATATTCTTCAGACAAAATGGCATTTAAAAGGGGAACACAATAAATATAGGTTTTTTAAGAGGTTTTACCTGAAGTGATGTAATTAGTCGTGGTCCAAGAGTGGTTTGCCATGTGAAATCCAATTTTCAGTTGTTTAAATCAATGCAAAGCTCATTCCTTCTCCTGTTAAGATCAATGGCAATTTAGGTTAAAAGGAGCTGGGCCCCGGTCCTGTGAAAATGCAAACCAGATCCTTCCCTCTTGGGCCTGTTCTTTTTTAAAAAAGAAACCCAGCAAACGTACACCATGTTAAGTTTCCCCCTCTTCTAAATATGTGTTTCTAAAGAGGATTCAAAAAAAACATTTCACTCTTTTGACTCAAATGTTTCCTTTATGTCGTATTAACCATAGATCTGGATCTGTGGCATTTGGGCGACCGTATGTGGATTTCCCAAAGTACACAGGCCTGGACAGCTTTCGTGTAGGTGACGCTTTTTCATAGCCGTGTGATTTTGGGGGCTCTCATCCTGCGCATCCTAACGAGCCTAAGGGACATTCCTGAGACTCTGGGAAGCAGAGCCATCGCTCCCACCACCTGTGGACAGGCTGCAATTTGCAGGGGCCGGTCGCGGTGGTAATTTGCTCTGAGGCTTCACTGACAAATAGGAAAAACGACTGAACCGAGCGAGGTCTACTCAATACATGCTATTGCAGAGCTGCTTTCTCTCAGTTCTAGTTGTACGAGGCCTGACGGCATGGTTTTCCTCCTCCTTGCAAATTCAGCCAAAGAAAGAGGAGCTAATGCAGGGAAATAAACCTTTGAGGGGGGAAAAATAGGAATACAAAAGAATAAAATCAGAAAATGTATTAAGCGTCTGTTTTTGAGAGATTACAAACAATTAAAGCAGAAAAAGAAGTCAGGATTTTCAAAAGTCTGCTTGAAACGAGAGGTGGAAATGAGAAGTCTAGTCCTAGGTACCTTCTAGAAAAGGAGACCATTTGCATTAAGCAGTAGCACCCACAGCCGTGTCTGCAGTGACGACTGACACCGTCGTTCCACGATCCCTTAACCCAGCACAAGGGCTCACTCCAGCAGGAAGGGGTGGTCCTGTCTTCTCCCGGCTCCCAGCTCTCACTGCTGGCTTCTCCCCTGCAGCCACACCAACGCTCATGCAGACTGCCAGGGCCTAAGACTCTCTCAACAGATTCTTTCTGATATCCCATATGAGCAGGGCTCGATGTTTTAAATCTAAATTGCTCATTTGAAGATATTTGACATTACACAGGACTTCGATTCAGCAGACCGATACACCGATATACTGAGGTCACAACACAAGCACAGTACAGCAATTGCAACACACAGCTGGATCACACTACAAACACGAATCCCACTACCATTCTCTCTACGCTCACCGTCACAACACTGGGCATCTCCAGTCGCCGGGAAGAAACAGGTGCGTTGAAGCCAGCTCGAGGCCATCGTCCTCTTCACAGTTAATTTTGCTGGTTCTTTGATTTTGTTGTTCCATGTTGGGCTGAGACACGGGTACACTTCCCCCATGCCGGCCTGGCTGGCTCAGGAAGATAATTTCTACTGATTATTTTAGGGCGGGCCAATTACACAACCAGTTGACTCACTCAACTGATACAGTGCTCCATCTACAACAAAGGTCACCCTCCGGTCCCCTTGGTGTTGAGATAAGTTCAGCTTCCTTTATGACAGCTGTGGTCACTTCCTGCGTTCTTTCCTGAGCTTCATGACCACACCATCCCTGCCTCCCTCCTCCGAGCCTTTTTCTACAGCAGGGGTTCATTGATTGGTCGCACAATCAATGGCCCGTATGGACCACACCTATTCATTTCATTAAGCATGCCAGGAAATGTGGCCAAGCACTGGAGCTCAGGCATCCATGCTTAAATAGCAATGACTTCTGGCCACCTCCCAGCCGTGCTCCTGGGCGTGATCCAGAGGTTAGCACAAGGAGGCATCACTCTCAACCGAGACTCTGTGTGTGGACACCCTCCTGCAGGTGGTCGCTCTACAGTGAGTCTGACAGTGTGGGCACAGGCATCCTCGACGCCAAAGAACAGCCTAGGACAAGTTTGATTCCCTCATGTTGGTGGAGCTTTCTGCAAATCTTCCTTGCTTGTGCTGGGTTAGGCTCCAGACAGGGTTCCACCCTGAGATCAGGTGAACAGCAATGAGGGACACGTGGAACAAGCGGTTGCAGAAAGTGGTGGGTGAAGTAGTGGAGCAGGCCTTTGATGGCAGCCAGACTAAGCTGACCGTGGCACTATGGCCTGAAAAAAGATTTCACAGGCACTGATGAGGGAAATAAGTGCAAGGCTTTCCAATGAAGACCCCATCTTCTTGGGGAGAAAGAGGTCAGTGGAAAGCTCACAGAGAGATAGGCCAAGATACTGCAGGGAGCTACTCCACAGCTATAGTCACTTATTCCAGCCCCTCTTTAGTCTTTCGGTTACCTGGACATCCATGTCAGTTGTCAGTTTTCAAGGGAAGGGACCCACCTTACTGACTCGTGGTCCGCTTGATGCATTCTGGGGTTTATTAGGAATAAAAATTGTACGCATACAGTCAGGTCAAAACCGAGTTTAAATAGCCAAGCTTCATTTGCCTAGAAGACTTGCCCCTGTTTAAGCTAAAATAGGATGTGGACAACAGACGAACGTCTTCATTGCACCCTGCCCGGGCAGGCTGCTGGCACAGTTCTGCGTGTGTGCTATTAGGAGTGGGATGCTGTACTGCCATCATGAGCTAGGGATGCATATTTTATAAAGTTAACGTTATGCACATAATTCATTTGGGGAGATTCCCCAGCTTCCCCTGCTGATTCATGACAAAATGCAGACTCTGTACTGTAGAGTATAACGGTGCAGTAAGAAACACCGATTAATGTACATATCTAACATGGGAACTATTCCGTGGTGCTTAATATACACAGAGCAGAGTTCAAAGCCTTTCCGTGCCCGCGTGGCCTGTCCTGCCACCCCTGGGGACAGTCGTCCTTTAAAGCCCGGGTGCTGAGAACGCTAAGTCTCCTTGTCACAGCGATGCTGCAGATGAAATCAGATGATGGCAGGTTTTGAGGCGATCTGGCAGAGGCTAGGGTTGAGGAAAGGGCAGGGGAAAGGCAAGCACCGTATCTTGAAATAAAGGGCAGGATCCAAGCATAGCAAAGCTACCAGTTGGATGCTAGGTTAATAACCCTGCCCCCAGGTCACAGCCCGCAGGAGCTCCCAAGCCATGGGGCAGGACCTCGATGCAGCGGGCACAGTGCAAACACGGCTGAGGAGGAGACATTAGCCCGCCTTGGTGTTCCCAGCCAACAGGCATTCCTGCTTCAGAGTCAGGAACCAGCCAGCTATTATTAACTGAAACCCGCTTTCCTTTAGAGAAGACGACTCTCCACTACCAAAGGAGGGAGTTGGGCTCGGTTAGCTGCAGCTCTGATCTTCATGGGCTTCACGCTTCTGCCGTTATTAGAGAAGCCTTTAACCATGCGGGTGGAGGCAGAGAGCCTGCCAAGAACTAGGAGACAAATAATCACGGAATCAGGGAATTGTCAGAGTTGGAAGGGACCTCTAGAGATCATCTAGTCCAACTCCCCTGCTAAAGCAGGATTGCCCAGAGCACATCACTCAGGACTGCATCCAAGCAGGTCTTGAAGATCTCCAGAGAAGGGGACTCCACGACCTCCCTGGGCAGCCTGTGCCAGGGCTCTGGCACCCTCACCGGAAAGAAGTTTCTCCTCATATTTAAATGGAACTTCCCATGTTCCAGCTTGTGCCCATTGCCCCTCGTCCTGTCACTGGGAACCACTGAAAAGAGTCCAGCTCCATCATCCTTCAACCCACCCTTTAGATACTTATAAGCATTAATAAGGTCTCCCCTCAGCCTTCTCTTCTCCAGGCTAAAGAGCCCCAGCTCTCTCAGCCTTTCCTCATCAGGGAGACGCTCCAATCCCTCAATCATCTTAGTTGCCCTACGCTGGACTCTCTCCAGTAGTTCCCTGTCTCTCTTGAACTGGGGAGCCCAGAACTGGACACACTATTCCAGTGGTGGCCTCACCAGTGCAGAGTAGAGGGGGAGAATGACCTCCCTCCACCTACTGGCCACACTCTTCCCTGCGCAGCCCAGGATCCCACGGGCCCTCTTGGCCACAAGGGCACATTGCTGGCTCATGGAACGTTTGCTCTCCACCAGGACTCCCAGATCCTTCTCCTCAGCAGTGTTTTCTAGAAGATCCATCCCTAACCTGTATTGGTGCCTGGGGTTCTTCCTCCCCAAGTGCAGGACCCTACAGTTGCCCTTGTTGAACCTCATTAGGTTCTTCTCTGCCCAGCTCTCCAGCCTGTTCAGGTCACGCTGGATGGCGGCGCAGCCCTCTGGAGTGTCGGCCAGCCCTCCCAGTTTGGTATCATCAGCGAACTGGCTGAGGATGCACTCTGTCCCCTCGTCCAGGTCATTGATGAATATGTTGAACAGGACTGGGCCGAGTATTGACCCCTGGGGGACACCGCTGGTTACAGGCCTCCAACTTGACCCTGCTCCATTAATTACAACCCTCTGAGTTCTGTCACACAGCCAGCTCTCAACCCACCTCACAGTAATACCTCACCTCACAAAATAAGAAACTATGTGAAGAAGGGGGATTTCTGATGAGAGACGCTGACGACGAGGCCCCCCCGCTACTACGCTCGTGAGGACGGGGCCCGAAGTCTCCGCTCCGAGGTGCCTCTCCTCTGCCGCCAGCGCTCGTGCTGCGGGGCTGGAGCAAAACCGTGATGCTCATGCAAAGCGACACGATCAGTGATCCACGCACGGGCTGTAACACAGCAACCACCTTGTCAAAACACTAAGAGGAGGAGCGGTCATAGCAAAAAAGCAAACAGGCCTCAGCGATGCTTTTTTTTTTTTTTTTTTTTTTCCTCCCCCTCACAAAAGTAGGCCGAAGAAACCAAGAGACGTGGAAGATGACAGTTTATTGAACCTGGCAGCAGTTCAAAGCTAGAACCTCTTGTCCCCGCTGTGCAGAGCTTGCACCTGCTATTGTTCAAGAGATAAGGGACGAGGAGCACAGACGCCTCGCGCATAATAAAAGACTGCACTGATTATTCTTCCCAAATTGGAGAGGATGCTCTACGCAGCCCCCAACACAGAAAATAAACACATTCAGTGAGAAACTGCTGTAATAAAATTACAAACCCCTGACACTTAAGGTTGGCAGGTGGCATAAAGGAATTATTTCTGAAAATACACTCCACTGAGCCTCTAATGCATCTCCTGATATATAATAAAAAGACAAGAAGAGCTGTTTACAAAGACCATCCGCGCATGTTAAGTCCACAGAAAAAGCTCCGTTGAAGTGAAAGGTGAGGAGGGTGTGAGGACACCGCCTACGCTGGAGCTAAAGCTTCAAAGCCGGTTTTCTCAGTGACAACTGCATCCAGAATTTAGCGCGTTTCAGCAAGAAGGTGGAGCTCAGACAATTTTTAACTCCTCTAATTATAGCATGTTGGTAGCGATACTATGATTATGAGAACAGAGGCACTCTTATATGTACGTCTAGAAGAGCTTCTGGTGCCAAGAAGAGCTGTTAGCAACAATTTGCCCCATCCCTGGAAGTGTTTAAGGCCAGGCTGGATGGGGCTTTGAGCAACCCAATCTAGTGGAGGTGTCCCTGCCCATGGCAGGGGGGTTGGAACTCGATGATCTTGAAGGTCCCTTCCAACTCTAACCATTCTATGATTCTATGATTCTATAATAAGTATCCACAGTATATATCCAGCTAATTTAGCTCTTGTTAAACTATATGTAGGGGCTGGGACACCTCAGTGGTCCCTGCAGCTGAACAAGTCCCTGTGCAGGAGCTGTAGCTAAGAGCTCTCAGTCCCCAGCAAAAGCAGAGCGTGCTAGCTTTGATCTGCAAAGATTTAGGCTGATGTACTTCATTTCTCATTTCCAACAGGAAATAAGAACACAAACAACTTAATCCTGTGGTTGCAGTGATGTGGGAACTCATTAAACAGCAGCAACCTGGCACTTCTGAGTTCCAGCTGTTTCATCCTGACACGGAGAAGCCATCCCGGAGATGAAAGGGTCTGGGGACATCCCACAGCAGCTGTTCCCACGCGGAGGCTGGAAGCAGCAGTGAATGAACATTTTTTGGTCCTTACTTTGTTTCAATGAAATATATGATGCCAAGGAGGCCTTAAGACGGGAACTTTACAGGCTGACATGAGCTGAAGGTTCAGAAAGTCTGGGATCACCCAGCTGAAGTGAAATAGACCTTAAGATACTTAATATCCTTCTTATTTTAATAGACAACCTGAAACGGGAGGGAAAGAAACTCCTGTGAGTCTTCAGCTTTGTCACGTTGCAGGAGATAGTGGCACTAAATACAAGCCATTTGCCTTGCACTACTGCAAAATTCAAATAAATTGCCAATTTTGATATATTCAGGGTTCTTTGATCAATTTTTCTGAGCACACAAAAACCACTTCTGGTTTCTGTTTGAAAACACAAGAAAAATCTGAGGTTGGGTATATGTTGCTACTGCTTTCAATTTTAGAAAAACTCAGTGCATAAAACTACTCCAACAATAAAATAAAAACAGTTACTAGTCCAGCCATACTAAGTCTCTTCCTTTTAAAAGAGAAAAAGACAGTTACATAAAAACTTGGTATTTAAAGTTATCAAAAAATAACAATACAGATATTAGACATTGATACAGCCAAAACAGAAATGAAATCAAGTTGAGAAACAGAATCTTTTATCATAGATATCACTGAAAAGAATAAGGCTAAATGCAAGAGACAAAACTGCAACAGGACTCAAAATGAGGAACCTGCCTCATTTAAAATGGGGTTACATGGAAGAAATAAGGATAGACAAAACCGCAAGGACTGGGTCTCATATTTCTGATATTTTCATAAAAGTGGCTGCTCACAGGTATAGACATTCTAGCCTCCTGCTCAGGAAAGCAGCCAACACAGCCCACATCACCTCATTGGCACACTGCAGGCAAGTAGGATGGATCTTGATGTGAGAGGCTAGTACGTAGTTTCTGATAATAGTGCCATCGTGCCATTCTCCTACAGCCTTTTAAATAAACCGATAAATGCTTAGAAACCTTAATAATCGTTAGTGAGACTGTTCAAGAACGAAAGCGAAAATTTGTGTTAAAGGACCGGAAACAAAGATTGCAGCAGACAGACGGACAGGTTTTAGCAGACTACAGCTTGGAAATGTTACAAATGCAAAAAAAAAAAAAATAAAAGGTAAGCAGGAAGTTGGAATTAAGATTATAGACCAAGTTCTGTACCAGAGGCACAGGAGAAATGTTAGGTGTCATCAAAGTAAGTGTCAGGCTTAATGAAAAAATGTAAAACTAAAAGACAGAATTGAAAACTCAAATGAATTTGTTCATAAAATAAAAGTCTTTGGAGAAACGTCACCTCAACAGCATGAAAAAAAATACTTTCAGAAGCAGAACCAAGTATATTAAAAAATTGCTTTCATGCCAAAGTTGTAAGTAGTCACTTGTTATTTTTACTTGTTGATATTATTGGTATTCCTTTGGTTAAAAGGCTTCTGAGGGAGGCAATGGGTTCAAGAAGAAATTAATGAAACTGACCAGGGCATTGCTTTTAGTAAAATTTATTTTCAGAAGCGTGTATCAGGCTTGTTTCTTTGAACAACAGCAGCCCCATGTCCCCAGAGACAGCAGCCTCTGCTCAAAGTGAGAACTCTTCTTCTTTCCCAGGACCCCACCACGACCTCCTGTGGACTTTAGCACAAGGTCTTGGTTGGCAGTCGCCATCTCAACCTACACGCTTGGGACATGGTGATCTGTGTGGCTGGGGATGTTCATTTTGGCTGCTAACCTTGCACAGCAGGAACAGTTTAGTATCTTGGCTATGCTCAGGAAAATCTCACTGTGCCTAAACTTGAGGGAATGGATTCGATCACCATTAAGACCTTTGCTTACTCACAACCTCATGATGAGCCCATGAGGCCTCTTTGGAGAGCTACCAGGATTCTACCCAGTCTTCCGTTAGAGCTCCTTGGGTTATCATCAAAATGACTCCAGTGGGGTGCAACATTTCTATACTCTTCTCCTATCTCCTAAATATTTGGGGGCCATCTGCACACACATAGTAGGAAAGAGTCCCCACCCTGAGGAGTTTACAGTGTAAGTGGTAAAAACAAGCAAAGAGTGAGAGAGAAAGAGATGAATATCCACCATTATTTATCTCAGTGTCTACTTATATCACAGCTGGGGAAAAAAAATACATTCCTAGAATAATAAAAGCCAAGCCACCCCTCCTTCCCAGGGAAACCCAAGCTACACTTCATCTAATAAGAAGCAAGCTTATGCTAAAATATCCCCTACGCAAAAACTGACCTGGATTGGTGGCTATATCCCTCACCAGAGATTATTCCCAATAGCTGGCTGGGTGCTGGTGGTAGCCTGCAGCCAGGGAACCCACCCAGAGTCCCCTGGCAGTTCTGAGGTCAGCAGCAGGGCTGGAGCCATCAACAGCAGCCACTGGTTTAGAATCATAGAATCATAGAATGGTTAGAGTTGGAAGGGACCTTAAGGATCATCAAGTTCCAACCCCCCTGCCATGGGCAGGGACACCCCCCACTAGAGCAGGTTGCTCAAAGCCCCATCCAGCCTGGCCTTGAACACCTCCAGGGATGGGGCATCCACAGCTTCCCTGGGAAACCTGTTCCAGTGCCTCATCACCCTCACAGGAAAGAATTTCCTCCTAATATCTAATCTAAATCCCCCCTCTTCCAATTTAAAACCATTACCCCTTGTCCTGTCACTACACTTCCTGACAAAGAGCCCCTCTCTGGCTCTCCTGTAGGCTCCCTTTAGGTACTGGAAGGCTGCTATGAGGTCTCCCCGGAGCTTTTTCTTCTCCAGGCTGAACATCCCCAGCTCTCTCAGCCTGTCTTCATAGGAGAGGTGCTCCATCCCTCTGATCATCTTTGTGGCCCTCCGCTGGACCCGTTCCAACAGGTCCATGTCCTTTCTATGTTGAGGACTCCAGAGCTGGACACAATACTCCAGACACTGTTTGGGTTTGGGTGGTTTCCTTTTCAGATAGGCATCTTCAGATTTATCTTCAGATAACTCAGATCATTTACGAAAATGCTTTCCCCATCTCTTCTTTTGCACTAAGACAGCATGATTTACTGTTTGCTCTAAGCACTGAGACGATGTTTTCTCCCAACAATGGGATTATCTCAGACAGTTTACGCTGGTTGTGATTAAAGAGAAAGGGATAAGGAGCGTGGCTCATGGAGAGGGATCACAAATGCTGCCCTTAACTGCTCCTCCAAACCAGAACATCTAATACTCTTAATGGAAATACAGTGTTGTACTCCCACCAGCTCCCTCATACTGAGTAAAGTGACAGGTCCGAATCCCAGCCCCACTGGTTTTGAGATAAAGCAGAAAACTGGTGACAGGCTTCAGTCGATAATGATGGGTTTGTGATGCTGTTTTGGAAGACTGGATGTTGCTTTGAAAGATTAAATGTTGTCATCTATACAGTAAGTCAACAAAAAGACACCATAAAAGGAACAGGCAAGGAGCAGGCATTCAATTATTAATGCAAAATAATGCAGTTTATACTTTATTCACCCTACCATGATTATTATTAGCTCTTATAAAATCACTCTACAGCAGCAGAGGCTGCTTGCTAGATGAAGTGACAACACACTTTCCCCCTTGAAGTGTTTCTAATCTTAACTGCAGGTGTGCCCAAATCGTGAGGGGAATGCCCAAAAGCAGGCAGGGAAAGGGAGCGGGACCGGGCTCCCGGGGCTCTCTGGGGTCACAGTGGAGCCAGCAGGACAGAGGAGCACCAAGGTGAGATCCAGCCAAGGTCTTCGCCTCTGGGTGAGATGGTCTCTACCGCCTGCTGCCTCCCTTGCACCCTGCAACCATCAGCAAAAACCCATCATGGGCTGAGTCGTGCCTTAACCAGAGACTGGGTTTGCCTCAGAGGGAGAGGCACGGTTTGAGTGCAGGGTTGTAGATGAGATGCTCCAGATCTACTGGAAGGACGTGCCACTTCTACTGTAGACACTGACAAAGTGGAGATGGAGCAAGGAGGACCCATGGCCACCACCCGCGTGAGTTAGCTGAGTATCTGTGCCTCTGGGTTAAGTGACTGCTTTCTTCATGCCCATTTTGAAACTACCCGTGCTTTTATCACTTGCTCATCAGAAACGCCTTTTAATTCTCCATGTGTGTCCCATTGGCAGCCCCAGCAGCTGCCAGTGACAGCTGTCTAGCAGTGCCATAGGGGAAAACCAGCTAGGATATAGTGGCAAGATTCCCCGGGGCTTGTGTTCTCAGCTCAGGGCAACCAAAGCTTTAGCAGCCAGTTGACGACATCAAATAAAAATGCGCATATCCCAAGTAACAAAGGTGAGCAACACTGACAAGAGTTGACTTCAATCAAATTTTCTCCCTGAGATGAAGAGCGGCATGGTGAGAGAGACAAACGTGCTAACACCCACGGCAGAGAAAACTTCCTAATTATTTGACCTGCATTCGATTTGCCAAGAAACAAAAATATTTTGCTATCGTGGGACACCATCTGTTCTGCCTCCGGGGTAAACCTGTCTCTCAAGTACACTGCAAATACGGTGGGTCAGTGCAGGTCTTCAGTCTTAGAAAGTAATAATTTGCCTAAAACACGGCACCCTGCAGGGAGATGTAAGAAGAGGAAGAGGAAATGCAGAAAGGTTAACTGCTGTTAATGTAAAATGCGTGAAATTGGATTAGAAACATAGTTAGGGCCAAAAAACTGCCTCCACTCCAGCTTGTAAGAATTTTGCCCTCGATGGCAGAGAGCAAAAAACACCCTCAAAAGTTCACGACAGTTTGTAACACAATCATACCTCTGAACAGAGAGTTAGTGTGTTCACACCAGTTTTGTGTTGGAATCTCAAAATAGCAGCTTCATCCAGCTGCTTGCTTATGAGATCTGCCAAGTAGGAAATTGGGAAGAAAACCTCAGTTGGAAGCTTTTTCTACGAAGATCAAGTACTTAAAAGTTAGACAAAGTTGTAGAAACAGCACGAAGCGTTTGTGGTTTGCACAACAGAAGAAAATGCCGTATTCAGAAGAGAGAGACGCTGAAATTTCAAGCCTGATACTTTAGTCCAGTGTTTGATTTAAAGAGAAGAGAACAGTAATCGCATCCCACTTATCTCGCTGATAAAGAACATGGAGCTGCCGCAGTCAGCCTGGAGGGAAGCCAAGGCAAACCCAGGCAGAACTGAAAATTCCCGTTAAGATGACTGAGTGGCAAACGATGGTTATTTATTCTAATCATTTTGTTAATTTATTTCTGGAAAAACCGGATTAATTTCTTTCTAATCAAAACAAGCCCCTATTCATTACAGTGTGTACGATGAACCACTATTAAATAGGCACAGCTAGGATTTCTAGATTTTTGAAGAAGATGACAGATTTGGTGGCTCACCCCCCCAAAAGAAGACTGTTCAGGCTCGTTTCCCTGCAACGTACACTTCCATCACTTCATCCAGGCTAATTTCAAACACCACTTTGACAGACCTTCTACTCCAAACTCCTTTGTCTCCCCAGTGCTGCAGCCCCCGCTGATTCTTCGCTCTTTCGGTTGTTCCAGCTGTTCTCCTCCCACCCATACTCTCAAACACCATCATCTATTTATCTCCTCCCTTCGCTTACCATTGATTTAGTGAGGATAATTGTGTCTGCTGAGGCCTCTTGTCACCTCTACTGCTGCTGCTACCTAGGCTGGGTCACTTAGGTCTCAGCTTTCCACAGTGCTCAGATTTTGCCTCTTCTCTCTCGAAAAGCAGGAATACAATAGTCATGATGCATAGGTGAAAATTAAATGCAAGGCATAACTTATTTTAAACCTGTCCTTTCTGTCTAAATCCCTAATAATGTTTAATTGGCCCTTCTCTGAACTCCGGCCTCATTGATCCCACTCTGATAATGAGGTCTCTGAAGTCTGTCCTGAGCAAATATACCAGCAGCAATTTCATCAGCGCTCAGTGGAGAGGTCAATGGCAACGTCTTCATTCCTGACAAACTTGCCGATGCTCCAAGAGGACAGGGACAACACCGGGACTCAGTACATCCAACAGACAGAACAACACTGGCCAGCCCCTACCCCTCGTTAAAGGCCAAAAGTTTAGCGCCAAAACGCTTGGCATTGTTTGCTTAGTTCTCCTGAATGGGTAATTCTGCAATTACATTTCCCACGCCGTGACCTTGCTCTTGTTCTCTGACTGATAACAGCAGGAGCACTTTGGAGAGGCCGGGAGAGGGAAGAACTGGCAGCTCATCAGGCAGGCAGGGAGTCCCACGCTGCAGCTGAGCTGGCAAAGCCAAAGTCCTCCCCCAGCTTCATCCTTCCACCCATCAGCAGCTGTGTCCCCCTTCTCCGGTGTCAGCTACTCAACACCCCGGGGCACGCAGAGTCTCATTAAAACCCCACTGCCAAGAGAGAAGAGCAAGCTCGGCGGCTGGAGTGGGTGCATGCCAGGCGCTGGTGGGCTTGGGGCACGGTCATAGAATCACAGAATGGTTTGGGTTGGAAGGGACCTTAAAGATCACCGAGTTCCAACCCCCCTGCCACGGGCAGGGACACCTTCACTAGAGCAGGTTGCTCAAAGCCCCATCCAACCTGGCCTTGAACACCTCCAGGGATGGGGCATCCACAACTTCTCTGGGAAACCTCCCAGGTCCCCTGACTGTGGGCACTGAGCAGGCGGGGGGGGGGCACAGCCCGGGTACCAGGCAGCATCCCTCTCCCACACGGGGTGTCACTCGCCTCCCAGCTGCCACCCTCTGCCTGTGCTCCCCATGCCTCGCTCCGTCCCTTTTTGCATCTAAAGTTGCAAACGGTTCTTACTTTTTATTTTTAAACCGACAGATTGAGTCTTAATTATTTAAGCATCTTCCAGATTTAGAAAGCTGTTTTGGCTGCGAAAGTAACGCTCGGTGCAATCATCTCTCATCAATAAACCATGGGAACAAATGTGTACGCCCGTCGGGAAGCAACTTTATTTAAAGCACAGTGAAAAATCAAGTTCAGATTTACAGATGTGAAAAGACCTAACGCTGGTCACGTTTCAGTGAGCGCAGGACATTTTAGCTCGAGTGAGAAAAGACAGGACTTGCGCCTTATTCCATTAATTTTGCTGGGAGGAAAACTGCTTGACTCCCCTCAAACAAGAAGAGATGCCTCAGAAACATCCAAAACCCAAACTTGGGCAAAGGGCCTTCAGAAAAGCCTACTCGCTGGAGAGTCGTGCTGGCTTTCGGGGTTTTTCCCAAAATGTTAAAACAGGTAGGCGAGGTAGAGTTGCGAGTGCTCAATGCCTTAGTGAAAACTGCTACACAGCCTCAAGTCACACACGCAAAAATCATACAGGGGTTTGGTCCTTCAAAGAGAAAAGGACATGGAGACCTGGGCTTCAAAACAAAAAGAAGAAAAAAAAAAAAAAACCCGACCCAAACCAAAGGCATTCCTATTAACCTCTTACTCTAATTAAAAAAAATAAGATTAAACAAAAAACACCTATGGCATAGCCTCCACGTCTCCTTTGGAGAGAGGCTTTTTCCCTTGTCCCAGTAAGAGCGTCAGGAAGATCGTTTCTGACCCCACGGGGCAAACACGCCGCGTTACCGCGTTGCCCGTTTGCAGCCCAGCATCACCTGCGGGGACCGTTTGCCCGCTGAGCCTCAAGCAGGTCAGGGGAGGCTGCAACGCGCAGCTCCACCTAAACGACCAGGGACGTGGGAGCGGTGTGTTACCACCCAGGAGAAGAAGCTCCTGGACGTTGGGTTGGCGCGGTTGACCTTCGTGACTTCACCCGGACAGCCGCCTTCTACAGCCACCGAGGAAGCTCCAGGAAAGCCTTTTCCCCTCCAGCTTTCCCAAATGGCTCCTCATTGAGCGCAGACACCCGATCTTGAATAAAACCCATGCAAATTGCTGCTCAAGTCCTCTCCTTTGCAAAGCAAAGCTGCTCTTTATTTACGGAACATTTTAATTTAATTAGCAAAGAGACAGAACAAACTCTTAGGGAAAAAAAAAAAAAAAGGAAAGATTAAAAGGTCATTTTCCAGCAGGAAGGAGTAGGTTGAGAGAGGGGAAGAAGCAAAGTGGTTTCTTCCACAAACACCGAGGGTCCCTCCCTGCTGCCCCGCTTGGAGCTGGTGGAGGTAACGAGGGGCCTGGAGCGGACAAGATGGGACTTCTCTTCCTCTGCTGAGCATCCCAGTGGCTGGAGAGGAGCCAGAAGAGATGCTCTGAAATTCACGGAATCATGGAATTGTCAGAGTTGGAAGGGACCTCTAGAGATCATCCAGTCCAACTCCCCTGCCAAAGCAGGATTGCCCAGAGCACATCACTCAGGGCTGCATCCAGGTGGGGCTTGAAGATCTCCAGAGAAGGGGACTCCACGACCTCCCTGGGCAGCCTGTTCCAGGGCTCTGGCACCCTCACCAGAAAGAAGTTTCTCCACATATTTGAATGGAACTTCCCATGTTCCAGCTTGTGCCCGTTGCCCCTCGTCCTGTCACTGGGAACCACGGAAAAGAGTCCGGCTCCATCATCCTTCAACCCACCCTTTAGGTACTTGTAAACATAGATAAGGTCTCCCCTCAGCCTTCTCTTCTCCAGGCTAAAGAGCCCCAGCTCTCTCAGCCTTTCCTCATCAGGGAGATGCTCCAATCCCTCAATCATCTTAGTTGCCCTACGTTGGACTCTCTCCAGTAGTTCCCTGTCTCTCTTGAACTGGGGAGCCCAGAACTGGACACACTATTCCAGTTGTGGCCTCACCAGTGCAGAGTAGAGGGGGAGAATGACCTCCCTCCACCTACTGGCCACACTCTTCCCTACGCAGCCCAGGATCCCACGGGCCCTCTTGGCCGCAAGGGCACATTGCTGGCTCATGGAACGTTTGCTATCCACCAGGACCCCCAGATCCTTCTCCTCAGTAGTCCTTCCTGGGACATCCGACACTGCCGGGACGGGCTCAGCGCGCCCGTCGGGATTACACCGCGCCCCCCCCCCGCCCCGGGGGTGTTATTGCATCACCGAGTTACACTGCGAGGTAGTTACTGCCCCCCCGGCTGATACCCAGCACGGTGACAACACGGCAAAGCCCCTCACCCCGGACGCAGCCAACGGACCAACTTCCCACGGCCTTTAATGCGGGCCGGCGGCTCATCTCATTAAGACAGGTCTTTAATTACACCATCCCATATTGTTTTTCGCTGGGGCCTCCCCCCCCATCCCCCCCCCGGCCCGGACACCCCTCCCGTAACGAAGCGTTTAACCCCCCCCCCCCCCGCGATGGGCGCCCCCACCCGTGGGACGGGCACCCCCCCCCTCGCCCCCTCCCCGCTCCCGAACCTTCCTCCGCCTCCGGATTGGCCCTCGCCGGCCGTGACATCATAACGCCCCCCCCCCCCGCGCCACCCGTGAGCCCCCCGCACCACTCTGACGTCACGGTCAGCCCACGGCCGCCTGCGGGGGGGAGGGCGGGACGGGGCGCCCCCCGCCCCCCCCGCCCCCGCCCCGCGCCCGCCCACGGCCCCGCCCCCGCGGCGCCGCCGCCGCCGCAGCGTGACAGAGCCGGCCGGTGCCCGCCCGCCGACCCCGCCGCCACCGCCACCGCCACCGCCAGGTAGGGCCGCGTCCCCCGGGCGGGAGGGCAGCGCCGGGACTCCCCGCCTGGCGGCGGGATGCGGCACGGCCGCCCGGACCCGGCGGCGGCGGAGAGGGTGGGGGGTGGGGGGCGGGTACCGGTACCGGATGGGGGCTGCGGTGGGCGCGCAACAAGTGGGGCGGCGTTGGAGCGGAAGGCGGGCTGGGCGCTCGAGGGTCGGTCGGTCGGGCGGGCCGGGGGAAGGAGAGGATGGGACGGGACGGGACGGGGCGGTGGAAGGGCCGGGGTTATTGCCGGGAGCGTCTTTTCCCCGGTGCAGTTGGTGGAGAGCATGATGCAATCTCGCATTGCCATGGCTACTGCATCCCCCCCCCCCGCCCCGGGGTGGCGGCGGCGGCGGCTCCTTCCGCCCTGGCGGGAGAAATAGCACGGGCAGGAAGGGGAGGCGGGGGGACACCCCCCCTACCCCCCTCCGGCTGCGTTCAGCAGCGAGGAAACGGCCCGGGGCCGTGCGCTGCCGCCCCGGGGAGGGCTGAGCGCTGCTGCTACGGCTCCAAACGCACACACAAAAAAGCCCGGACCCGTTGTTTCCCTCCCCCTCCCTTCCCCCCCCTCCAGCCCGCGGTGTGGGTGCGGGTCCCCCCCCGGGCGGGATGAGCCGAGCCCCCGCCGGTCGCGGGGATGCGGGGCCCGGGCAGCGGGAGGACGGGCTGGGGAGGGAAGACTTCTGCTTCTTCTTCTTTTCTTTCTTCTTCCCGGAGCCCGTAACCCCGCTCACCAGCCCTGGCCGCCTTACTGGTTCCGAAATGGGGCCGCTGGTGGGCGGCTGCCGGGTCCCTCTGTGGCACCAGGCTAGAGGGGCCACCGTGGAGATGTGGGGTGGTGGCTCCTCAAACACGCCTACCCGTTTTAAAATCTAGAGTGTTTAAAAGAGTACAAGCGTTAGGAAATAAGTAGGAACCCATCACGCGATAGGAACGTGTCAGTGTGTCAGATGGGCATGCAGGGACTTTCTTAAGAACTTTACGACTTTGCTTTTACCTCTTCCATCTCCTGCAAGCCCTCGGGCATCGGCAGCATTAGAAGCTGGCACCGCTCGGGATTATGCGGAGTATGGTCTTGGGCGATTTAAGTCTTTTCTCCTCCCCTGCCAGCGCTGGCTGCTTTTCTGTCCTCACCCCCCTCCCCCGCCCCCCCACCCTCTCCCTGTTTCCCAGGGATGCAGCAGCTGAGGATCCCACTCCGGAGAGCTTTCCGGCACGCCGAGCCGCGCTCTGAATCTGCAGACAAAAGGCCAGTTTTGCAGACCTGGGCAGGAATGGGAGCACCTTGGCTTGCTCAGCAAGAAGGGCTCCTGGCAGATGACGAGAGGCGTTCCTCCCTCCGGCAGTGACCCGTACGGCTGATTTGTATTCCCAGCGCTTTGGGTAATGTCCGGTGCTGTGGGATTTAGGAAAAAAACAAAACAAAACCCACCAGCAAAGAGCTCAGCCGTCTGCTAGCGATGGAAGGGGGGAAAACAAGGCAGGGGCATGGCCGCAGTTTGGATGCTTCCGATCAGGAAGTCTCCGAAACCGCTGTGTGTAAATGGAAACACACCCTGCAGCTGACACCAGAGGAAGGCAAGCGTGCCGGCGGCTCCGGCAGCCGCACAGCCTCTTGCCGGAGTTTTGGTTGCTTCCAGGGTGAGCTTATCTCTGCAAGAGCAGCTCTCCACCAGAACCCGGCAGCTGCCGGTCTGCCCCTTAGCGTTCGGCTTAAATTCTCGCCGGTGGCCCTGGCTGGATGGAGGGATTTGCAGCTGCCAGGTTTTTGTTGATGGGGGCTAAGGGCGTTGTTGCATCGGCATTAAGCTGCTGGCGTAGAGGGAGGGGGTTTACTTATTTTCAATATGAACTTGTGAATAACACTGTTATAACTCTGATATTCCAGTCTAAGTCATCCTCATTCCTTCAGCCCAGTTACGGCCTTGGGATTTTTCCCTGCTGTTAGAAAACTCTGTGGCTAGAGATAAATACTGGTGTGTCCTCACTGCGGCTGACAGAAGTTGAGCCTGCGTCAGGGAGAGCAAGCCCGTGGCACCCTTCATCATCTGATGCCGTTTAGCCACCAAAGCTGGAGTTTCTTACAGAAGAATTCATGTAGTTGGGGTGCGCTCCACGTGATCTGTTTTCAGAGTAGCCAAGGCATGTGCTCTGCCCCGGGGGGAGCTGGAGGGGCCACCAACAGGGCGAGGATTTCCCTTCAAAACCTGTGGTGGCTGGAGGTGGCCGGGGTCAGCTGGTTGGAGATGCCTTTCCAGCTGTACACCAGCCGAGGAGCAGCTGAAAGGAGCCACTGTGCCGAGTCCCCTGAAGTTAAGAGCGGGTTTGCCCTCGAAGACTCTCTTGCCAGCTGACTGACGTGGGTCAAGGGCGGGAAAAGACATGCTAGAATTTTGCTGGATTTTACTGGATGTCTTACAAGGTGCACGTTACCTGTGTAACCCGTGCTGGAAGCCCTTAAGGGATTTCTTTGTGTTTGTTATCCGTAAGCAGCTAAGTGAATTTATCATAAGTGATCTAAAACTTAGGTCTCCTCTACTTCAGCATTCACATGCAACCGGAGAGCGCGGCAGTGAGATTAATATGCCACGGAGCTTTGTCTTTCAAGGTGGGGAAGAGTCTGGCCATCGGTCTGTTTGCCTCACTCTGCTTTTTAAAAAGCAGTCGTGCTTTGTGTGGTTTAGTATCTTTTACATACCAGCAGCTGATCAAATGAAGTATCTTTAACTAAAACTCGTGCGTGTTTGGTACGTTAAGTATAGCATCATTAAGGACACTTAGTTTATGTGCTGTCTGACCGGTCTCTTACTGCAGTATTTTTAGTAAGTTGATGTTGTCTCTGTATTTCTCAGCAAGAATTCCTCTTGTTGCATTCCTTGCCTTCAGTACAGCCAGAGTTGAAGTAAAATATTTTGAATTCTCTGGTCTAATCTCTTCTTTCCCTGCTGACCTTCATTTTGTGTTGCTTACAAGAGGAGTTAACTTAGAGAAGATATGATGAATGGAACAAAAAAATGTAAACTGGAAATAATACTGTAAATCCGTCAGACTTCTGGGAAGCACCTTTAGTTGCTCGTTCTTTTGTGACTCACTAGGAGCAGATTTTTGAAAATACGTTTGAAGATTCCAACTTTTGGAATTTTTTAGGATTTCAGGCTGACCTGGTGCTCAGGTCCAGCAGCTGCAGATGGAAAGCCCGGCGCCGAGAGCTGCCCCTTGGGAAGCATGTTCCTTGGAAGTGGGAGTCAGTTGGTAATTGGTTAAATACTCTCAAGTACTGAGCTGACCTCATTCCTTTGCCTTCCTCATTTTTGGGGCAGCAAACATTGCAACATCAAAAGCTTCTGTTTCTGCTGAGCTCAGAAAAAAACAAACACCCCTATGGAGCAAGGTGGTGGTGCCTACAAGGTTAAAATACCTGTCCTCTGCCTGTCTTCTAGTGGTCTCAGCAGTCCTCGCTCCGTGGCGACGAAGCGAGAATCCCAGTTAACGCCGTCTGCATCCCACCCGAGACAGACCTCAGGGAGAGAAGCAGCAATTGCATACAGTCCCATCTTAAAATAGCATCGAGCCCGTGTGTCCTTGCTGTCCCCTCTGGCCTTCTTGGAGCTAGCGCTAAAAGGATGTCACCAAGGAGCGTTCATCCTTGCTCCTGTTGTGTGGTGGTGCGGGGCAGTGGTCGGGTGGGAGGGTGGGCTCGGTGGCATTTCGGGTGTCACCTTGCCGCCGGCACAGGAGATGGGGTAGGCAGCATCCCTGCTTGCAGCCTGGCCATGGCAGCAAGAAGCCAGAGCTCCCATCCCAGGAGGCTCCATCTCCAGGGAGACCCTGTAGCAGCTTTCTAGTGTCTGAAAGGGGCCTACAAGAAAGCTGGAGAGGGACGTTTTCCAAGGGCACGTAGTGATAGGACGAGGGGTAGTGGCTTCAAACTAGAAGAGGGTAGATTTAGATTGGATATCAGGAAGAGATTCTTTCCTGTGAGGGTGGTGAGGCACTGGAACAGGTTGCCCAGGGAAGCTGTGGATGCCCCATCCCTGGAGGTGTTCAAGACCAGGCTGGATGGAGCTTTGAGCAACCTGGTCTAGTGGAGGTGTCCCTGCCCATGGCAGGGGGGTTGGAACTCGATGATCTTTAAGGTCCCTTCCAACCCAAACCATTCTATGACTCTATGATCCTGTGTGCAGAGTCGTCTCCTGGGATGGGTCATGCTGGAGAGGCTCCTTTGGACTGGGAAAGCCTTTTGGATCAAATGGGCTCTTAGTGGCATGTTTTGTTTTATTGCAGACGCTGAGGGTTTGTTCTCTAACTTTGAACAGAGGCAGGGATGCTCTTTCAGTGCTGAGGAGCAGAGCCACGAATACCTCTACCTATTATTTCTTGGCAGTTTTTTCCTCCCATGCTGTCTTGAGGTGGGTCACAGGCAAACTCAGTGGCCTGTTCAGAGCTGCTAAAGCTCCGCTTAGGTTTGGCAGCTCTTCGTATAGGTTGTGAAGGCATTGTATAGGTGATGGTGCTGTTTGTTGTAACCTCCCTGGAGTAACTGAACAACTTGCTCATTTTGTCCTCTGAATCTCAGTCCTCTTTCTTTACCTTCTTTCATTGCTGTGTCTGAAGTGAGTCCTAGAGGGGTGAGCCGTATAAAACTGTTTAAACACAGGAATACTTTTGGGGCTGTTGACCTCAGGTCTTTGCCGTAATGCTTTTGTTTTCCTGTTTTTACAATGTACAAAATGATCTTCTTCCAGGGTGCAACATATGCTTTTGCAAGCTGTTTGATGATATAATAGGCTTAAGAAATTGATGCTCACTGCATGCCCGGTCAGAGCACACTTCTTCGTGTGCATCCAAACACTTCACAAAACTGACAATAATCCTTGTAGTCTGTAGCTGTTTTGTCATATGCAATATAGTCACTAATTCATTTTGTGATTCTTAAATGTGTTGAAAATGCCAAAGATTCCTGCAGTCCACGTGGTTTGTGCACGCTAGCACTGGAAATGCTTTTTCCCTTAGATGGAAGACACACAAGGAGAAATGAAAAGGATAATCAGTGAATTACATAGAAGTTAGTCTGTTAAAAAAACTTATTTCCAGTACAAATCGTTTTGCTGTGGCCTTTCCTAAGGCTGTTTAAATTCGGTATTGCAGCAACACAGTTAAGAGGGCACTGCCTAGGCTGCCATCCCTGGAGTTCCTAAGTGCTGATTTGGTAAAAGTAGTTTATATCTGGGTTTTCGAGGGCACCAAAGACTGTTCCCTGTGCCCACACAGAACAGCAGTTATATCTCTGTTTTATAAAGGTATTGCAAACAGCGACCTGGATTGATTTTTTCTTTTAGTTGACAAATAAAATAAATGCTGCCTCCAATCTTACTATGGAGATAACTTGTAGAGTTGCTGTGGACTGTGTACGCAGTGGCTCTCCCTAGATCTCTTTAATGAAATTAATCTCCTAAAATGTATTGCCTTGGTTTCTCTATTTGTGTTTTGGCATTTAGGACGCATTATCTTACAGGGTAAATAAGAGCACAAGAGCAAACTTGTCCAAAGTATGCGGTTGGTAAATGCTTTCCTGCTGTGTTCGATGCGTTGAAGAATTATTTAATTTCCTCGATGAAATGGTTGACTCATACGAAACACAAGGCGTCAAGCATTTAGAAAGCACAATGGCAGTCTAATAAATGCCCTTACCAGGTGTAAAGATTTTACAGATGCTTGCTGCTAAGTGTAATTGTCACTTCTCCAAGCACAGATGAATCATGCTACTTGTGCTGAGCTCAGTGCTGCAACTTAAGAGTTGGTCTCAGCATCCCATTGCATCTGGGTGTTTTACCTGCCCTTATTAAAGCATTATCAGCTGTAGAGGTTGTGCATCATTAATGAGAGCTTTGTTGATGACCAACGGTATACTGAGCAGGTAGAAATACAAAAACCTTCTGTGAATTTGTATTTGTGCTGAAGTTGTCTGGATTTAATTGATCCCCATGTCAAAGCTTCATACCCAGTGTTTGCCTGCCAAGTGAGGTGCTTTGGGTGATGGCTAAATACGCTGAGTTGCACTAACGTTTACACGAGATAAAACTTGTTTGTGCAAAGCTACAACAAATGTGGAACGAACCTTTTTTTTTTTCCCCTGCATTTTCAAATTCTGCCCTGCTCTTTGATGCCTACATAACTCTACCCTTTGAGAACACGGGGTCAGCGATTTGAACGAAGTGACCGTTCCTCTTCTGTTATCGCTTGGAAGCGCTCCTCTACCTCTGTGACCTTGAGAAAACTGCTGCTCTTCTTGCCGGCTGCCTCTGCTGTGACTGGAGGGTAATTGCTTTCTCCCTGTGCGCAAGTTCAGGCTCTCTAGGCTTGATTTAGAAAGGATGTAGTCTTGATTTCAGGTAACACTCCAGCTTTTGAGGCGGTGCTTCTATTGGTGTCACAGTTCTTAAGGATGTTACCAGTGCTAGACGAAAACTAACAAGTGTTAACTTGCAGAATAATGTGGTTTAACATATTACACCAAATACACCTCGAAGTATCTTACGATTTTAGGACATATGTTTAGCTAATTAATTCATAAGCATGGAAGTTTGCCTTGCTGCCTGTTTTGCTCTTATTTTCTTTTTTCTTTTTTTTTTTCTTTTTTTTTTCTTTTTTTTTTTTCCCCTCCCTTAACTGATGCTGTTACAAACTTGCTGGGAAGCATTTCGGATTAAGGCAGTGTTTCTGCTCTGCTCTTGCTGGATAAGGAGCCCCTAGCAAGTGCTAGTTACGGGAAAATGCCTTCTTCCCTTAGATGCCGTACGGTTGCGGGTTTGGAGCAGACCACAGCTTGGTGGAGGAGCTCCTCTGCCTCTGCTAAGTTAAAGCTGTGGTTTATAGATGAAAGGTCTTGAAATCAGGTCTTGAAGCTCTTAGAAATGAGCAAAAGAAATCTACCTGTACGTTTGCCACTACTTTATCAATTGTCAATGTAGGGGTCTAGTTCTTGTGCTGGTCCTTTGTCCTCAGGTTGGGTTTCACTCAAGATGATGAAGACTCAGGAAACTATAAATCTTTATGCCTTAATCTTTATTAAGGTGCTCTCAGATGTGCTCTTGCTATGCACGTAATTTAATCAGAAACCTTCTGTTAAACTTTTCCTGAAGGATTATCTCCTGCTCCCAGGTGGCTTTTAAAAAAATGCTGATGTTTTGAATCATTTTGAGAATCATCTCCTTGCCAAGCAGTAGGGAGAACCTTTGACTTAAATAACAGTAATTAAACCTTTAACCGGTTAAGAGGATGGCATCCTCTAATGTTTAACATCGCCCTGCCCTTTAGAAAAAGAAACTCGAGAAACTTTTTTGCGTGCTGAAGTTCAGGTGGCATGCTGGTTTGGGCGCACAGCACATGTGCTTAGCGGAAAGCATCTCCGCGTTGAGTTGGTTCCCGTGGCTGCTAGCGTGCTCTTGAGCAGGACCTCACGTGGTGGCTGCAGGACAGTGTTGGTAGAGGCCCAGGAATCTGCATGTGGCTTGGAAGGGCACAATGATTGTTAGTTGTGCTTACATTTTTATGTATATGCTTCTGGGATTGCAGGGTAGCAGATGCGCATGGTGAATGTCTGATGGGGGTGTGGTGGTTCGTTTCTCTCTGCGGCCGGTCTTTTTTCAGTGGTGCTCAGGGACAGGACAAGAGGAAATGGGCACAAACTTGAATAGAAGAAGTTCCATCTAAACATGACGAGGAACTTTTTTACGTTGAGGGTGGCAGAGCCCTGGAACAGGCTGCCCAGGCAGATGGTGGAGTCTCCTTCTCTGGAGACACTCAAAACCCACCTGGACACGTTCCTGTGCAACCTGCTCTAGGTGGACCTGTTTTGGCAGGGGGGTTGGTTAGATGATCTCCAGAGGTCCCTTCCAACCCCGTATCATTCTGTGATACTGGCATGGCCAGGTTGCTCTTTGCTGGTCACAGACCCTGTGGACTGGTGCAAGCTCCCAGCTGTTTGTCCTAAGTTAGGGTCACACATTTATCCCTTGCGTCGTGTATTTGTCTCTCGGTTCACTCGGGGACAGTGGCCTTTTGGCGTGTTGTGAAGCTTTACGTTAGTCTTGTGAGCTTTGCTTGTTTCATGCATGGAGTCTCGTTAACGGGGAAAATACCTGCGCTTGTGATGTCGTTCAAAATTTTCTTTTTTTATTAACATAGGTGATATAATGACAGAAAATCAGGTGCTAGTCCAGCAGGCCTGCAGATTTTTCTCTGCCTGCTTAACAGGCCTAAGCAGAAAAGCCTCTTGCAAAAGCTTGGAGCAAGTTTTTTCATATTTTATTCAATTCTGACTTGTGTGCCAGCTTACACCATGGCCGTCTCTGCAGCCTCTCCTTTGCTCTGGCTACAGCAGAGGTGGCTGGGCTTGCCCGGGCCCAGCCACCGGACTCGACCATGGGCTGGGAAATCTTGGGTGGGTGTCCCCATCACCTGCGGCAAGAGGTTGAAATGCAGTGTAAGGGTTAGAGGAAAACACCAGGGAACCCCAGCAAGATACAGGGTGGCAGCCCCATTGTATAGAGGTGGAGACAGTCACAGAATCATGGAATTGTCAGAGTTGGAAGGGACCTCTAAAGATCATCCAGTCCAACTCCCCGGCTAAAGCAGGATTTCCTATAGCACATCACTCAGGACTGCATCCAAGCAGGTCTTGAAGATCTCCAGAGAAGGGGACTCCACGACCTCCCTGGGCAGCCTGTGCCAGGGCTCTGTCACCCTCACCGGAAAGAAGTTCTTCCTCATATTTGAATGGAACTTCCCATGTTCCAGCTTGTGCCCGTTGCCCCTTGTCCTGTCACTGGGAACCACTGAAAAGAGTCCGGCACCATCATCCTTCAACCCACCCTTTAGGTACTTGTAAACATAGATAAGGTCTCCCCTCAGCCTTCTCTTCTCCAGGCTAAAGAGCCCCAGCTCTCTCAGCCTTTCCTCATCAGGGAGATGCTCCAATCCCTTAATCATCTTAGTTGCCCTACGTTGGACTCTCTCCAGTAGTTCCCTGTCTCTCTTGAACTGGGGAGCCCAGAACTGGACGCAGTATTCCGGTGGTGGCCTCACCAGTGCAGAGTAGAGGGGGAGAATGACCTCCCTCCACCTACTGGCCACACTCTTCCCTACGCAGCCCAGGATCCGACTGGCCCTCTTGGCCACGGGGGCACATTGCTAGCTCCTGGAAAGTTTGCTATCCACCAGGACTCCCAGATCCTTCTCCTCAGTAGTGCTTTCCGGAAGAGTTGGAACTAAGCAAGTCGGTAAGGAGCACTGCAATCAGCAAGCCTTGTCTGCTCAGGTGAAAATGAGGAGAAAAGGTAATAATAATACAGGTAGTCACAGCAGGGCACCGTGTTTCAGCGTAGATCATGGCCCTGCTAATGCATGGGCTGCTGCTGCTGCCTCTGCTTGCTTATAGGTAAAAATTGGGCATGGCATAAGCCATTTTCAGAGCCAACAGTGGTGTCAGACCACTTGTCGTGACAGCTTAAATGGCTGTAGCTCCGTCCTCTGGTTTTGCAGCCTTTATTGATGGTTGGACTTGATGATCCCAAGGGTCTCTTCCAGCTTAGACGATTCTATGATTCTATCAGGTTCCCGAGTAATTCTGAAGCCTCTGGAGGACTTTGAGGCCATACTCGATCCTCTGCTTTTCCTTAGCAGGTTCCTGGAACCTCTGACTTCCCTATCCTTCCTTCTGCCCTTTCAGAACCACCATCATCTGCCTTTGAGGCAAGCAGAAGCGGGCTGTGAGCCTGGCCATGCCTTGCAGAACAAAAATAACATCCTTTGGTACTTCTTTGTATTGATTTCTTATTCTATCACCACTAAGTGGTTGCATTAAGGTACAGGAAGGGACCACTAATGTTGCTTTCAAAGGTTTTTCTCTCATTTTTTGAAGTCCACTGCTTAATTGCCTCGTTCCTTCTAAATTCAGCGCGGAGCTCATTTAGATAAGGTATTCGAATCTTAAACACTAGTTGGGCAGTTGCAGAGCTATCGTGAGTTTCCAGTTGTGCAGACTGAATGCTTCTTGATTTCACAAAACACGTCAGGCTCAAACCATGCAGCAACGCGGGCATCGGTTGCACGTAGAACAGTTCAGTTTTCTAAGCATTTGCGGGGATCGACTTTGTGTCTTAAAATATACATTTAAGGAGCTGTTGAAATGCAGATTTGAGTCCTGAGCGGTGCACTTGGTGGGAACACGGGGGTATTGCCAGGTTTTAACCAGCGTTTACAGTGTATGAAAAAAGGTCGTCTCGGGGTGAGCGCTTTACATCCTTTGGTGCTGTGCTGCCTCCGAAGGAGAGATGTATGGCCTTGGGAGGAGGTGACCGTCTCTGAACCTACAGTGACAGGGACCATCAGTGATTGCCAATTGCACGAGTGAAGGAGCTTAGCAGTGAAGTTAAGGGGGTTTCCACCCCGCTACCCTCTTTGTTTTTCCTTGCTGCTCCTTTTCTCACTTTCTTATTTCTCTCTGTATCTATTTTTCAGGCTTTGCCTTCTAAAAGCTTATTCACCCAATGCCCTGGGAGGTTATTTTGCAGAGCAGAGGAGCAGGGCTGGGTTTTGGGCTGAACTGATGAAGGGTCCCTAATCAGCCATCAGCAGCTCTGACACGTCCCTCCTGACAGCAGCATTGCTCTGCCGAGACCCCTACCAAGTTCCAGCCTAAGCTGTCAGTCATTAACATGGGAGCAGGATGTTAACCAAATCTGGTTTATTTATTTTTATCCTTCCTCTGTTCCTCCACCATGTGTGAGGCCATTTTGCTTCCCTGGCCCAGAGTAACAGGTCTATTTAAATGAAAAGTCCCTTTGCTGCTGTTTACTTCAGAGATGACACATCTGTGTAGAGGACTTTTATTCCAGGGAGATAAAAACAATGTGGAAAAATAGCCTCCAACCACTGCAATTGTCTTTGGACATTTAAAAAATTGGTTCATGAAAGAACCAGAAGTGTATTTTGCTTTTAGCGTGCAGTAAAAATAGAGCAGTGGTGGTGGCGAGATTCCGGAGGGGAAAGCTTTCAGAGAGCTGCCAACATGAATAAGCGGTTTCATTGCCTGAAGCACCATTCTGTATCCTACACGGGCTGTACAAAACATATATGAAATAGGTGCACTCGGAATGTAAAGGCTTGGGTTTACCTCCTGAGCTACTTCTAATATATTGCTATCCGTATAATAGATATGCACAGAGTTTTTACTATAGAGGCTGAAGAGCTTGTCTTTTGCCCAGAGTTTAAAGCGTTGCTTTGCAAGCGTGGCTGATGAAACATAACTTAATTCTTTCCCATCTTTCACTCTGGGCAAAACGTGAGCGCTTATAAAACACATTGTAACTTGGCTTTTCACTTCGCTGCAAGCCCCATAGTAAAGGAGAAAGTTTTCTTTTCCATGTGTAAATCGCCTTCTAATTATCTAGCAATGTGTTTTTCTCATATATGAATTTAATTATTAGCTTCGGGCATCAGGTAAAAAATGTTTGGCATTATCAGAAAATCAAACTTCCCACTGAAATTTAGTCTTAGGCTACTGCACTCGAGGTGTGTCTCAAATCACTACAAAGGTTGTTGGTTATCATTTCTTGGGGTATAACATACCTTAAGGCTGAGAATTAGAGGGGACACTTTCCCTCTGCCTTCAAGATCCTCAGCTGCAGGCTGACCATTTTGTGGTAAGAGGTTTTGGTCATATTCACCATCTATTTAGCTTTTCCTGTGTATTTGTTTTCATTAGTTCTATTTCTATTGGAATACTTTTGGGTGTGTTTAGATTGAATAAAACATTCAAATTACTGTTTTTTTCTGGAAGAAATCAGTCGTTGGTCTCTGTCTGTTGGGTCTCATGATGGTTACTGTTCTCCCCTTCTCCTTTGAGTCCTGCCCTCTCACATCTGACCTGCCTTGAGACCATCCTTAGCCCTGCAGTTTTCAAGACCCCAACATATAGCAATGCATCTTGAAACCTGCTTCCTTTGTATTCTGACCATTTCAGGGTGGGCTTTTTGGCTTTTTTTGTTGTTTGCGTTTTACTGTGCAATTATCTGTCAGTTCATGCTGTTAGGATTATATTTAAGAATGTATTTAAGTTAGCTCTGCGTGACATTAACGTATCTTGTGTGACCTTTTGTTGTTTCACATTTTCTATTTTCTGCAATCCTTGCAATCATTAGAACCATTCCTGTATGAAAAATGACGTGTGTGCAATGCCTTTTATTGTGGCCTTCTCTTAATAGTGTTTTAGAATTCTGTTTTAAAAATTCTGCATCTTTCTTTTTGCCTGTTTTATCTACCTCTCTTTTTGCTGCAGTCTCAGTTTCTTGCTGGGGGCGACGCGATGGCTTTGCTCAGCTTCCATCAGGTTTAGACCTTGTGGTCACCTCCATGTTTCTGCCTCGTGCCGGCGCTTATCCTGCAGTAAATCTGGTGGTGGGATGGACCTGGCTGAAAGCTGATCTTCTTGCTTTGTTGCTTTTTTTGGGGAAATTGAGGTACCTGTTGGAATGGGTCCAGCGGAGGGCCACGAAGATGATCAGAGGGATGGAGCACCTCCCCTATGAAGACAGGCTGAGAGAGCTGGGGTTGTTCAGCCCGGAGAAGAGAAGGCTCCAGGGAGACCTCATAGCAGCCTTCCAATATCTGAAGGAGCCTACAGGAGAGCCAGAGAGGGGCTCTTTGTCAGGAAGTGTAGTGACAGGACAAGGGGTAAGGTTTTTAAATTGGAAGAGGGGGGATTTAGATTAGATATTAGGAGGAAATTCTTTCCTGTGAGGGTGGTGAGGCACTGGAACAGGTTTCCCAGAGAAGCTGTGGATGCCCCATCCCTGGAGGTGTTCAAGGCCAGGCTGGATGGGGCTTTGAGCAACCTGCTCTAGTGAGGGGTGTCCCTGCCCATGGCAGGGGGGTTGGAACTCGATGATCTTTAAGGTCCCTTCCAACTCTAACCATTCTATGATTCCCTTTGCATTCCTCCACCCAGGCAGGACAGGGAGTAAGGGAGGAACGAAACCACCCTCGTAGCAGCATCCAAAGCTGTTCTTGGTTGCTCCTGGTCACCCCACATGCCCTGGGTATGGTCTTATAGGTATGGACCTGGCTGGATGGAGAAGGTGGAGCAAGGGTAGAGCAATGTGGTGGCTGTCACCCTGCCTGAGGGTTACTGGTGGGCATGAACCGGTGCTGTAACAGGCGTGGGCAGGAAAAATGCCTGCGTGGAGGGAGCTTCTCATCTTTAGGAATGATGATCTTGCTGAAGGTGTTCGAGAGAGACTTTGCACAAGCGGCGAGGCAGAGGAGGCCTATCTGGTACACCCTTCTCCAAGGGACTGCTGCCCTGTGGAGGACGGGGTAGCTGCAGGACAGGGAGCACTTTTCTCCTGCTGCTCATGCGGGTATTGGTTTGTCCCTGTGTCTGAAACGAGTCTATTATACTGAATTAACAGTACTGACCCTGCCTTTGCTCCAATCCAATGGTGGGTTTCCATGGCATCAGGAATTTGTTGCCTTTTATTGAAAGAAAAGAGTGGACTTATTTTGCTGGAATCCCCCTGCCCGACTTCTGCAGGTGCCTCAATTTTTTTATATTATGAGCTTGTAGAAAACAGCTTGGCAGTTGCCAGACGTGTGGACAATGTGGGTTTTTTTTTTTTCCTCTAGTAGTCTATTTAAAGTTCATAGAAAGAGTCAGTGATAAAATCACACCAATCTTTACCACTACAATATTTCCTTTTAATTGGTTGGTTGGTCTTTCTGCCCCTAAAGAATAAAATACATGAAACAGCAGTTCTTGCATGCTGGAGCAGGGCCTTCTGATGAAGTAATATTTAGGAAAGCTCTACCAACACCAAACCAAGGAAATGCACAGGTAGAAATGCTTTCTTTTGTAGCTACTCCAGGGGTCAGTCATCTTTTTCAGTTACACTGATGATTTTGGTACTTTGGAAACTTGCTGATTCTTGGCAGCGGTTGGTTTCGCACAGGTCTGGTGCAGGCAAGGACCTTCAGCCCCTCAGGACCCACCAGGCTTTTCAGCCCTGAGCTTCTGTAACAGAAATGCCATCAGCTGGCTGCCTGGGCTTGGCAATGCTTCGTTCACAGATGTGCCAAGTGTTGTACAGGAAGAGAAAGGGGGGGGGGGGTGTGATCCAACTGATGCATCTGTGAAAAAATCTCCTGTCTCATCATCTTCTGCCCCTTTGCGAGGACGGGTAGTCTTCACTCTCAGTACTGCTTGCCAGTCCCGGGCAGGAAGAAAACAAGGTCAAAATCTTGGCTGTACGTACTGTTAACTCCTTTATCCTTTGGAGAGGAGATCAGAGCTTCAAAGGCAGTTGCTTTTCTGAATGATGAGCCTATTATTTTTGTACTGTTTGGAAGGCAGAGCACCTTGCGGCAGGGTTTGGTCCTCAGCAGCACGATGCCGTGGCATAACACTTGCACCCGGGGTCATTATTTTTTTTCTTCTTTCCTCTTAATTCTCAGAATGGTGGGAAATTTTTGGTACCTTCTTCTATTTGAAGCTAGCTGTCATCGGTACTTGCCTGATTTTTTTTTTTTTTTTTTTCTTGTTAGTGATGTTCACTACTTGTGGTTGTACTGTCTGGCATGATGTTTAGCATCTTAAAGTAAAGGCACCAAGTGTTGCCTTGCAGGATTGACTGTACAGCCGTACAGGATTGACTCCTGTCTCACAGGGGTACAGCAGGAAAATAAAACTAAGTTTTAAGATTGACTTCTCGTAGCGTGGCTGCCTATGTGAAGGAACAGCAGCAAGGCAAGTCGTGGTGTGCATTTGCAGCATCACTATCTGTCTTTTCTTCCTCTAGGTAAAAGTGTAGAAATTCACTTCACTTTTATTGAGGAGTGTAACTAATTCAGTGTATTAAATGTATTTCTTGTGTGTCAGGACCCACCAGGGAACTTTGCTGCTCCCATAGCACTCCGGGTAGTGCCCCATGCTCACTAGAAATAAAAGTGAGCACACAAATAAATACTTAACACGCTGTAACTTGCCTGAGGGTGACTTGTGTGTGTGCTTTTCTCAGTGTGATCTGGTTTCCCAAACACAAGCGGTCCTGCAAAAGGTATCATCTACCCATCTGAACACAGGGGTTGTAGCTACACATCTTAGCAGGGCATCTCGATCCAGGTTCTGTGCGCGCTGTTATCCCGGTTCTAGCCAATGTTGCGTGGCGTAGCATTGCCTTCATCACTGTCACCCTCAGCTTCCGTAGTCTTCCTCTAATTTCTCGGCTTTTTATTGGATCGCTGTATCTAGTCAGCATGCGAACCCCAGATAACCTTTTTACAGCTAAACCTCGTTTACTGGATAACTGCACACAGCCACTTCTTGCTTTGTACGGTGTTTCACGTGGGCGGGAGAATTGCAGGCGCTTTTATGGGTCAGATAAGCAAGCTTTCGTATGTCAAGCTAATAAATGCAAAGAAGATAACCAAGAATTATAGGCCTGTCCTATACTTTCAGTTTTATTCTCGAGGCGTGCCCAGCCTTCAGACCTTGCCGTGGCAGGGGGAAGGGACAGCCCGGTGCGGGATGCTCTCTCGGTGCTCGGATGCGGGTGTTGGAGGAAAACGAGGGTTCACGTGGGAGGATGGCCCCACTTGTAACTCTTTTTTTTTTTTTTTTTTTTTTTTCCTACTTCTTGCTTTTTAAATTTTAATGTGCAATTAGGAGATGTGGGCATTAAAAAAAAAAAAAAAGTAAATTGAAGCTTACTGTCTTGAATCTACACAGCTCTCTTGAGCCCTGCTGCTAATAGTGGTCATGCAAGACTGGGCTTCTGCGTCCTTTGGACCTGTTGGCTGTAGTCTCATTGGCTCTGTTCTTAGCAAATGCAGTCTTTTGACCAAGAAGGCTCATTAAAATAGGCTTTAGGGGCCTGTTGTTTTTCTCTTGTGGAAGTAAAAAGTTGGTTTGAGTGAAGTGCACAGAAATTGGAGGAGTCCCATTATTAAAGGGGAGAAGACCTTTTCAGACCTCCTTGCAGGTGGCACGTGAACAAGAGAGAGGAGACCCAACATGAAAGCTGACATCCTTATGGCCCTCTGGAATCAGCTTTTGACTCCTTCATCTTCTCAGCTCTCTCTCTTTAGCTTCCCAGGCTTCCTCTGGCTAATTTGTCGTTGTGAGGTACAGCTAGCAACACTTTCCCAATCGCAATACCAGCACAGCTTTTGGAAAAAGAGGGAACTTCGGTTTAATACAGTAGCTGTAGTAAACACTGGCATGCTGCTTGGGGAGGAGGGCTTTGGAGCAAAGCTACATGACAGATGCTGTGCTTTGGCTTTCCTTCCAAAAAAAGTCAACTTGTAGCTCTTGTGCCGTGTATGTATTCTCCCTGTTTCCGTCTAACCTGGTTTGCTACAGATCCTCTCTCCCGTTTTTTTCCTATTAAAAACAAAAAAAACAAAACAAGCAAACAAAAAAACCACGAAAAAAAACCCCAAACCAAAAAAACACAGTTCTTTAACCCCGCCAACCAGGACTTGTCTGTGCAGTGTCCTTGCACATTTTATAGTTGCGTGCTATTACAAACACAGCAGTTGAATAAACCCGCGTGCTTTGCCTTTTCTTCCTCCCCATTCTGTTTCTGTAAATACTTTTGCAATCTGCACTTTATTACTCTAACAGCACCGTGCTATGAGCTGGCAGGGTGCAGGAAGTTTCCAGTGCTGGGTCATGGGCACAGCGGCTGGGCACAGGGTACCTCCTCCAGCGTTTTATTCCAGAAAAATGCATCCTATTGCAAAAAAGCGTTTTACCGTATTGCTGAGGGGTGCCAGATCTGCTGCTAAAGGGGGTTTTGCAGCACGAGAGATTCTTATTTGCAGCTGGACGCATCCTTCTGGGATGGAGAGGTGGTGGTGTACTGTTTTCCTCCCATTCTTAGTACTTCCATGGGTACATTTGTGTGGTTGCTTCCAACTTGCTCTTCCCGCTTGGCCATCACTCTTGGTGTTTTCCCTCTGGCTGAAGTTATCCCTTGGCACAGCAAGGGGATGAAATGCATGTGAATGTCCTAATCTGAGGATGCTCAGATCCTAATTTGAGCTAGTTTAGGTCTGCTGAAAATGTGAGTAAAACCAAGAACCTATGATTTGTCTTAACTCACCTATCTGAAGATGATTAGATTCTGGTTTAATGAGGTAGTGGCTATTCAGCACTATTAGTTATTCTGTTTTGCAGCATCCTTTCTTGTATTTGTTCTGTAAAATACTTTAAATACCACAATTGTGCTTAGGTATGAAGGCAATCATTACTGAAGGATTTAAGGGGGTAGAATGATGGGAAAAGCAATGACATTAAATCATCCCCCTAGTTAACTGGCCAAAGTTAACCCCTTGCATTTTCAAATGTTTTGAACTACCGTTGAGGTTAAACTTTAAGACTAGCTTCTCTCCTCTGTCCTGCGTTTTTTTGCTTTTCCCTGAGTTTTATACAAATCATTTATTTCTAAGCTTCTTTACGCTGGTGGTGGCGGCGAGGGTGAAAGCTCAGCCCTGTGGGTCCCGAGGGGTCAGCAGCAGGCTGATGGATCTGCCGCTGCTGCGAGGTGAGCCAAAAAGCTGCATCGCTTTGCTAGAGAGAGAGTTGCAAACTAAAATTTAAAAACAGTTTCTTGCATTTTGGCACAAGTGAAGTGCAAAATCCTCAGCACTCGTGCTTCAGCTGGTTTCCCATAAAATAAATGTACCTGCACTTTCAGATCAATACGGACTGTAATTTATTCTAGACTCTTTTTTATTGCTAACGTTAAACGTGCTTGGGACCTAAGGGGCTATTCAAAAAGGGCAAAAAAATGAGAATCTGGGGTTGGTGGCAAGCTGAAAGGGAATACATGCAAGGGGCAGTTAAGGCTTTGGGAACAGAAAGGAGAAACTGGGACACTTTGGAAAATGGACGGAAAGTGGTTGACAGCTTTGATTATTGGTGCCGTCTTCCAGTTCTCAAGCAGCTGAGCATTTTCAATTTCAGTACAAGAGCAAACAGCAGCATGATCGCTGTGTCTTTTGGAGGAGGGATAGTTTGTACTTTTGGAGGAGGGAAAAGAGGAGTCACCTCTGCAGTGGCAGGGACTGGGAAACATCACTTGAACGAGAAAACACAATTCAAGATTTCCAAAATCGAGTGCCTAAAATTAGGCTTTGAAGTCCTAATTTAAGAACGGAGAAAGTGGCTGTTTTCCAAGAAGGCTGAGCAGCCAGGCCTGACGGCGCGTTGCTCTCAGAGGCCAGCATGATTATTTAGATGCCTATTTTGGGGATTTTTTTGGAACCCAAGTTCAGGGACTTAAATGTGAAAACTTGGATCTGTTGTTTCAGTTACTCCAAGAAGAGACTCACAAAACAACCTTAAAATTGATGACATGGACAGTGGGATCGAGTGCTCCCTCAGCAAGTATGTGGACAACACCAAGATGAGTGGAGCCGGTTGACACACCTGAGGGACGGGATGCCATCCGAAGGGACCTGGGCAGGCTGGAGAACTGGGCCCATATGAACCTTATGAGGTTCAACAAGGCCAAGTGCAGGGTCCTGCCCCTGGGTTGGGGCAACCCCTGGTGTCAATACAGGCTGGGAGGTGAAGGGATTGAGAGCAGCCCTGCCGAGAAGGCCTTTGGGGTACTGGTGGATGAGAAGCTGGACATGAGCCGGCTCATGTGCGCTGGCAGCCCAGAAAGCCAACCACATCCTGGGCTGCATCAAAAGAAGCGTGGCCAGCAGGTCAAGGGAGGTGATTCTCACCTTCTACTCTGCTCTGGTGAGATCCCACCTGCAGTACTGCACCCAGCTCTGGGGCCCTCAGCACAGGAAGGACATGGACCTGTTGGAGCGGGTCCAGAGGAGGGCCACAAAAATGATCAGAGGGATGGAGCACCTCTCCTGTGAGGACAGGCTGAGAGAGTTGGGGTTGTTCAGCCTGGAGAAGAGAAGGCTCCAGGGACACCTTATTGCAGCCTTCCAAGGGCCAAGTATTTAAAGGGGGCCTACACGAAAGGTGGGGATAAATCTTTCAGCAGAGCCTGTTGCAACAGGACAAGGGGTAATGGTTTTAAACTAAAAGAGGGTAGATTCAGACCGGATATAAGGAAGAAATGTTTTAGAGTGAGAGTGGTGAAACACTGGCAGATGTTGCCCAGAGAGGTGGTAGATGCCCCATCCCTGGAGACATTTGAGGTCAGGTTGGACGGGGCTCTGAGCAACCTGTTTCAGTTGAAGATGTCCCTGCTCGTTGCAGGGAGGTTGGACTAGATGACCTGTAAAGGTCCCTTAGAACTCAAGCCATCCTATGAATAGTGTGCCTTGCTATGGGGTATCTTCTAGGTAAAGGAGCGCTGCCAGTGATCTGCTCCTGTATGCGGTCAGCTGCGGAATTTGCTTACTTTCAGTATTAGGAAACATGCCGATCACAGTGTTTCAAATGGCCACTGGTTTAATTTTTCTGGGAGTCGATGTTCCTCTGAATTGGGAAACTATTCAAATTAAAAAAGAACCCTTGTAGTTGCTGCCGTTGAAGCAGTATTTAATGTTGTGTGGCTGTTGGCAGGAGACTTGATGCATTTTCACATGACCCCCTCTGGAACAAAAGCAGATTGTTTCCCTCTGTTTTTCTGTTACACAAATGAGTTCCTTTTGAAACAATTTCTTTTTCTGCAGATTCTGGAAATTGACACCGGGAGTAGTTCTTCCTTTGCTGTGCTTTTTACAATCTGCAGTCTGATAATGCTGGCACAAAAAGCTGCTTTGGGGTAGCAGCCCAAAAAAAGCTAAGACCTCTGCAGAAAGCCTCCTCCTCTTGGGGAATGAGGCATTCTTCCAATTTTATGGGAGGATTGAACATGGAGTTTCATTTCTTGCTGTCTTTGCTGTAGCTAGGCAGAGTTGGTTCCTGCTTGCTTAGTTGTTTCATTCACGTATCTGCATTTTCAGTGTCCAGCAAACAGCAGCGTAGAGCAAGTCAGTTCTGAATTGAGCTTTTTTTGTAGATTTTTTATATAACGAACCTTTGTTTTTGGAACAAACTCTCCATCTGAAGCTTTCCTCTGTGAAAAGGGGAGTCGAAGCCAGGCGCAGATGCTGGGTTATTGGATGAGGCGGTGCTGCGTAACTAAATCAATCGGTGCCGGATCAAAGGAGCGACAGACAAATTGAGTAAGTGGGGATTTCAAGCAACAAAATGAATTATCCGCTGGGGAGTGCTTTTCCTGGCAATATTTAATAGCTGACAGATTTGGAGGGGAAAAAAAAAAAAAAAAAGAAGGAAGAGCTTGCTCTGGATAAGTTTCTCTCTTCTCCTTGGAAATTATCTACTCGTTTCTCACAGTCTTCCTGATTATGTTCGTGGTTCTGGTAGCACAGCATAGGCTGCTTAGTTAAATTTCCTTATTCCTGGGACAGCAGCGTGCCAGTGCTGTGGCCATTCACACAAGCGCTCACAGTTTGTGTGCCATAGCTGGTGGGGTGGCACAATCCCCAAAATGCACCTTCTTGTGAAGTGTGTGCTTATTTGGGCTGGGCTTCTTCAGTTGGAAAATAAAACCGGTATGAATCAGGACTGGGAAAGACTTCTAACACTCCTGGTTATTTTAATCAAGCTCTTTTGTTTTGTGTCCGGTGACCAGATTCCAGGGAAGTTTCTGTGCCTTTGTGTAGTTCAAAGTGGTACAAGACTTGATGCAGGCGGAGGGGAAAGTCCTCTTCTGCCCCTGTCCCTGAGAGCCCCGTGGGAAACGATGGGTTGGGGGTGCAGCCAGGAGTCCTCGGGGAGTGCGTCAGCCTCTGGCCTGGAGCCCTGCGGTGAAAGGGATGTGGACTTCTGTAGAAACCCACAAGATGGAAATGCCTGTGGGGGCCAGGCAGCTCCTGGTCCTGGTTTGGACCAGGGAGAGGACATCACTTGCATCCTGCTTGGCTTTTCTTGCTGGGCTCGAAAGAAATGGAGGTGTCAGTCCCAGCTGACTAAAACCAGAGGTCCCACTATTCGTTTTACTTGCATAAATCAGAAATCCCTCAGAGGCAGGGTTTTCACAGGTGGAAGAGAGTCCTTTCTTTAGCTAGGACTGAAAAAAAATAGAGATGAACTATTTTGTTGTTAGCAACTACATGTAAACTCCTGTGATTGTTTTGGTTTGTGGTGTGGGTATGCTGACAGCTTCTGTGTTGCTTACGTTATTTCCCCATAACTAAAAATTGTTGTTAATATTAGTACTTGACAGGGGAAGAAACACCAAGAAGTGAAAACCAGCTTATTAAAAATGGATAAAATCATTCTAGTGAAAGTTCAGTACAGATCTGGATAGAAAAGAGGAAACCGAATGGATTTTTGGTTTTTTCTTTCTTTGTTTTGTTCGTTTTTTTTCTTAAGAAGAAAATGACTTCCTCTTCTCTTGAGAACAGCTTCGTGTACAGTTGCCCCTGCTCATGGGAAGTGTTGCTACTTCGTAGAGGCGACTTACGTACCGCAGTATATAAACCAGGTGCTACTAATAAATACTGACCGTGTGTGGAGCTGACAGATGACATTTGAATCCCTACTGTGCTGATGTTGGATGAGTTTTATCTGGTTGTGTCTTACCAGTAAGCAGTTTCTGGAACTGGAGATGCTCGTGCCATGAACTGCAATGTTTTCTCCTTTGCGTCTGCAGCCCTCTCTGTCATTTGGTGGCTGTTGATCTCTTGGTTTTATGGGCTTTTAATCAGAGCTGTAATCAGTCACCTATCTGCAAAAGTGATAGCAGAGCCAGTTTTCACTTTTCCTTCCTTCCCTCCTCCTCCCTAGTGAGTGTTGCCAGCTATTTGTTAAAAAAGCTTCACAGTATTTATTTGAGAATTGCAATGTTGCTGGCTTTCTCAAGGTCCAATCTTCCTCCTCCTCCTCCTCTTCCTCCTCCTTGCAGAGGGATCTTGCAAGACGTCTTCCTGTATTTGCACTTACAAAATGCAGAATTAGAACTTCAGGTTAAGCCGAACTCGTCGTCTTAAGCTTCTGTATATCTGGAACTATGATTAAATGCATCAGTGGGAAATACTGCTCTTACAGCAGCGGCTCTCTGCAACTAGAATAAGCTTTATGTACTTTATATACGCTGGTAATTTCCTGTATGTCTGCTGTAATTTTTGCATATTAATGTTTTCTTTGTTAACCCTAACAGATGTATTCAGATGATTAAACTATTTTCATGAGCTGAATAACTAACTTTCTCCTCTTGTTTCCATTTCACTAGGTTGTAGAATGGAACTTCTGGATAAAACAATCAATAGCTACCTTGATGTTTGGCTTGGACCCAGAGGTAAGATTTGTCAAAAATTAAATACATAAATAAAACTGATATTAAAGTGCAGATACTAGAGCATAAGAAACAACTTCCCTCTAACATACTGACATTGGCAGGTGACTTTCTTCAGTATCTTCACAGCATCAAAATGTATGATTCTGTAATAAACAAAAAAGTCTATTCAATGTTTCTGATTTTTTGACCTGAAGAGCTTCTAATTTTTCAGCTCTGACAATCATAGGTGCTATTCTTCTTGTCATCAGTTAAGTTCCTGTTGTTAGTCTTAGCTAACGACTTAGTTCACTCAGATTTTTGCTGTCTTTTTTTTTTAGGATTTAATAATAACTTTTATTAAAAAATCTTTTTTAAATTTGCATTTGATGAAATAAAAATACTCTTGCCCTCATAACTAGAGCTGCTAAAGAATTTTTCACTGAAATATCTGTAGTTTTTGGAAAGCATTGCTTCTTTGAAATGATTCTTTTTAAAGAAACAGTGGGTTTTGGTAGGTTTTTCAGTGGGAAAAAGTCTACAGGCGGAGAACAGCAGTCCCGGTCAGCGCGAGGAAGGGAGAGGCAGTGGGACCAGGACAGGCAGTGGTCACCTGGTGAGGACTTCCAGCTAGGGTAGGGATGGCCCTGTTCCACCTGGTCCTGACCACGGGGGATTTAATATCAGCGTCCCCTACGGAGCATGCATAGCAATGCTGCTCAGTGGCATGTGCTTTCTCCCTCTGATGGCTTCAGTAGCATCTTTTCTACCTCTTTTTTTATCCCGGTGGAACTCTGGTGGTGGTGCCGCTTCCTCGCAGGACAAAGTCCACAGGAGGTGAAACAAGCTGCTGATCCTTCAAAGTGTGTGTTCTGTTTGCTTTTAGGAGCTCAGCGCCCTTGTTGCCCAGCTCTTGGTACTAAGCCCGTTTAAATTAGTCTGCATCTTCTGATATAAGATACTGCATGTGCTGGCATATGGTCTGTATTTGTCATGTCTCAAAAATAATGAACCATAAAGGTGGCAAATCCAAACAATTCCCCAGCTTTCTTAACTACTTCCCAACCTACATTTTAAGACCTCATTTCTTACATTCAGCATCCACATATGACTCCCTTAAAATTAAATAAGGGCTGTGAATGCCAGCAATACTTGAATTTAGTTCATTTATGGTTTGGTAGACTTGGTTTCAATCCTTTGGGCTGACCTTAGTGAGAGCAGTGAAGTACCGGGCTGTTGCTGGGGATGGACAGCAGAGTTGTGGTTCAGAAGGATCATGCACTTGTCCCAAGTGTTCCCCTGAAACACTCTTGTTCGGGGTGGTTTATGTGGTTTTTGACGTATTGCCAACTGGACTGGTTAATCAGACTGGACTGAGTGCTCTGTGTCTCATTACCCGTACAAGGACTCCAAAATTTAATCCTTTTGAGTAGCACCCATGCAAGCCTAATTGGGTTCGTATTGATTAGAAAATAATTATCAGGATCATCCACCGATAAGGACAAAGGTAGCTGCTTCACTCTTAGCTCTGCTGGCTGTGTGAGGAGATAAGGTGGGTACAAATGGGAAAGGTTGGGTTGAGAGGATAAGGGAAGAGGGTTGTTGAAGCTTTTCTTTAAAACTGAAGCTCATCGGTGGTATTCAAGATGGATGATGATTCTGAATGGTTATTTAGAAATAATAGCTGTAATGGTTTAAGAATATTTTTGCCTTAGGAAGAGAATTATGTCTGCTTTCTTTAAAAATTGCATAACTAAAATCTTGTTGTTTGCACAGCTTGTTTGTAATTAGCAGTGTGGCCCTTAATAAAAGGACTTGCTGCTCTTCCTTCATCTTTCTGGCATGAGAAACATTTTGTGTTCAGCTTTTTCTGGATTCGTTCAACTCTTCCCCTTACAAGAAAGCCTAAGTGTTTGTATGTTTTTGTTTGTTTGTTTCAGACCCCAGAGTAAAAGGATGGCTTCTTCTGGAGAACTATACACCTACCTTTATCTTCTCGGTCTTGTACTTACTAATCGTATGGCTCGGACCAAAGTACATGCGGAACAGGCAGCCGTTCTCGTGCAGGGGTATTCTAGTGGTCTACAACCTTGGACTTACACTGCTTTCTCTGTACATGTTTTATGAGGTAGGAGAAAAGGGGTTGGGTCGGGGTTATTTTGCAATATCTGTTTTAATTATGCTGGCCTGTGTTGAAAATGGTCTCTGAGGACAGTCCTCCCAAACCTGGGGAAACATCTGCAGAAATCTTGCCACCGTTTCTTCAATGTCATTTCTCAGGGGAGAAACCAGTAGTTGTAATGTTACCTCTAAGGATGGCATGAGCGAAACCTTGCCTTAAACATCTGTGCTGACCTTGGTTAGTGATGTTTCAAACGCGCTTCTCTGGCTTGGGGTGAGGGAAAGACCTGATCTTTCAGCATGAACCCGGCTACTCCTTCGGTGACTCCTCCTTGCCTGGAAGTCATGCTCAACATGGTTGTGCTGGTGGATTGTACAAAGTACTTTGTAGCGAAACTACCGCTTGATTTGAAGTACAAAACGTTTTTTATTTAAATGTGTTTAATTATGTACGCACTCTTCGTATCTGTTTCTGTAAGCTTGCAAGAGCTTCTCTTGTGTCCTCTTAGTTCTGCTCAAACAATTGCATCAACGCCGCTGTGATTCATCTGTTTCTTGGAAGTTAAGATCTGAACATAGAAATATTTTTCAAGCTGGATTGGACTTTCTATGGACTTATTTTCTTTCCTAACAAAACAAAGATATAGGCAGTAAAAAGTTTTCCACTTCCCAGAGAGCACTTCAGCTGCTTTTACTCAGAATTGTATGTTTTTATTAAAGTGAAAATGAAGGACTACGGAAGTGTAAATAAGAATGTGGTCAGAAAATTATAAAGTGTGTGGCTTTAATGTACAGAATATTCTGGCTTGTTTTTAAAAGCAGTTTCTCCTTTCTGTAAGGAGAGATTTCATTTTCAACATGCAATTACAAGCCTGAGCTACAACTATTAATCTTTTTTCTTTTTCTTTTTTTTTTTTTTTTTGGCATTTTCTTAGACTTATATGCAAGCCATAATTCTTCTTTAAGTTTGCAATTATTTCTCTAGTGTTTTACAAGGTGAGTGGTTAGATAGGGAGCAATTTAAATTTGAAGTTATTTCTCTTGTGTAGTGAATTGTCTAGTCAAAAATTACTGAGTTGGTTTATTAAGAACTTTGATACTTACTTTTTTGGGGGGGAGCAGTTTTGGATTCAGTAGGTACTTGGAACGTATACTTGCTGTGCTTACATTTCCAACCTCCCTGTCAGGATGTTATAATCCAGAAGAATTTGTCTGATGATGTGTTTAATTTGTCTAAAAGTAGTGTTGCTGTGGTCTTCATGTACATCATCTGCATTATGTTATGCAGATATTATTTATAATTATGTAATAATCTGTTGTTTTAACCTCCAATTATGTTACTGAGGGTCTACAACTGCAGACTTTTCTTCTGTTGTACTAAGTGTGGATAAAACTCTCAGGATAGCCAGTCATTTTTCCTTGAGTACTTGGAATAATACTCAAAATTTCCAAATGAAAGTATGGCAACATTCTGCCATGTTACAAATCCTGCTGATAAATGTAAACAACAGAAAAGATCTGAACTGTTGGTCTTACAAATGCCTTTTTCTTGCTAACAATGAACTGGTTACCAAGAAAGGACTATTTACGCTGAAGAAGTCCTCATACTTGTAACCAGCTGATGTTGTGAAGGAACGAGACAATTAAAATACAGTGAATATTAAGGCTCCTCCTTCCTATATAGTGAAACACTTTACATCAAAGTGAATATTGCTGTTAGTGCTGCGTTACCTGCATGGAGGTGTTCACTGGTATTGTTGTAAATACTCCTTCTCTTTATGAGTGGGAATACACGAAGCTACAGCATTATGAAGACCATTAAGCTCACGATAGTTGCAACGAAATGTGTTTGACAGCACTTACAAGCTAGACGTGAGGGCAAGCCATGTTCTTGCAGCAAGGGATGGATCCCTTAAAAATGAGCCGTGCTGACATGATGCTGCACTGCTTGATGTTTGCAGGGAGAGAGCCAAAGGGACAGGGGACAAGGGAGAAAAAAATCAGCTTCCCGCACGTCCAGGTACATCCTCCTCTAGCTGTAGTGCCTCTGCAATTACCTGTGTTGGTGCAAAGCAGGCGATACCCTCGCTAGGATCACGTCAGTCATGGAAATTTGGCTTGGAAGGATTAGCCACACATCAGTAGCACTTTATGCTTACTCACTTTTAAGATAAAATGGCAAAGAACGACATTCAAAAAAGAGATGTAACTCCAGGTTCTCTTCCTTGTTGGCACTTTGAGTTTCAGCTGGATTAAGCTTTTTTTTTTCAGTCTTAATTTGAGGAGAGTCATAAAACATCACCACTTACAAACTTGTTTAGTGGCCTGTCTAAAAATAAGATGCTTTAATAGCTTGTGTATCATACACCTGAAGCCCTGCTTTGGAGTTTTTCCCGAGTAATAGCTGTGGTGGTTCAGGTCACGATTCAGAGCACCACAGCTTCATTTAAATATTATATGACCAAAACAAGATGTTGAAGTGAGGCACTCTCCCAGCTAGGATGAGAAGGATGACCTACTTGGTTTTCTGACCTTTACATCTGAATGTTTGTATGCAGTAATGTGGGGGAAAAAAAATTGCATTGTAGGATTTGTATAATTCTAGTTTTTGTGCATTTGCACCATTTGGTCTACTGATGTAATGTAATATAGCCTTATTTTAAAGTCACTAGATATCTAATACCTCTTATTTGGAATTCCTGAGATAGTAGTTACTGTGTGTACTTGCTATAACTTATTTATTTGGGCATTTAATGACTGCACTGGGTTCTGGTTCCAGCAGAACAGAGTAGTGGGCTGTGCTTGTCCCAGGCAATATAAAAGGCAAGGCAGACCTGGGGAAGTGGGAGAGGTTTCTCCAGGCTGACCTGTCACTCCCATACTTCAGGAAGAGGGGACACTCATTAGGGGCAAACAACAAGGTTTTATACCTGTTTATCCCTGGAGGTGTTCAAGGCCAGGCTGGATGGGGCTTTGAGCAACCTGGTCTAGTGGGAGGTGTCTTTAAGGTCTCTCCAACCCAAAGCATTCTATGATTCTGTGTAAATCTACAGTGCTTGGACTTTGAGGGGAAATAGCGCTCCTGTCTTGGGCAAGGGCAGCAAGGGGTGTCTTCTCCACCGTGGTGGAGCAGGACGGCTGGCAGAGGGCTTACAGGATGCGGATTACTGGCCCGCTGGCTGGCATGGCTGTGTCTGAGAGAGCCGCGGGAGCAGCCGGAGCAGCGCAGCTCCGTCACCCGTGCCGCTGCTCAGTGCCGGACCACGAGTCCAGTTGTCATGCAAGGCTGTGAGTCGGGCCCGTGCCGCTCTACTCGAGTCTCAGCTGGGCGACTTGGCAAAGAGTGCCAGGTACCCAGTTACACGGCACCCAGACCCGTTTCATTTGGGGGGGGGGGCGGGTTTAGCAGAACTACCCCAGTGATCTGGACCGGCCAGGCTTAGCATTCGAGAAAACTGGTCAGTGATGAAGGCTCACCTTCTTAAGTGATCTCTTTACTTGTCTTTTTTCCTTCTTCTGAAAAATCCCTTCCCTACTGGATCCACCTGAGCAAAGTCTCAGATGTTCCTGGTGAGGAGAGGAGGTGTATACGCTGCAGGAGAAGTATCCCGAGCCGTGCCCTGCTTGAGGAAGGAGGGGACTCGGTGGAGAGGTGGGTTGCAGCCCGCTGCCAGGCTGCTCTTCCCTCTCCCCTTCCGTTCTCTACAGTCCCGAAGCCCTTATCGCTGTCCTGAGGTGACTGCATTCCTGTAAAGATAAAATTCCCTGTCTCTGCAGGCATTTGCTTTCTTTGATCAGCCGTGTGAACCTCCGCTTCTTTTCACTTTAGTCCGGCTCTGTTTTGAAGCCCGTGAGCCCGTCACGCCTTAAGAGCGTGATGCAGCGCTGGGTCCCTTATCTGTCCCTCTCCAGCCAGTCTCAGGCTTTGGTTATATCATGAGAAAACAAAATCCTCCCCGGTAACGCCCCTCTCCTACAGCCCCGTCAGCCTGGAGTCAGCGTGCTGGTTTATTTGGTATCAGAGTCTGTAAAAGAAGCGCGTGCTATGGCATTTTAAAGAATTCAGCAACGGAATTACAAAATGAAAGCAACATAAAAAAAAATAATAAAATTTCAGCGCAGGGGAAGGAAGTTAAGAGTTGCAAAAGAAAAGCAACTTTAAGCTGCAGGGTTTTCCCTGGAGCTGAAGGACTTAGCATTGACTTTGAGTACCATTTTAATTGGCTTATGAAGGAGCTGTCTCTTTTTGTGTCATTTAAAAATCACGTACTCTGGTGAAAATGATTCTAGCCAGCCTTTTGGAGACAGGCTCATTTCTCCGGAGAAGATATGCCTGCGGTTGTGCATCAGCAATGCCATTAGCCAGCCTGGGCTCCTGCCAACCTGAAGATGAAGGACTTGTTAGGGGCGGTGGGCAGGAACAGGTTGTCCCAAGCCTGGGGTGTCTGAGGAGCCCTCAGCCCGTCGCTGGGAGGATGAGGAGTGCGGGGCGAGTTGAGACCTGCTGTACCGTAGCTGTAAGGGGGGGCTTAGAAACTCCGGCCATCCTGGAAGCAGATCACAACAAGCATGAAGAATGACTTAAATGCAGGAGCTGGCAATTTATGACACCTCCATTTATTGCTTTCCAGGTGGCACGTGAGCAGCTCCCCGCTGCTGTGTGCCCAGCCCCGGCAGAACAGAGCCGCTTGGGAACCATTCATGGTCAGGACTCAGAGTGGCCCATGGATTTTGTTTTTTGAAGCCTTCCAGCATGTGCTGAAGGTATCGTGGGTGTAAGAAATAGTGGTGGCAGGCAAAGGAGCAGCTGGCTAACTCCAGAGAAGGATTATCTGTGTGTGCTGTGTGTCGCACCAAGCAAGGTTTGTGGGCAGTGATAGCAGCTTTTCACCATTTAGTTCCTCTGGAAAGGGAGGGATTAAATTATTTCTGTAACTATACTAACTATTTATATGGTGAAAGATATTGCTATTGCCTACAAATGTTGCTTTGCTTTTTTAAGCCCCTGTGGCTGTGAGATGACAGCTCTTAGCTTATTATCCTGTACTCTTCTGAAAACAAGGGAGTACTTGGGTTTCACTGAACCTACCTAGAGCCACACTGATGCCTTTGCCCTTCAGAGAGGTGGGACCCATCCAGACACCTTTGGTTGTCTTACGCTTTAGGTAGTGAGCCTGTATCTCTTGCAGGGAAGGTTCTTTGGGTTTCTCTGTGCCAGCCTTTACTTGGGAGGAGTTTATGGACCGCGGTGTTAGTGATGGATGCTGTTTGGATTAATTACAATATAAACGTTGTGATTATCCCTCTATTCCTAACACTTCCTTGGACTTTGAGAACTGCAGGAAAACATCTGTAACCTCTTAGCGACACGATTGCAGCACAATGTGGTCTTCTGTCTGAGGGACTGGCGGGCACTCACCCAGCAGCACAGGCTTTCCCTCCGTGCCCTAAGGGTGGTTTGGTGCAGGGCTCGCACCGGGAGGTAACTGGTCCAGCTTTAGCGAGGTACCACTTTTAAACTGGTGTGCTTTGCACGGCCCTGCCCACCTTACGGCCGGGAGAGGAGTCCTCCCATGGCCGCGTTCCCTTTGCTGCTTGGTTAGAGAGATTGCTTGGGTCCGCCGTTGATGTGCACAGCTGCCCTGCTCACACTGTGGCAGGGTATTGATTTATCTCTAATACACGAGATAATTCCACATCTATATGTTATGATATAACTACATGTCTTTTTTTTTCCCTTAAATAGTGGCAATAATTCTATCTCAGAAGGTCAAAAATAATGACCTAGGCTGACTGGGTATTTTAAAAGCTAATTTAGAAGGAAAGTGAGGCATGAAAGAAATAACATTAGGAAAAGGTAGATAATTTAAGTGATGATCTTTATTATACCTTTTAGAATTAGCTTCCTGTTCACAGTTCGGAGCAGCATTCAATCGTCCCAGTTGTTGTAGTCCTTTAATCAAGTGTTCATTTTAAATGACTTAGGAGGGAGTTTTCCACTGTGGCTTTGCAAAGCCTTTTTTTATTCTGCACGAGTGTAGATAAGGCCAAAAACGGACAACCTGCTTGTGCAGGATATCTGTCTCTGTCTTTAAAACGTTTTTTTGGGATGCGTAACAATTCTTTTTTTCACCTGGGAGTTGTCTAAATTTGTTACTCCTCTCCTCATGCTATTCACCAGGGGAAAAACATCCTTATAAACAACATCCAGTGATCCGTCCTGTTGTGATCTTAAAGGGGGGCTTGCTTCTGTCCTTGCACCCTCCCGTTCCACCTTCAACCTGCCTCTCCATCTCCCACCTGTGAAAGAGTGGGACATGGACATCCAGCTTGCCTCTTACTTCTCCGGAGGTTTCAGCCAGCCCCTCTGCAACGGGCTCCCCATCATCCTCTCGTGACTAATAGCTGGTCATTACTCTTCAAAGGAATTCCGTCATGTTGGAGGTGTTATTTGTTGTGCCAGGAAGTCAGGCAGGCAACGGCGTATCCTGCAGAGGAAGTCACTTGTACTGGGAAGGATGTAATGTGCTGGGGATGAGTGAATTATTTTAAAAGGTCTTGAAGAATCGCAATATGGTAAAACATCAGTGGCTCGCTGTTAAGGACAGCAAAGCTGAAGATTTGCTCTATTACGCGGTTGAAAAAAAGTTGTACTCAGTTCTCTGTGTATAAAATTTTGTAAAAATATAACTTTTTCTTTCCAAAAATAATCAGAAGAAAAATATATTTACTTTATTTTGGTTGTTTACTTTCTCCAACGGGATCATCAGCCAAGAAGGAAAGAAATGTCTTGAGACTCTGTCTGGAATATGACTGTGCAAAATGCACACACTGTGTGGGATAAGTGGGGATAAGGTGCTACCTCCTATTTTTGTTCTGGTGTACTCCCATTTGGGAAGAATTTGTTAATCACCCTCCACTACGATTCAGTCCCTGCTTGGAGCTTGGATTGAACATAATGCTGCACTCGGGTGGCCTATGAGTCCCTGGACACCAGATGTCTCGAAAGAGCCGCTGTCGAGGTTTGCACGAGCCGCGGGGTGCATCCTTCTCCCCAAATGACACTTTATTCTTTGATCTTCTCAGCTGGTGACGGGAGTATGGGAAGGAGGATACAATTTCTTCTGTCAGGATACGCACAGTGGAGGAGAAGCTGATATGAAGGTAACGTAATCAAGACTTAGGGCTAATAACGTTTCAGGTTGTCCGCTTGTGTGTAAGTGGAGAGCAGAACAGTATTGATTATGTGGATTTTGTTCAAGCTATATCCTTTTTTTCCTCCTTTGACAATACACTGGACAATGCATTGTCAAACATAATAGTTAATCTACAGTATATTCATGGTTGGTATTTTGGTGAGTGATTATCTGTAAATTTTCAGGTGTTACCAGGTCAAAAAACAAGGACTTGGTCTTCAGAATGTATCCAACCACTGTGGGGTGACTCCCCTTCTCTTTCTGAGATGCGGTGATGATTTTTTCTGGTCGCTGTTCAGACCTCTCCTTTACAGAGAGCACTGAGGGACTAACTCTAGTTAAATATTTTCTTGTTTCTCTCAGGACACCCCAGGTGCACAGCAGTAGCTTCATAAAACAGTCTTTGTCATCCTGTTTTCAACTGTAGCTTTGGGCTTGTACCTAGATCTCCTACGGAGAGACCTGAGGCTGCTGAGGCATTACAGAAAATCTCAGCAGTGTCTTCAGTCCAAGTAGTGCAGGACAGAATCTGGATTTTAATTACTTAGCTAACAAAAGGGATTAAATCCCCCACAATGTGCAATTCTTCTAAAACTTGTTTCCTCCTTTCTAGATCATACGTGTCCTCTGGTGGTACTACTTCTCCAAACTCATTGAGTTCATGGATACCTTCTTTTTCATTTTGCGGAAAAATAATCATCAGATCACTGTTCTGCATGTCTACCACCATGCAACGATGCTGAACATTTGGTGGTTTGTTATGAACTGGGTGCCTTGTGGTCACTGTAAGTACTGGGTTATGGGGGGGAACCCTTGCAACAGGGACCTTGTTTTGGTTTTATTTTGGTCAAACCAAACTTCTCTGGTACCTTCAGCTGCAGGATTTGTTCTGTCCCACAGTCAGCTGCTTTGCTGAATTGCAACTATTGCAGATAGTTGCAGGTATTCAGGTGCCTGCAGAGCCTCTAGAAAAGTCATGCAGATGTAGTTTGCAGAATGTGCCTGGCAACGTGACATTTGTGAGTGACAGTAGTCCGGGTCTGATACTTCTCAACCTTGTTTTCTCTTTTTTGTGGCGGTTGCAGACCCTCTAATGAAACCCTCTTTTCCAAGTCAGGACCAGAAGCTTGTTTCAGCTGCAAGATGGTTAATAGTGACTCTTGTCCTTGTATCTGTCAAGTTCTCTTGAGATGTTGCTTTCTTAATTTAATCTCATTATACTGGTAGCTATGACAAATTATTTCAATTAAAATCTTGTACCCCAAGCGCTAATGAACTTGACTGAATACATCTTAAGCGAAAGATTTCCATGTCTCTCTTGTCTAAATCCTGCTGACCTCTGGCTAGCTCGCTTTGATTTTTTTTTTTAATTTCATTGCTGTTAGCCGATATCTAGTTTCCTAACTGCATTAGCGTGGCTTAGCTGTGGTTCGGATGTCCAGCCTATAGATACTGGCTTTGCTGAACCCTTATCCAAGAGAAATCTTTTCAAATCCGGTGGATGTGAACTACTGGCAGTGCAGACCGAGAGGCTGGGTTGCTCAGGAGTCTGCTTTCTGAGCCAAACAACATAGAAACTTGTATTTGTTTCGTGTTGTCAGCACAACAGTGAGTAATGCTGGACTTCTAAAAAGTGTGTATCTGGAACCACATTCTCCTCCAGGGAAGTCAATCGCTGTTTATACAACAGTCAAAAGTGCAGATACTTGGAGTCGATCTTGTGTTTGTGTAGTCTTGAAAATACTTTCGTGCTATTTCTAGTGATGTGTTTTTCTTCTTCCTTTCCAAGCTGTATGGTCTGCTTGGTCATCACGGGACCATGCAGTTTGGTGTTAAGCTAAAAGTTTCTTTAATGAGTAAAGGTGCTGTAAACAAGGACAAATAAAACAGCTAACTTGCAGTTCCTGAAGATATCTGTTGCCTTTGGTTATAAATGACAAAATAGGCTCCTGCCCAGAAGGAAGTGAAATAAGCCTAAAATTAGATGGGCGAAGCTATCGATTGTTGGGCATGTTTACATGCCTTTTTTTTACCAGCTTCCTCAGTTCCCTTCAGAAGCCAGAATGTAGATGTGAAAAAAAGAATAAATCAAGGAAACAAAAGCAGAAGGCTGGTATAAACTGCAGAGCTGCAAAGCAGCTCAGCCACTCCGTTGGGTGAGCAATAAAAAAAATCGGAGTGGGGGGAATGGAAATCTCTTGCCTTTCTTCTAAGAAAAATCATATTTTAAATAGTAACATTTTGAACTTGTTATTTTTGTAGATTCCGTGAAACAGCATGTTGCTGGTAATGCAGTGTACTTTCTTTCTCCTTTGCCCTTTTTTTAGCTTACTTTGGTGCCACACTGAACAGCTTTATCCACGTCCTCATGTACTCCTACTACGGATTGTCTGCTGTTCCAGCAATGCGTCCTTATCTGTGGTGGAAGAAGTACATCACTCAGGGGCAGCTGGTGAGTGATTAGCTCTTCAGTGCCTCAGCAGGCTCTCCCGTTAGTGATGGGGTCTTCTTGTCTTCACTGAGTTAGAAAATTTTGGCAGGAGGTAGAAGAAAGGAGAATGAAGGGCAGTGCCTTCTACATCTTTAAGTGCCTAAATCACCTTAGAAATCCAGCTTCTGCACCTCCCTTTGCTCTGTTTTCAGGGCGATGGGGAGCTGGGGGCTGATGGGGTACACGAATCAGCGCTGAGATCAGTGGGATCTTTCTCCGTCTCCCCATCTTGTGTGGCCACTTGTATTTGGGAGTCACAGTGCTGGATTTTCTGGGACTCGCTAACCAGGGAGGAGGGAGAAGCTTTTCTTCCAAGCCTGTTTGAGCTAACGCGTTCTTCTCTGTACTTGGTTGCTCAGGCTGATGTTGAGGTGACAGACCAGAAACCAAGTGCAACACAGCGCACAGCTAACAAGGCCCTTCATTCTACTCCTGCGGGACAATGGCTTTTCTGTCTCACTGTTGCACGCAGTTGCAAATGGTTTATTAAAAACTGTTCAATATTTCTGGTCTCCTTCTGCACTTTAAATGGGCAGATTTTTTTTCTCTTGTAATTCTGTGTTGGACTCCTTGCATCCCATTTGTATTGTTTCCTGCGTGTACAGTGATGAAGCCCGAATGCTGTGTACTGGAGGTGAAAAGAACAACAAAATTAAGCAATACAGCACATGCACATGCAATGATACTGCACGAGAACCGTGTTTCAATGTGTATAACGTGTCAGAACACCACAAGGAAATGTGCATGGGTTTTCTGTCTTCCCCATTTTGTAGGTGGGGAAACTGAAGCCTAGAGATAAACTCTTTTTCTTATCTTCCCCCGACCTTACCCCTCCTTAGCATCCACTCAGAGCTGTAAATATATTTAATAACATTTGCTGGTGATGATTAATAACATCTGCTGCCAACAATTTAGTGTTGATCCTCAAAATCTTTTATTTTTTTAGCACTCTTCCTTCCTGAAGGAAGGCAAAGTATTGTAGCAGTGGGGATCATTGGTTAGTTGGGCGGGGGGGGGGTCGCTTTGTGGTTTGGTTGATTGGTTTTTTTGTCCTTCCAGATTTAGGCTCTATTCTTCATCCTGGTTATTTGGGTGCTACAGAGCGCAAGTGTCTTGGTGCTTCAGCTGCTCCCCTGGCTATTGTCATAGCTGCTTTCACATCCCTGCCTGCTCTGCGTGCATAGCTGTTAGGGCAGCAAAATAGCAGAGCAGAACACAACAGTCTTTCCCTTTTTAAATAAACATTCCCTAATCTGGTAGCCTTCATGTAAGGATGAATTTTGCCTAAGGCCCTCTGCAGCACTTAAGCTCAAACTCTGTTTTTTTCAAGAAGAGATAATTGAAGATAATTAAACCCCGGTCCTCCTCCCTGCCTCCCCAGCTTCCCTGAAGCCTTTTCCCAAAAAATTCTTACGCTGGAGCCATATGTCAGGCCGCCCCTGTCTGGGAGAGGACCACAGGATCTGTGTGTAGACCCAGTGACCCCAAATCTTTTGCAGCTGAGGCAGTGAGATGCGGATCTACTCTGTTAGGATGGTAGAGTCGAACCCCGATGAGCTCTCACTAGGAAGAAGGTGGTCTTTTTTTTCCTTAGTATATTTGTAAATCAAGTCTACGTAAGTTACTCTAATGCTCTAAGATGGAACAATATTAATCAAATAAAAACACTTAAACAACAGAATACCACAACCTGAGTGAATGTCTGCTAACTCAGGTTTGCACTGATAGTAAGACAAAGAAGATAAACTTGTCAGACGCACAGTATTACATATTTTTGACTTGTTTTGGAAATAAATAATGAGAATTTGGTCACTAATGGCTTTTTTTCCTCCTTGCATTAATGTGCTCCATTTGTCTTTTTTTCTCTCTCCCCAGACTCAGTTTGTCCTGACAATCTTCCAGACCAGCTGTGGTGTTGTTTGGCCATGTGCATTTCCTCAGGGGTGGCTGTATTTCCAGATTTCTTATATGATTTCTTTGATTATCCTCTTCACAAATTTCTATATTCAGGTAAAAGTAATATTCATCGACCCTTTGTAGCATTCTGCTGGCAGCATCTCGTTGGAAAGCTGTTTACAGAAAGATGTGTTTGAGATACCCTTTTGCTATCTTCCAGTAACATGCATAGCTTCTTGAAGTACTATACTTGTTGGTCTGCCCTCCAATTTTCAGTTTCTAATGTTTTGTATCCGTAATTCAGAACGATTAGGAATTTCAGTAAGCAGAGTGGCACAACGAGGCATTTTACTAGTACAATTTTAACTGCAGATAAGGGAGAGCTTTATGTAAGAAACAGCTTTCCAGTCTGAAATAAGCCAGCAGCCTGTGAACCTGTGAAGCACCCCAAGGAATTGTTTGTTACTGCACTTACAAGGGGAAATGCTTATTCTATATCCAAGGAAACTTCCCAAACTCCCAACATACAGAAATCTGGTTTTGGCTCACCTTTGCAGGCATTTTTTTGTATTTCCATGTGGAAAAATCAGCGTTTCTAGTTGTGTTTCTGCAAAACTGATTTCATGTCTGAACAGATCCAGGCTCGGTTTGTGTTGTTCTGAGTAGTTCATAATCAGGATCTGTGCAAAGATGCAAATCAAACCAACACAGCCTACTGCCCCCAAACAGGCAAACTCCATTATGTATTTTAAATGTCTCTTGAAAGATTTGAGCGTTTTGAGGCTGGTAAGAGTGATTCATGGGGAGAAACACAGCAGGCTTCCCTGTCTGATCTTCCAGTACTTCTTAAAATCAGTCCCGTGGCTCATAATTACTTGCTGCATATGAACATGCTAATTAAACACAATAGTATTACATCACTTAATCATCAATTTTACTCATATTTTAACTTTTAACCATTTAACTTTCTTTCACACACAAACGTTTTGGGAAATATGTTCTTGTCAGGCGACTGAGCCCGTTTTGACAAAGACTAATTCATGTATATCTTTTCACTATCTCTAATTTTTGTTTGTTGTCCTGAGCCTCCCTGATCCTCTTAATTTTTGCTTCCCATGTTGGCCAGTGCAAATTCCTCTCACATTTGTCTGTGAACTCCCCTGACTGTTCTTGTTTACCCACTTCTTTGGGCTTTGTTTGAGATAGTCACCTGCAGCACATCAAACCTCCTTCCTCACTTGTCGTTTTGAGTATATTCTTCTGCCATGGTCTGCTCATAAAATCGCTTCCCTTGTTCCTAATTCACTGTTAACGTAGCACTACCAATGCTACCATCATACTACCAAGCCTTTTTCTTTTCCAGTGAACTAATTCTCTTGCTGTGACGAACGAAAGGCATATTGTAACCTCATACACAAAAAATGGTGGAGCTCATTAGACTCTGCCACTGGCCTGAGGTCTTTAAAAGTGATGGATGCAAGTTTGCTTCCGAGTTTCTTGAGTCACTGTGAGGAAGCGGTTATTTATGTCTATTTAAGCAAAACCATGTGTCTTTCCTTATATTCTAGACTTACAACAAAAAGGCATCCTCGAGGAGGAAAGAGTATCAGAACGGCTCCACGGCCACTGTGAACGGGTACACAAACAGCTTTTCTTCCCTTGAGAACAATGTGAAACAAAGGAAACAAAGGAAGGATTGAAGACCAAACTGAAAAACCATTTTGATAACCCCAACAACAAAATCATCTGATTGTAAGCACAATAAGAGTTGTGCACTAATACTCTAACAGCTACTGTAACTATTCCTGCCTAGAATAGTGTGATTTATGTAGGACTTAACCAGTGCAAACACCCTAGAAACCGTATACAGAACATAAAAGTAGGTTAAAGTTTAAAAATAATTCTGGGCTGTCACTGACCCCGCTATAGACTGTGGAAGGGAGTATTATCGTAGTATCCGACACTGCTGTTGCCTTACTAGTCAATATGATAGGTGCTGAATTATGATTCACAATTTGAAAACACTGTAATCTAAACCTCCGTTTTTTTTACTGTAGTTCATGCATGTGATTGTAGAGGTAATTTGTACGATGCTGGTTTCGGTAGATAAACACACATGCCTTAAATTAAAAAGCAGGGCCCAAAGCTTATTACTGGTTTAAAAATTAGGGTATGTTTCAACTTTTCAGTTGACTGACTTTTTATTAAAAAGTCATTTAAAAGAATCCATTGATCATTTTACTGTTCTGTATGTGATACACGATGTTACGTATCTCTTATGCGACACAGTGAAATTGGAAATGGCGCATTTAGTTTTGTATATTTGGCTTTAACTGACTAAACAGTCACGAACCAGATGGAAAAGTTATTTTACCTTTTTAATAGATCTTATTTTTTTATTTGAATTGTGTCACTAGTGTAAAATTAATTGGCACTTACACAGTCCAGTAAGACTTAAGTATTGTCTCTAAGGTTTAGAGTATGTACAGGGTGGACCCATCTTTTCTTTTCTCTTTTTTTTCCTTTTATTTTTTTTTCTCCTATTTCTGAGAATTCTTAAATGCTAAATGAAGAGTGGTTTTTAATATGAAACTGGCAGAATTTCAAGTGTTATTACCATAGCCATATCCACATTTTAGGAGCTACTGTTCAAGTCTGTGACATATCCGAAAATGTATTTAAAAACGAAGACAGAAAGATGCTTTTCTGATGGAGTTGTCTGTATTTAAGTTGGTATCTGTACTGTTCTTTGTGCACCATATGTTCCTTTTTAAAATGTGCCTAACACAAGCGTGTTTTTTTTTCCCAAACAAGCAAAATTGAACAGTCTTAAGTCATACCTAATGTTTTTTAAATGTTACCGAAATGTGCTGGAAATGTCGGTTTCTGTAATGTGAGTTGTGTACGTCACTGGTAATGTTTTGGCTTTGTTATCTGAGGATTTGGTTTGAGTGCTTGTTAAAGTTACTCCTTCTTGTAAAATCTTGCCTTGCACGTATGAGGAGTCGGTTGCCAAGCCAATATCTATTGCTGGTATTCTGGTATCTGCCGTGGTGGAGTTTGGCTTATGAATATTTTATTCATTAAGCTCTGAAAAATTGAATTGTGCAAGACATTCTGCTGGTCATTGCTCAAGATTAACTATTTGTTTTTTTGATATTTATATAAATGCCAGTTTTAACATGTTTAATTTTTTTTTTTTAAATTAAATCTTTTTAAAAATTTTTGCACATCTCTTAGGGAATTAATAAGTTCTCCTACTAGCCTTGTGGGTTTTCATTCCTTGTTTTGAAGGAGACAGTGTCTGTTATGTTTACATTATCAAAGCTTGTGCGTGTGTCTTCATTTCTAGGTACTGGTTTGCAGAGTCTTTACATAGCTCAGTACAGCAGCTATAATGTTCAAAATAGGCTGTCTAAATGTGCTAGAAATAAACCCTTGGCTCCTCTGGATATACCTACATTGTTAATGTTTGACATAGTTTAATCATTAAAACACTTTTGATGATCTCTGCCTGAATTCTGGTGGGTTTGTACAGATTTAATGCATTCCCCCATCCTGCGTCAGGCCAAGGAGGAGCCGTCACGATGGAAGGACAGCTGCAGATATTCAGAGAAATCTAACGTACCAGAGATTTGGCAACATATTCCTTACAGAAACCTTTGGCTGTTACTAAACGCTGTTCCCTTGCCTGCCTGTAGAAATACTAGTTCGTGTGATGGATTGAACCTCGCGCTGGGATTACTGACGCGCTCAATGCAGAGCAGCCCAGATGGCTCCGAGATGATGAGTGCCAGGAGCAAAACTTAACGTGGCCAAGAGGGGCTTTCTGCCTCAGATATCCTGTCTATAGAATGGGAATTATACCTCTCTTCAGAACGGGAGCATTTTTGCAATTTCCTCGTAGCTCCCCTTGCCCTTCAGTGATCATTTCTGAGCCCTCTCCGATTTGAGTGCTTAATCAGTGCATTGCAACAAGCCCAGATCGCTTGGTGATGGACTTGGTAAGACCAGAACTACTTACATAGCTGGCTCTTAAAACAAGAGACGTAGTCCAGGGAAATGGGTTTTGCACTTTGTGTGCAAGGCTCAGGGCTTTCATGCTGTGCTGGTCTCCTCTGGGAGGGAGCTCCAAATGCCTGAGATGGTTTTGTCTCCTGCACTTGCAAATTCAACTTCGAGCGTTTTTCCAAGTGAGGCCCGATAAGGTGCAGTTCTTCAGATAATAAGGCAAATCTCCAGGGAGTGCCTAGAAGGCAGCAGCCACAGCACCAGCCTGGCCTCCCCCAGTGAGCCGGTGGAGACCGGGCTGCTGTGCTCCAAACCTAGCCCTCAAGGTCATTGGCACAGGGTGACAAAACGTGATGGCTTTATCATTGTTTGCCAGCTTGTAGACCCAGTGACTTTGTCCAAAACTGGCAGGAGATGTCATCTTGGGAAGATGTATAGCATCATATAGCATTCACACCTACAGGTAGAAGATGGTGGCTCCTGGCTACTCTCCTACAGTCTTAGCAGCAAGCGAAGCGTGTCTGAGAGCTGTCGGGGTTAGGTTGGACATCGCTGTAGCATAACTCACTGAGGGACCGAGGCAGGAGCCTTGGGTCTGCCTACCTGGCTCATCTTCCAACACGTTACCTGACCTGCGGCAAGTAAGAGCCTTTGGGTTGCCTCAATTCCCCGATCACCTGCAGTATTCCTGATAGACATAACTGTGGCTGGTTCTTGGGATTGTAAGAGTCCTCCGAAAGGACTTTTGGAGCTGTGAAGGCTGGAGAGATGAAAAAAGACCAACTGCTGCCAATGGAGTGGAGAGGTTTCCTGTAAAGTCGGCTGAGGAGAATGGAACACTTCAGCACCTATTTGCAGAGAGGGAATGACCAAGCTTCAGACCGTTAGGTTAAGGTGTCGCTCGGCTCACAGGCTGATCGAATCGCTTCCTGTACTCGGGCCCGACAGCCCAAGTGATGGAGAGGGAAGCGAATGCTTTCGTTAAGCTGGGAGTACAAGGTAACCTCGGATGCCCAGAACGTAGCCTTTCCCACGGTGATTGTGGTGTGAAGAGACCAAGTGCTGTGTCACGGACGTGCAAGCCACCGCTGGGGCTGGGGTCACTCAGGCACCAGGAATCCTGAGTTGGGAGAGGGTAGCGGAAAAGCAGAGAACAATTCTGCGAATCCAGGAATTCTTTGTGGTGGGCTGTGTATGTTACTTAATGCAAGGCAGATATTAAGTAAGCGCTGGAGCTTCTGGTAGGACTCCTGCCACTAAAAGTGGGGCAAAGAAACCCCCAAAGCCCCAAACCTAATGGAGATCTGTTCTGGGGGTTGCCTCTACCTTTGATATTTGGTAGCTGTCTTGAGGTGTAAGTTGATAGAAATGTGTGTGTGTGTTGTGTGAGGCTGGAATATATGTTATTAAAGGGTATGCGTTATTCAAAAAAGACATGTAAAAGTAAGCTAGGTGGTAAAGACGAGTGTAAATAAAATCAGAGGCCAAATTACTTTGACAGCGTGGGTTCTGCTGGGAATCCCCTTGAAGCAGCGCAGGGGGTGATTAAAATACGGATAGAGATCTCGTGCTAGAGAAATGCTGCTGAGAATCATGTTGGTGCAGAAGGATAACTTGCGTTGTCTCTGTCATCCTCTTGCCAAGAATTACTGAACCAACAAAGGTGATTAGTTGTAATCACCAGCATGTTGCAAGAACTGGTTTAAAAAGCAAACTTTGATTCAATTTTCAATGTTCAATCCATTTAATTTAAATAGATGGCTATACAAACGAAGATCCGTGTGTTCCTCGATTTTGGTAGAGCAAATTTGGATGAGCAGGGGAAGCTAGAGTTTCCAGGAGCTCCCATGACATGGCAGTAGCAGAGGCATTATATTTTAAGTCAAAGGTGCTAAAATCATCTCAGACAGATAGGGGGGAAATGAGTAACAAAGATCCAGTTAAAAAAAAAAAAAAAAAGTAAGTGTGTTTTAAGTCAGTCAAGCTGGGATGTGGAGAAGGAAGAGAAAGAATTACAAGCCTTGTGTTTCAAGGATATGTAATGTAAGTACTATATTTTCTATAGGAAGAATGTAAAAAGTGGTACCCGGTAACCGGTAGGCTTGAGAGTCTGATTTCAGTATGGTGCAAGGTTTCAGAATAAATGGGAGGAATAGCTGAGTACGAGGAAGTAAACAGAAAATGGGAGAAAATGTAACAGCTTTTCTAGAAGTGATCACACCTCACTTACCCATATTGTTGTTTAATAAAAAATAGTATGTAGACAAAGGAAATATATCTTCCATCTGGAATAGGTACTTTTTTTAATCTCAGAAAGGATTATCTAAACTAGAGGATGTGGTGACCGGCAACAGGATCTACGGAGAAGCAGGGGTCAAGCTGATGAGAAAGATGGTTTCTCTCAATGCTTTCAGCCTGAAGAGAGCCCATTAATAATGTTTTAGTAATGACCTTGGTATAAAAAGTAGGAATATTTGCAGTGATGTTTGCAGATGACAACATTAGGGAGCAGCGTCCCTGCCAAGGAAGATTACATATCCTACAGCAACAGCCAGATGACCTTGATGGTTGGAGTAAGGGAGGCGGGATTAGCGTAAATCCCCCTTGGGGACCAGTAACAGAATTTCAGCTATTTCCATGGGAGTTTTAGTTGGAAATGACCAAAGAGGAGAGAGGAAAGATACATGAGAATCATCCGTTCAACAATTTAAGAGCTGTTACTATGAAAAGAGAAGGGGAAAAAAATCTTATTTGCTAATCAGTCTGTTTTTAGTAGAAAGGGGAATGTGCTAGAGCAGGAGGGTGAGGCTGCGGCTCTGGTGGGACTTCCTTTTGATGAACACACATTTTTTCCCCACACTGTGGTCACTTGCTCTCAAAAACACTGATTATAAAAGATCAGCCTTACAGAAGAGTTACTGGCCTGGTCAGAAAACTGGAGAAGTCTTGCAAGATCCGAGTGTAGCAAGACGAAGGTTGAGAAGGAATGTAATCGCAGCCGCCACAGACATCATGACAGTAGACAGCATGAAGGAAAATTAGCTATTTTAATTGTGTTGACACAAAACAGATGGGTATAAGCTGGGCAAGAGTAAATAGGCTAGAAATTGGAAGAGGGCCTTTGTTAGTGGAATGCAGCTCTGAAGCAGTTTTCCCACAAGAGCGGCGTGAAGGTCTGGAGAATTGCTTGGAGATGGGGCACTGGCCACTTCTAAAGTTTGTAGGACCAGGGCATGGGACTCCCTGGTGTCCCGCTCTGTGTTCTGGCAAAAAGCAGCTGTTGGTGCCTCTGTGAAAGTATATTTAAGAAAGGGCGAAATGCAGAGAGAGGAGTGAGAACAAAAGTGTGAGAAACAATCCTGAAGACACCAGGGTGAGAGAAGAAGGAGGGGAGGAGGTGCTCCAGGCGCCAGAGCAGATTCCCCCGCAGCCTGTGGAGAACCACATGGTGGAGCAAGTGGACATGCCCTGAAGGAACTGCAGCTTGTGGAGAACCCACGCATGAGCAAATTTATCCTGAAGAACTGCAGCCCATGGGAAGAACCCACGCTGGAGAATGTGGAGGAAGGAACAGCAGCGGGGAGCTGTTATGGACTGACCACAACCTCCCCACACACACCATTTGGAGCAGGGAGGAGGTAAGGGGTCAGGAATGAAGAAGTGAAGCTGAGCCTTGGAAGTAGGAGGAAGGGGAAGGTGGTTTCATTTTTTTTGTTTCTCACCATTCAACTCTTTTTTAATTGGTAATTAGTTAAATTATTTTTTCCCAAATCTATTTTGCCCCTGATGATTATTGGTGAGGGGCCTCCCTGTCTTATCTCAACCCACAAGCTTTTCATCTTATTTCACTCTCCAATCCTGAGGAGAGGGACGGAGCAGTTAGGTGTGCATCTGGCAGCTGGCGAACGTCACCCCACCCCACCTGGACACTTTTTCTTCTTACAAATCCAATAGTTGGGGCAGAAAGCAGCTTCCTCAATTGTAAGGAAGATCTATCAAAGGCCACGAGATACCATTTCCCAAAGGAAATGGGCCATTGTGGTACAGCTGGAGCTCTTGTAGTCTGGGGAAACATGCCTCCAGGAGTGAAACAATTCCCTTTTTTTTTTTTTTTACCTCACTTCTTCCAAGTCTAATTCATGTTAAAGCAACACCTTTTCCAGGAATCTGGCTCATAATTCTTGGAAAGTTCTTAAAGGCGGTGGAGGAACTTCCTGTGTGCTGAGGGAAGGTACCACAGTGGCACCATGTGTGTGGGAAGCCCATGGTCTGCAGAAAGGTGTGAGGAATTGCTTTAAATTGAAACCAAGTGAAATTTCTTCCCTGGGTACTGAAGCGGGGCATCGTGGTATTTGTGTAGTTGATTAGACATACGGTGTCTCATCCCATTTAGCAAGCAGGCAGCATGTCTTCATTAACTGTTCTGTCTGCCACTAGAAGCCAAATGTTTACTAACTGCTACTAATTCAATTTTACCAGCTGTTGTAGGAAATCAGAATCACAGCTCACATAACAGAAATAGGAGCTTTTTGAAAAGAAAAAAAAAAAAATACGTAGCCTATGCAGTTACCTAAGTACCTCGCTTCCTTTAAAATCATTAAGATCTCGATGCTCCAGGTCCATTCCAGGTCTAAGTTCCTAACGTGTTTGTGTACCTTTAGAAAGGATTGCCTCTCTGAAAGGTCTTCTGTTAATTTATCAATTTGCTTTGCTTCCCACAGCACTCAGGGTTGGGAGAGAGAGTGGGAGCAGCTCTTGGTGTGCTGAGCTACGAGGGACTTGAGATGTCTTTGATGCAAATGCCCTTTTGCTCAGCAGAATAGTGATGAGTTTGCCGAAAAGAGCAGGAAATACCTCCCGTGCATACAGATGGCGTAACTATTATCGGCTAACTATTATCAGCTTTGTTTCCTTTTTAAATTGTTTGTACAGGTTTTTGCAAATCATTATGAAAAAGACCCTTCTGTCCCCAGAAGTTTAAATAAAGAGCTAAGAAGTCGCCTTTACATCTGGCTCTGGTTTTCACGCCAAGTGAAAGGGAAGAATTCCTGCCCGATCCCGCTCTTATAAAGCTGTACAAGTAGATTTTGAAATGAGTGGAACTCCTGAAGCCAGACCAGGCCATTTGATGATAGACGCTCTGCATGGTTTGTCAACATTTTTTCAATACGCAGTATTTACCTAAGGTTGCTTTGCAACTCAGGAAAATCAGACTAATTAACAACTAACTCTTTGTTTGGGTAGAAAGGAGTGAGAAACAAGGTTTACAGAATTCTCTGAAAGTGTGAGGCCAACTGCCTGGCTCCAGCTGGCCAGAGCACTTAGAAAAAAAGGATAGTCAATGTGAGATTTCACTTTATGGAGTAGAAGTAAAAAGCAACCCCAAACCCAACCAAACAAATACCCCTCCAAACCTCTCCCAAGCAAAATGTGTCCATCCTACCCCGCCAAAACAAACAAATAAACAAGATCCCCAAAAATTTGCCTCCTGGCCTCAAAATGGAGAGAGCAGCTCTAAGCAGCATCTGTAGAGGTGTTTTGTCTCAGCCCAGAGAGTTGTGATTAATGGGGTGAAATCCAGTTGGTGGCTGGTCACCAGTGGTGTCCCTCAGGGCTCAGTTTTGGGGCCAGTCTTGTTTACCATCTTTATTGATGACCTGGATAAGGGGATTGAATGCAGCCTCAGTAAGTCTGCAGATGACACCAAACTAGGTGGGAGTGTTGATCTGCTGGAGGGTACGAAGGCTTTACAGAGGGACCTGGACAGGTTGGATCAATTGGCCAAGGCCAATGGGATGAGGTTTAATAAGGCCAAGTGCCGGGTCCTGCACTTGGGTCACAACAACCCCAGGCAGCGCTACAGGCTTGGGGCAGAGTGGCTGGAAAGCTGCCCAGCAGAAAAGGACCTGGGGGTGTTGGTGGACAGCCGGCTGAACATGAGCCAGCAGTGTGCCCAGGTGGCCAAGAAGGCCAACGGCATCCTGGCCTGTATCAGGAACAGCGTGGGCAGCAGGAGCAGGGCAGTGATGGTGCCTCTGTACTGGGCACTGGTGAGGCCTCACCTCGAGTGCTGTGTTCAGTTCTGGGCCCCTCACTACAGGAAGGACATTGAGCTGCTGGAGCGTGTCCAGAGGAGAGCCACCAAGCTGGTGAGGGATCTAGAGAACAAGTCATATGAGGAGAGGCTGAGGGAACTGGGCATGTTTAGTTTGGAGAAGAGGAGGCTGAGGGGGGACCTCATTGCCCTCTACAACTACCTGAAAGGAGGGTGTAGAGAGGTGGGTGTTGGCCTCTTCTCCCAAGGGAATAATGGAAAGGACCAGAGGAAATGGTCTGAAGTTGCAGCAGGGGAGGTTTAGATTAGATATTAGGAAGAATTATTTTACTGGGAGGGTGGTCAGGCCCTGGAACAGCCTGCCCAGGGAGGTGGTGGAGTCACCATCCCTGGAGGTATTTAAGAAATGTGTAGACATGGCACTTCAGGGCATGCTCTAGTGCCCGAGATTGTTGGGTTGGGTTTTCTTTTTTTTCTTTTTCTTTTTTTTTTTTTTTTTTTTGTTGTGTGTATGGTTGGACTTGATGATCTCAAAGGTCCCTTCCAACCATGAAGATTCTGTGATTCTGTCTCTTACGCAGACGATTTTAAAGAGGTTTAAGAATGATGTGAGCAAGCAGTGGGATTTGAAACCAAGTCCTCCCAAAGTCAGGTGTGGTTAAACCCAGGAGTGCTGTCAGCCTTGCTGGCTGAGGAGCAGAAGCAGGGGAGGTGGCTGTGAAACCCGGTAAATAGGGTGAGCACCCGGTGGCCTGGGGACCCAAAAAGCAGGGGCGGGGGTGGGTAACTTGGGGCCGTGCACCCGAGGGGATGCTCTATAAACCCGTGCCCTCTCCTGGCAGCACGTCTCGGTGACAGCTGGGGACAGGCTGGTGCCTGCCTGCACGGTGGGACAAGAAGGATTTCATGAAAACTATCTCATGAAAAACTGGAGCTGACAGCAGTGACAAAATGCCAGCGTTTAGTACACGCGAGGGTGGTGTGTTAATATTTACTTTGTGATAAAGCCTTCACAGCGGGAGACTTCTTCCCTTGCAGTTGCACTGTAGCATGTTCTTCAAAGACCACGTTTAGCCCTTTTTTAAAAGAGGAGGGCTGGACAGAAAGGTAGGTATTAGGTAAACAGAGCTCCTGTCCGATATTGGAAACATCTGCACAGTGGTTCCTAGGAGTGCGGGTGATCAGAGTATGATTAATTTTGCATAACAGAGACAAGAACAAACCAGCATGTTGCCCTTTATTTCACTGCTGCAAAGGCTTTGTAATCAAGAGCTTTTCCTTGTGTAGGAACAGGGGTCGTAAAGGAAGAGGGGATTAAAAGGAAGCATGTCCTATGTAGTGGCTTTTACAATGCCTCTGACCTTGATTACACGAATAACCTTGGGAGCGCTGGCTTTTGGGGAAAAACAGGAGCTATTTTGATTAAAATAATCAGAATGCAGATCTGTGTATCCTGATACCCAGGACTATTTCAGATCATTTTAATAGGCAGAGGTGAATGAATGCATTTAGGCAAGGAAGAAAAAATGAACGAACTCATTAAATTCAGCCTAAATCTCAAATCAAATGTATTTTTACAATAAAGCTTAATATGTGATGGCTATTAACATAATACATCACCAGCTGTCCAGCACATAGAAATGGCTGGTAATTATTTAACAGTATCCAGTATTTATTGTGCTTTATACTGGATAAAGCTGGGTGAGACAAACCCAAGAACTGTGGCGTTGGAGGAGGACCAGGAAGGGTGGTGCCAGGACGGCAGGTCCTCTCTATTACAGAGCAAAGCATCCTCCCTGCTCTGACGCCCCAGAGCTGTGAGGATCAGACTGGCTCCCCTGTGAGCAAACATGAAAATGTACAGGATTATGGGAGTATAGAAGGAGAGAACTTCTAAAACAGCGTGGTAAGGAATGGAGGGATTTGGTTATGTTAATTAGCATTGGTGATAATGAACATCCTGCAGTTGTCCAGAGATCACAGCTGGAGCACCAGGGAAAGACCACCGTTGGCCCCTTCTGCTGAGAAAAGCAGGAAGATATTTAGGAAAAAATGAGGGAACACGGTTCAGGGGAAAACATTCAGAGGAAGCAGAAGACACATAAACTGCCAGAAGAAAGAGCTAATGAGGAGAGAGACTCTGGTGGGCAAGAAGGAAGGAAGCCCTGGTGGCAGTTTTGAGAAGAGAGGGACAGGAAGAGAAACTGGAGAATATGAACTGAATTGCTCTTATATTCAGCAAGGCAAAGGAGATCCTGCATAGATGCAATCACGACACCAGACCAGTATTCTGATCGGCTGCGTCTACTGTCTGTCTCAGCAGTAGGTGCTTGATGGACACCCAAAACCACCCCTGCTCTCTGCACAGCAGCTGCAGCTCAGGCTTGATGCAAGGGTGGGTTTCCTTCCAGCAGCACTAAGACACATCTTCTCCGCCTTCACCTCTTTCTTCCTTTGGCCTTATGTCAAACAGCCGCATTCACCATCCAGTCTCGGTTTTGCTTCCTGGGCTGTTAGTCTGGGTCAAATGACCACCAGGTCAGCTGGCAACCGTGCTGCCTCTCCTCCTCTCGTCTGTACGGGAGCTGGTGGTGGACTTCAACTGCATATACTGATGTTGCTGTTGGCTGGTAGCACCTTCTGGAGTAGGCTACCTGGTAATGTTTTGCTTATTGAAAGCTCTTCTGCATCTTCTAACTCTTGTCTCCAGTCTCGGTGGCTCTTGCTGAGCGGGATCATTTAAAAAAATCTATAGAGGGGGAAATAGGTTGACATTCAGAGCATCACAAACAGCATCCCAATACTGACGTTGAAACAAGTGCTGCAGCTCTTGGTGGTCATGTTAACCCTTGATGCCTTTCAGACAGAGCAGTTCAGGTGGGTTGTGGGGGAACACCTCTCTCCTGGCATCTGGCCTCTGTCCTGGGCAATGGGAGCTCTGCACGAGCAGAGACCCATCCCGGGGGAAAACTGAAATACAGTGGAGTATGGGGGCAGCGGAAGAGGAAGGAAAATGGTTGCTGGTCTTCCTCCTCAGTCCCACCGACCTCCCTGGGCCCATCCTCAGCACCGTGTTCTGCTGGAGCACCCCTGGGGGAGCGAGGATGGCCAGTGTCTGGGAGTGAGTTTTCATTCTCCCCGCTCTGTGATGCTCCTTCATCACAATACTGTCCCTTCAGATGCATGCACTGCAGTGGTCTGGCAAGTGCCCAGGAATGCTGGATCCGTTGCCTGAACACCAGGTGCCACTGGGGTCCTAAAACAACCTTTCCTTGCTATTTATTTTAGCTGATATTTTTTCAGTTATTTTGTTGAAGAGATCATGGAAAAAAGGCATGTCTCCATTTCTGTCAAAGTGATCTATGGAGAAACACAACACAAAAATACTCTCCTACAAGCAGTACTAAAACATAAATTGAAAGAGGATACACGGTCTTAGGTGTCCAGGAGCCTGCTTGATGTTTGCCATATTAAAGCAGCCACTTGTAAAGCAAGCCTTGTCCTGTCAGCTGCTGAAAGATCAAATCGCTTCAGTGCGGCAATTTTCTCTCAAAATAATGATAACAAATATATTTGACGATTGGACCAGAAGTGCACTTGAGTTGCAGAACTTTAATAACTTTGCTGGCTGTTGAGACGCGGGTTCCTCCTGAGGGAAGGGTTACACGTTAATCATTCATGTTATAATGTGAAGAAACCAGGTCATAAGGAGACTGAACACATGCTAAAAATAATGTAATCTGGTGGGGAAATGAAGAGGTCTGCAAGATGCAAACTTAGAGGACACTCTGGCTTGACTCTTTTGTCCTTTGAAACTGAAGATCCCGGATCAAATCCTACCCAGGCCTTTAGCAGCTCAAGAACCGAACGAGTAAAGGCAGCACCCCATGTTTAACTTCTAATTGAGTGAGGTTGGATACCCAGCCCACTAATGTTGGGTGGGGGTGACCTTTTTCCTTGACTCCACTGGGCTTTTAGGCAACTTGAGATATTGTGAAGTGGTTTGTCTTTACTTCAGATGTCTGAAGTCTTTCAATTGTCCTCACTTTTCCAGGATGCCTATTGGCAAAGCATCTGTCTTTCCAGGTCCTCTGTCCTCCAGAGAGCATCGAGAGTCAAGAAGCTACAGAATAAAGGGGTGGACACCTCATCAGTGTCTTCAGCTGCATGGAAGATGATACAGAGGAGGAAGAGCGGGTTCTTCTTGGAGGGCCACCACAGAAGATCAAGAGGTACAATGAAAGGACGAAGGCATAAGTTGCAGCAAGGGAAATTCAAATTAAATATATAAGGAAAAAAATCTTTCACAGTGAGAGCAGTGAAGGACTGGTACAGGCTTCCCAGAGAGGCTGTGGGATCTCCATCCTTGGACATGTTCAAATTTCAGCTGGTCGGGCCCTGAGCAACCTGCTGCAACTTCAAATTTATCCTTGCTCTAGCTGGGTGATCGCCAGAGGGCCCCTCTAACCCAAATTATTCCATGGTTGCGGCAGTACAGAGAGCGAGAGGAGACAGACATCGGAGCTCTTGCTTACAGGGGGAAGAAACTGCGATAGCTTTGCTCCTCCAAAAATGTGGAGTGAAGCACCTTGGGCTCAGGCCAAGCCAGGTGTGCCCGCACAGGAGCTGCTGCGGTGGAAAGCCGGTGACAAGTCCATAGCGTAGGAACCTCTTTGCATAGGTGAACTCTAAGAGTGATTAAAAGAAGGAAGTAAATGTCACCTAAAGCAAACGGTTTGAAACCTGAACTTTTAAAGAAGAACTTTGCAATAACAGGACAAATAGCACAACCTTGTCCTTGTCCTCCCCCCCCCCCCCACTACCCGACCTGCACAGCACTGAAATGCAAAGGCTGGCACCAAAGGGTTCCTGCTTCTCTCTCCTCTGGAGTTAATGCTTCATGGGCTGTCCTGCTCCAGGACCTCCAACACTCCTCCAGAGTTAGGCCTTCTCTTCCTGAATGTTACAGCTGAATACAGTTCAGGAGGGCTAAATTACAATTTTCCAAATACCTGAAATTTAGCTTGATTTTTACTAGCCTAAATGGCTATTCTGTAGGTTTTGGGGTTTCTACCCTGGATCTTCCCCATCGGACACAGCATGACACAGCATAGCTTTTACCTTGTCTCTGGAGCTCAGGAAAGGTGCTTTGAAGAAAAAGTGATGGTCATAGCTCACGCTTTGTACCCATCCGTTTCAAGTGTTGTGTTTATGCCTTTTGTTCATGTCAGGCCCCGCCACTCAGACTTCCCCATTTCTTGCACAGTCATCGCCAAATTAACATGGTTTTCCTCCGTCCTTTTAAACAGTAAATAAACAAATACATAAAACTCGACTTCTGGGACAAGAAGCCCCATATTCGTTTTGAGATGTTGTATGTTCCATGTTTGTTAATACCTGTTGTTAGAAAAATTCACCCTCGCTTCCTAAGTCCCTTACTCTTCATCCTGTCTCTGTTCAGCTACCTTAACATTTTACCAAAGATTCAGGTTGTACTTAGTCCGTTTGCTCCTCCGATTCTTTCCTCCGCACTCTGCTTCCTGCAAGTAAGGAAAGGCTTACTCATTCAAAGCCACTTTGCCTCCCAAGGATGGCTTCGAAGCTCACCTGTGCCGTAATGCATAGAAGAAAAAAGTGGCAATAGCTTGGTTTGTCACCGGTGCGATTGAACTACCCTGTTAGTAGCAGAGTGCTGCCTACTCGTGCCTGTCTTCTACAAGGATTCAGTCAAATGGGGAACTGAGCTTTAAAGAAAGGCAGGTTATAAAGTTGAAATAGAAAAAAAAGCTGGAAGAGAAATGTCTGGCCCACCTGGGGGTAAGGATGGAAAATGTTACTGAGGGCTTGCAGTTGATGTTTTTGGAATTTGCTTCACCAAAGGAAGAGCCTGCTATCTCCTATTGAGGGAAATAAGGGCTTTTATCAAATATATGTTGGTCATCTTTGTCCATGCTCTGCTGCATCGCAGTTTGGAGATGCTGCTGCTCTCCGTGACAGAGTGGTGGCTGATGTGACCTGCTCTTCCTTCTGTTACTGATTATATGGTGTGCCAAACCATGCGTGTCACCTGCTCTTAAACTGGCACACATTTCAACCTCCTGACTGTCAGCACGTGCTGTCTCCAAGCTTCAAGTGGTGCGGGAGACAGCTTTGTTCTTGCCCCAGGACACTTTGTCCTCCTGCTCTGTCAGGGCCCTGCGGGAACATTGCTGGCTGCTTCCTGTAATTGCCTACAAGTGGCAAAGCCAAAGGCTCCGGAGAGCAGGGAGGCTGAATCATGCTTGGTGGGGCTTTGCTTTTTTTCGGTCTCTATTCTCATTCTATCCACAGACTGTAAAATCCAGAGGCGTCTATGGGTTTAATGCCATCAGGAAAGTAAAAGAACATGAAGGAGGACAAAGAAAACAAAATGGACGGGGCGGCGGGCAGGTTGGGTGCGGCGCATTCTCACCCACGAGCGCAGGGATTAGAGTGACTCATCAACGCTGGGGCGCGGGGAGCCTCTCCAACATTTCCAGCTAGCGAGATCATTTATTGTAGTGAAATGATTCAGTGACCTTAAGAAGCAGCCAGAGGCACTCTCTGGAGACTGCTGGAGAGGCAGAGTAATCTAATAGATGGGAAACTGCACTGAATACATCTTTTCTTGGTCTTGTTAACGATCCCAGCACACACAGCTCATTTCAGCTCTCTGAAAATAGTTGGCAAGTTGTTCTGGAGACTTTGAAATCACTTTAGGGTTGGTACTCATTTACCACTGAAAAGTATAAAGCATATTTTTGCTGTGTAGTGTTTACTTTCCAGTGTAATTTTTGAGATCTTTCATAACATAGGTGTCCATTTCTTATTTATTAATGTCACCACAGAGCACTTTCCCCTAAAGAAAAAAAAAAAAGGTCACCCTAAGGCAAAACTGGAAAAACACGTGGCATTTGGGCACAAACTGCACACAACTTGGGGCAGAAAGAAGCAATTCAGCCAAGCACTGCGTTTAGGTGACTTTTAAAGTTTTTTTCTCCCAACTTTTACAATTCTGGAACATTTTTAAAATTTCATGTGGCTGTGGGCAATATGAAGGCATACCATATGAAACAGGAGCTAGTAATACCCAGCACAAGCAGAAAATGTCTGCCCCCAGAACAACCTGAGCACCTTATAAACGTCCCTTTTAAACTTGTGCTTGGGCATTGCCGCTTCCATTTCCCACCCGATCCAAATGGGAATTTGCCCTTTGCATACGCAGGTGACATGGCGGTTCCTGAAGTAATGCTGGAGCATCTGCAGCACCGTGCCACCTCTGTGGAAACTGCTGATTTCTCAAGATCCTGAAAGTCAGGCCAACTCTTCTGCTTGGCACTCGACGGTGCCAAAGCTCTGGTTTGCATACTAACAAAGAGCTGGGATCAAGGAAGAGAGGGAAGCAGGAAAACTGAAACCGGCTGCCCCACAGCATTTTAACCCGAGGTACTTACCGGGCTTGTTTAGCCAAGGAAGGGTTTTGAAGGTGGTTTCAAGTCATTTTACTTTGTGCACTTTCTCTGTAGGTTGCCAAAGACAGTGACAGAAAATGGACCAGAGCAACGTGCAAGGGCATATTGTGCATCCCATGCCTGCAGGAAGCCCTTTCCCATCTTGTCCTCTGTTTTCCCCCTGTGCTGCATAACGTGGTGGGTATGATCTTGACACTAGATGTTCACCCCAAATCCAGCTGTTTATTTCATTATTTTCCCTAGGAAGGTGTTGGTTTGGAACGAGATAACTGATTCAATCTTTTTTATTTTCCCTTTCAAAGAGTTTGCTGAACAGGAGTGAAAGAGGCAGCTTTCCCTGAATGAGTAACCACTTAAACTTTGCATTCCAAACATTTTAATGTTTCTGCTTTTTTTTTTTTTGTTATGTGACTAATAGATGTTGTAGTAGTTGCTATAGCCATGGCTGAAAAGCATGGCTCCCTTTGCACAATTCCTTTACATACAAATAAGGAGCTTTTTGGCTTAAAAAGAAGCCTCGGTGGGCCCAGCTGTTGCCTGACAGAAGCGGTCTCCACCTCTGGGCTGGCCTTGTTAAAGGCCTGATACCCAATCCCAGCCACCACTTTCCACATCTCCCTCAGAAAAACTGCAGGACCAGGTCTTAATGGCAGTAGACAGTACTGCCCCTTTTCTTGATGTTGCTTTTCTCTTTTTCTGTACAAAAACTTCTAGGGATTCATTTCAGTGATTTGACTGCCTTAAGGGACAATACGTATTAGAAATTGTGTGTGCCCCAGACATGCACAGTAGCGGCAAGATTAGAAGACATCATCTGTATCTGCAAGTTAATTTATAAGAGCATCTCTTGCCTGTACGTATTTAAAACTTAGATATTTAAAATATTTAACATTCTAAATGAGGAGGAGAATCAGTAAAATTAAGTGGGCGAACAGCAGCTAAGAATGGAAATCATCGCTTGCAAAGCCAGAGGACTAAACCATAGTCAATCCACATGGAAAGGAGAGAGGACTCACCCCGGTGAGGAGGCGGTAGCGGGAATTTGTGTCCGACCGGGGCGCAGGCAGCGTGCTTTCGAAGAAGGTATGAAAACTCCTGCCAGTTAGAGGCACTAGGACACCACTATTTTAGCATCTCTCCTGAAAGGTGTAATTCCTCATACGGAGCTTTCCAGAACAATTTGCTGCCTTGCTCAAGGTGAATTGGAGTCATGAACATACTGTGGAAGGAATAGACAAAGAACATCCTGACTTTCTCTGTCTTTCTCATTTTGCAAGAACTTCTGCTTACCAGCCTTGTTGTTTAGGAAGGGGGGGGAGGCTGTTAAAAGCAATTTTCACTTGCGTATCAACAACAAAAAAGGCATTTTTTGCCACAAAATTAGACTATCCCCAAAGAAGCAACTAGCTAAAATGCAACTAGAAGGAAGGTAATGAAGAAAGCAGCAGCAAAGTTATTTTGGTCTCAGTGCTTCGAAGGGAGCTGTAGAGCACCCCAGGTACATTGTTTACACAGGGCTAAGATGTATAAATAACACACCACAGTCAGCAGGAGTTCCTGCCGAACGCGGGCCGTGGGCTGTGGGCATCCCTGCAGGTTTCTGTCCAAACACACAGGTTCCTTGTCTGCTGCCGCTCCTCGTTTGTTTTCTTCTCCGCGGAGGGGAACTGGTGTCAAGGTCTGGGGTTTCAGGAGAGTCTATGACAACTCGCGTTTGTTCAATGCACGCCGTGCGGTTCCTTCTGTCCTTGGCCTCTGTTCTTCCCCGTCAATGCTGGCAGCAAGGTCCCCAGATCTGTGGGGCCAGGACCATGCTACACGGTGCCCTCCACTGCTGTCACAGCTACAAGTCTGGAGGCTTTCACAGAATCACAGAATCTTCATGGTTGGAAGGGACCTTTGAGATCATCAAGTCCAACCATACACACAACAAAAAAAAAAAAAAAAAAAAGAAAAATGAAAAAAGAAAACCCAACCCAACAATCTTGGGCACTAGAGCATGCCCTGAAGTGCCATGTCTACACGTTTCTTAAATACCTCCAGGGATGGCGACTCCACCACCTCCCTGGGCAGGCTGTTCCAGTGCCTGACCACTCTCTCAGTAAAGTCATTCTTCCTAATATCTAATCTAAACCTCCCCTGCTGCAACTTCAGACCATTTCCTCTGGTCCTGTCATTATTCCCTTGGGAGAAGAGGCCAACACCCACCTCTCTACACCCTCCTTTCAGGTAGTTGTAGAGGGCAGTGAGGTCCCCCCTCAGCCTCCTCTTCTCCAAACTAAACATTTTTTTCGGTAACTGCCTGAGCAGAAAAAAAGCTGTTTGGATTCATCTTCATGAAGGACAAATGGGCAAGTGAAATGCAGAGAAAATGAAAGACAGGCTTGTCCTTCTGTGCCAGTAGGAGCACGAGGTGTAAGGAAACCCGGGGGTACTCATTAAACTCCCACTGCAGTCGGTGCTGCAGCAGGACAGTGGATACCCAGGCAATTGCTGGAGCCTGTCATCAGATTACCAGAAAATTGCTGCACCATGTCATTAGATATGCTGAAAACTGTACTGCATTCAGTTTCAAACGCAGGGTCCCTCTTCTGAGAGGGCAGTGGTTTGTTGGGAGCAGGCTCAGAACAACCTGCAATACCACGCCACTCCTGTGGACGGACTTTTATAGCAAGGCTGGTCTGAGATCCATCAAACCAAGTGGAAAGGCAGAAAAAAATTCTCCATGTCACCTTGTCATGGCGGAAGACAGGAAAACTACAGCCAGCAGAGCTAGGTAACCTTGGCAGAGCAACCTGGTCATGCAGCTGTACAGCTTCCAGTACCTAATCAAATATATGGCTTTATAGAGATGCATCCAGCTTTGAGTGAGCTTGGGGTTCAGGTCGTATGAGTGCTTGACAAGGTAGCCAGTCATTCTGCAAACGTGACTCGACCAAGGCAAAATAGGGCAGGTCAGCCTCAGAGCTAAAGAACAAACCAGGCATCCTGGGCTACTAGTTTTGCTGCCTGGTTTTCTATAAGGAAAAACCATTTGGAAAAGCTGCAGGTATTGTAGATACTGTATTGTGCCCTCTCCGGTTAGCTGGGGGACAGGTGAGTGGGAGTGGAGAGAGAAAGCGGGGCAAGGGACTTGACATGGGGAGCAATGCTGTTGTCATCACTTCCAGGAAATTCATCTGTTACCATGTGAAGACTTGAGCTGCGGTAGAGTCCACTGGATTTTTAGAGAACAAGGTGTTGTCTTGCAACATTGGGTTATTTTCTTGGAGTTACAGGTGTCCTAATATGAATCCAGATGAGAAAAGAGCATGTTGGTCATAATTTTGGCAAAGAAAGAGGCAATAATTACCACTTCATCAGTACAGGCAGGGACTGCCCACGTGGATAGACATACATGTTTGGGTTTGGCTTGTCTCCAGTTCCCGTAAGGCAGAATTGCAGCTGGCCTTCATCAAGTTTTGCTGGGTACCGACAGAAATAGATGCTGAGGACTGCTATAAAGGCCAAAGAGAAAATATATGAATAGAGGATATTGGAGCAGCTTTTGTTGGATTGGATCAGATGAGACCAACGGCATGGAGAGAGCTGAGGGATTCCAAGGGGTAACAGAAATGATCTCAGGAGGCTAGAGCAGACAGCCGAGCCTAGGCTTATAGCTGGGATTCCTCTCTCCTAAAAGCAACAGAGGTAGGTCCTGGAATCAAATACCTGGTCTTGTGTCACTGTTATAATTTCCACTGATCCATTGGATTCTGAGCCCAACCCAATTGGAAGAGTAGCTATGCTTTCTCAGGAGTAAAGCAACCTATGCCCGGTTGCAAAGCAAGCAATCAGAATGAAACCTGGCTTCTCCCACAAGGTGCTCTTTTCAGTTGCCCAGGTTATGGAAAAGTTCCTCTCATTCTTGAATGTATCACAGACCAAACTATTTAAAGCTTTATAATTCTACTTGAATTATACCTAAACGCTTGAGTCTGTGAGACAATGTAGTCTATAGAAAGGGGAATGCAGTGTGCATATAGAATCATAGAATCGTCTAGGTTGGAAGAAACCCTTGGGATCATCGAGTCCAACCATCTACCCTACACTACAAAGTTCTCCCCTATACCATATCCCCCAAAACCACATCTAAACGGCTCTTAAACACATCCAGGGATGGTGACTCAACCACCTCCCTGGGCAGCCTGTTCCAATGCCCGACCACTCTTTCTGTGAAAAATTCTTTCCTAATGTTCAGTCTAAACCTACCCTGTTGGAGCTTGAAGCCATTCCCTCTCGTTCTGTCATTAATTACCTGTGTGAAGAGACCAGCACCAACCTCTCTACAGTGTCCTTTCAAGTAGTTGTAGAGAGTGATGAGGTCTCCCCTCAGCCTCCTCTTCCTCATACTAAACAGTCCCAGCATACTAAACAGATCCCATAGGATCACCACAGCAGCTGATCATAACAGAAAGAGTGGCTGTTCTGAAGTTAGGGCACGATTAACCGATAGGAATTTATTTTGGAATTACCTGCAGCTGAGGATGGATTCAGTAGATATGATACTCCACCTTACCCTGGAGAAAAGCAGAATATGCTGTCAGAGATACCAGAAATGAATCAGTTCCTACAACACGAGAATTAGAATGCATATTGCAACAACAGAGAGGGAACAAGAAAAACTATAATCATAGTGACATACCAAATTCCTGTTCTGAAGCAGATGGACATGAAAGACAACTAGTTTAGCAATTAAACATTCTTTAAATCACAAAAGGAAAGATTACAGAATTGCAAGGAAGAGGAAAGCACCACATTCAATAGCAAGTGTCAATCCATGAGATGAGATTTTGCATGCATGTGATGTTCATGCCAGGCAGAACAACAAAATTAAATGTATTTGCACCAGGTGCAAAGACAAGATGAGAAACTGAATGCCAGATCAAGAGACGACATGAGTGAATGCACCAGGCTATGAAGACTAGCAGATAAGAAAGCAGAATGGCCATAAACTAAAGCCATTTTTTAGATTACATTATAATACTGCCACTAAGATATTGCAATTTTTAAGCATAAGACCCACAAAAAGCATTCCAACTACAATTTTAAGTAATCCATAGAAGCCAGTGATTTCAACTAAAGCAAGTGAATTTGTGATCTGAGCGGAAAAAAAAAGAGGAAAGGTAGTTTATACAGTCAGCAAGATGCACAAGTTAAACCAAAATTTTATCCACACCTAAGTCCACCACAGCATCCCAATATTAATGCTGTTATGGGATGGGTTTGCATTTGTGGACTAGCTGCCATGAATTTTACCCCAGGAAGTAAATAGGATGTCTAGAACATCGCATGCTTTGCAAACTGTCTGATATGTTAAGAGAAAAAATTAGAGATCAATAAAGTGAATAAAAAGCTAGACTTCACTGCCAAAGCACTAGAGATCACAGCTTTAATAAAGAGCTACCGAGAAATAAAACATATATTTGCATACACTCAAACACCCCTAAGAGATGATGAAAAAGAGTTCAGGCCCCAAACCTTTCAATCAGAGCTATGTTCTTTGTGTGGCAGAGAAAGATACATTCCTAGCATTCAATGCTAAAACACTGGCATGGGGACAAAAAAAAAGGTCTTAATAATTTATTCATACTATCCTGCTCAATAATGTCATACAACTACCAGGCTATCGGCTGAGAGTGCCGCTTGGGAGCTAACCCACAAGTGGACAAATATCAGTTTCCTCAAGAAGAGGGACTGAGAGGCCTGGCAGAGATACTTACTGTGTGTGATACCAGTGTGTGAACATCAAGTTCATGTGGCAAATCACGCCTACAACCGCATCCTGGCTGGAAAGAGCCAGGGAGGTAAACAGAAAATGAAAACCGAGAAAATTGCAACTGACTGAGGTATCATTCAACTGACACAGAGGAAAAACTGAGATGTTTGCAAGGTGTTGAGTTAGAGCAGTTCAAGACATTAGAACCCCACCAGCTGGATTTTAGTCCGCTTAGTAAGTACAGTGGTCTGTGTGTGCATCTCTCTTCTGTGCAGTACCGGCAGACAATACCTAGCACCTCCCAAGCAGTGTGACAAAGCCGTCCTGAGACTCTGTACCCAGCAGTGACCTAACCCCATGAGGGCAAAAGTGATGCAAACTACATATTTGCAGCCTGACACAAAAAAAAGAGCCCATGACATTCATCAGTGTTTGAGCGCTGAGGTGAATTCTGTGCTAATCTGTCTGGTTTCTGATCTCTAGTGCAGACGTGTTTGTCTTATATGATGTGACCACTAGAGAACCCTGCAGAATATGTCATTTCAGACAGCTCTTCTAGAAAAAAAACGTCTGGAGAGGGGTAGGAAATTAAACTTTTCAATAAAAAAAATAAATTAAAAAGTGTTCAATGAATGTGACTGGAGGAGCAAAACCAAAACTACACTACCTACAGCTGACTTCTTATCCAGAGCAGTCCAGAATTCAGAAATATGGTAACTGAACAAAAATATGAGATCATCAGCTGGTTCTGATGTCAAGGGCATTAACAAGACCAGTTTCAAGAAAAGAATTACAGAGAAACAAATGACAAGCAAAACCAACCAAGGATTTAAAAATACTTCCCTCTCAAAATACGTCCATCTTTCTTTCAAAGAGCCAGACCACAGGGGAGAAGCTGTCCCTGTTGGATACTGACTGGTGAAGACAGCATAAGCATCTCAAACGATGTTGAATACAGAGACAGTCAACTTGAGGAAACATCAGGGCCATCTGGGAACAAAAGCTTGTCTCCAGAAAATGAGCGTCATCCCCAGTGCACTTTTGCAGAGGCCAAAACTGTCTTCTCATTACAAATGACATGTCTATTTGTAGTGAGTTTGTGCTCCACGTCTGGGAGTTTGATCACATTACTTCATCCTGATGCCACAGTCGATCAAATAGCGAGGCCGAACTGGAAGATAAAATTGTTATTTTTAAGTCTACAGAATGTATTCGGAAAAAAAAAAGAAAAAAGAAACAAAACCATGTGAGGCCAATCCAGAGAAATATCTCACAAGGAGTATCAGTAGCACCTCGGTATAACACAGCTGTCATCCAAACACGCGTGTTCCTTGGTTCCTGCGGTGCAGTTCATGAAACTCTGCAGTAATAGAAGGGGGACTGAAGAAAGACGAGAGGCTTGCAAAGACCGATGCCTGCAGTGGAAGGAGAGGCAGGAGAGCTCCCATCAGCAGGGAGAACCTTTTGGCCTCAGGGAAAATCATGAGCCTTGAAGGCCCAAAGGCAGCCGTGGAAGATAGAGCAACACACGCTGCTGGCAGGACAGGTATCTCAGCCCGTGTAAAGGGTCACCCGAGATCACCCGAGATCAGCTGAAGTTTGTCATCGCTGCAAGATGACACCAAAGAGAGAGAAAGGAAGACTGATGGGAGCACTGACACAAGCACCCTCTTCGTGTGGTGGTAAAACAATACAAGAAAGGAGCCTGATCTGGTGACCGCTCTGTCATAGCCGACATCCACTCGTTCCTGCCACCAGCTTCCGTCCTTCAGCAGAGCCCGGCAGCCAAAGACAGCGGTGGCCAAACCTCTGCTTTCCCCAGGCGCTGCCCTGCAGGGTTGCACAGCCCTCTCCAGAGCGGGAGCCTGAATGCAAGAAGCTTTTTAGGGCTCCAGGGCTTTTTCCAGTCCTTGTTCTCTTGTCATAGATGAGACAAGACATCTGTCTGTGGTTATGATCTGTAAGGCAGTCATTCCAGATAAGATCTTGCAGATTGTATGGAATTAATTTAACCTGTAGGCTCATGTAAATTAGTAATATACATAATCTCTTTTAAAAATTCATAATCCTTTTCCTAAGTGGTCAACACCAAGTACTTCTAAGGAAAATAGAAGAAACCTTCCTAAGCCTTGCTAGTTAAAAATTTCCTTAAGTCATAAAATATAAGGCTTAATATCTTTCTAAATGTATTATAACATTTCAGATGTTACACAGATGTAAGCATTAAATAGCAGATCTTCAAATATTATTTCTTTCCTATGGTTTTGATCTCTTTTTGAATCTTGCCTAGTGTTCAACCTTCATGACGTACTACAGCAATACTAATAGTAATGCTGTAGCACAAGAGTCTAAAGAAATTAGTGGGGCAAGGCTTGTAGGCAGAGGAAATAGCTCTCATTAGACAAACTGATACTAATTACATAGTGAATGAAAAATGCATTTCTTTGCCTTGCTCTTGAATTTGCCAGCTGTTTTCACTCTGTGCCCCTGGGTGGTTAAATAATGAGCACCCCCTCTTCACCGCTAGGTCATTTTAGGTCATTTTAATAGTGCCCTTGCTTATATGTCTCCTTTCTAGAGTGAACAATCCCAGCTTTTATGGATTTCCTGTGCCCCAAGCCCTTCTTCTTTCTGGGAAGGACTGGTCTTTTTGCACATATCATAAGTGAAAAATCAGTGATGGTCTGTGAATTAGTGGTGCCATAGTTTATCATGTGGCTCTTCACTGCAGTCTTTCTGTATTCCAACAGCCTGGTGGCTTTTTGTCTGACACCTCGTGTTTGTGGAACTGCCAATGGATCCCTCAGTCACTTCCGTGAGTTAATTGAGAGCAGTTCTCTAAGAGAGATAAGTACTTCTAAGCATGAATTATTTTGTCAGGGTGAAATATAAGTAAGTTCTTCTAAAGGATTAATTCAGATATATTTTTGCAATCTGTGCATTTTTTTTTTCTCAGATCATCAACAGATACATTAAACGTTGGACCAAAACCAGAACCTTGCTACAATCTACTGTTTATCTTCTGTATCCATGAGCATTTACAAGAAATAAGAAAACAAAACTAAACTAAAGGGCAGGAGAACTAGATTGTTTTCACCATTTTCCGAGCACAATGAATTGCACCCCATTCCAGTGCTAGAGGTGCTACTTACATCATTCCTTCTTAATATAATGATTCCCTTCTTTCTTACATGTATTTTTCCAAATCAAAATAATTTAGCATTGACATCTAAATTTTGACTTCTTATCTCAGAGGAGCAGAACAGTTTGTTCAGGGGAGGGGAAGGGAAGGGAAGGGAAGGGAAGGGAAGGGAAGGGAAGGGAAGGGAAGGGAAGGGAAGGGAAGGGAAGGGAAGGGAAGGGAAGGGAAGGGAAGGGAAGGGAAGGGAAGGGAAGGGAAGGGAAGGGAAGGGAAGGGAAGGGAAGGGAAGGGAAGGGAAGGGAAGGGAAGGGAAGGGAAGGGAAGGGAAGGGAAGGGAAGGGAAGGGAGGAGAGGAGAGGAGAGGAGAGGAGAGGAGAGGAGAGGAGAGGAGAGGAGAGGAGAGGAGAGGAGAGGAGAGGAGAGGAGAGGAGAGGAGAGGAGAGGAGAGGAGAGGAGAGGAGAGGAAAAAGAGAATATTTCAGACCTTACAATTTATAAAGCTGCTACACTTTACTAATAATTAAAGCTACACAAATAACAATCAGAAATTTAATATGCCACATCATCCTGTAGTTATTGCTCAAAGTTTTGGGTGCTATTTCAGCCTTTGTCTACAACTAGCTAAATATGTATGATTCTCTGTAACTTCATGTTTTGTGCGTATTATTATGAAATTATTTGTCTTTAACCTTTAAGGTCATTTAATTATTGTTTTATGTCTATCAATATAACATAAAAGAAGAAATATTCTGTTTTCTCTAATAAGAATGAAATTAAAAATCAATTCCTAGGCCATCTTATTTTGAAAAGATAAATTTTAAAAACAATGGGACTATCATTTTTAATAACGTAACAAATAATTTCATGTTTTGAACACACAGCAGTCAAGGGTCATTTGTTTAGCATATTCAACTCAGTTTTCCAGTGCAGCTCATATTTTCTTTGTCCTGACTTCACTATCTCCATCTTCACTGTAACACAGTACAAAAATATATGAAGGCCTGACCTTTCTTACAGCTGTTTGTATTTCTGAGCACTGACAGTCCCTTCTCCTCTGGTTTAACATCCTATTTGACCCTGTGACGGGTTAGTTGCCCTCCAAGAACCAGCCTCAGCTCAAATTCCCGAGTGCACTGTTGCTGACTACCAGGTAACCCTCTGTAGGGTCTTTTCCCATGGGGAATGCTCTGCCATAGACTTCTTTGTCCCCCACCGACACAGCCTGAGCCACCAAGTGGAGCTCTGACTGTGCTGCCAGAGCACTGTACAGCCAAATATCTCAAGTGCTCTGCCAATGTCTGCAAACTATTGCTTTAAAGTTGATACTATAACATGAGAAATTAAGGTCACAGGTATTTTATAAATGGGTAAACTAAGGACATGAAGTTTAAGGCACTTTCCAAGGGCTGTGCATATGCAGAGCCAGAAATAACAATAAAATAAATTATGTTTAATAAAGTCTATTAAATAGAATCATAGAATTATAGAATGGTTAGAGTTGGAAGGGACCTTAAAGATCATTGAGTTCCAGCCCCTCTGCCATGGGCAGGGACACCTCCACTAGAGCAGGTTGCTCAAAGCCCCATCCAGCCTGGCCTTGAACACCTCCAGGGATGGGGCATCCACAACTTCCCTGGGCAACCTGTTCCAGTGCCTCACCACCCTCACAGGAAAGAATTTCCTCCTGATATCTAATCTAAATCTCCACTCTTCCAATTTAAAACCATTACCCCTTGTCCTGTCACTACATTTCCTGACAGAGTCCCTCTCTGGCTCTCCTGTAGGGCTCCCTTCAGATATTGGAAGGCTGCTGTGAGGTCTCCCCAGAGCCTTCTCTTCTCCAGGAATCACATCAAGTAGATTTTACTTTTCCCACTAGTCAGTAGTCTTTAACAAATCCTTAATTGTCATAAATTACAGTGACCTTCCTGGAACCACTGAAACTTTCTCAATTTCCAGAAAGAAAAACTGGCCTGTTCATTTGCCAATTTGCCTTTTCTCTTCCTGACAAAGGAAACAAACCCCAAAACTTTTTCATGTGTGGGATCCCTGAGGATATGATGTTATTCTTGGCTAGTACTGAAATTCAGAGTACGGCAACCACCTGCTTTACAAGATTTCAGGCAAAAACTGTTGGTTTTAGCAAACATACCTTGATGGGTTTTTTTTATTTCGGTCTGCTGTTGAGATAGGGAAATGCTGCAAGCCCAGCCTCCTGTTCTACGCTTCCCTCATGCAATTGGTTAAGTTTCAGAGATGCCAACAATGTTTGAAATGGTTGAGCACCATTTCATCTGAAATGATGTAGCAGTCCCCTCTTGGTGCTCGCCTTTTTAATGTGCAGCGTGTGAAATATCTAATGGGGAAGCAGCGACTCGAGGAGCCCTTAGCAGCTGCCAAGCTGTTCAATCAGTTTGGCTCTGGAAATACTGAGCCAGTGTCAGATCAGATGTGCAAAGAGCCTGCGAGCAGAGTTACGTGACCATAAACTTGGTATGAGGGGAGACCAAGCAAAAGAAAACAGATGACAAAGGCACGATTTGCTTGCTGTTAACGATGCCTCTGTAACATCACAGGCAATCTCCAAGCTATATTTTCCACTGCATTGCAGGCTTGCAAAACTTTTAATGGAACAAGTTTTTCTGGCAGAAGAACATTGATTTTTATCTTTAATGAGCAGCCTCTCTATCATTTAGCTTCAGGAAAGAGCTTCCTGGTTGTAAACTGCCTGAGAGTGCTGACAGCCAGTCAACTTCAAAAGCAGCCAGGAGAAACTTTCTCACTAACTTTGGGAAGGAATTAGAAAATGCTGAAAGGTGCAGATGATGTCGTTATGGAGCAGGAGGACTCTGCTTCCCAATGTGGAGAAATGACAAGTTGGGATATCAATGACATCAAACTTCCCCAGGTATGTGCCTGCGTCTTGGAAATGTATCCAGTTCTGACCTGTCATCTCCACTTCACGGCTGATCTTAAATGCTTTCTCAGTTACCTACGCCTCATTGCCTTTGTTCTCTTTGCCACTTCAGGGTATGGAACACCGTGTTTTACTGAAAAGCTAGAAAATATTGAGCAAATATTGATGTTTCCGTGCATTTTTCCTTAAATGTATTGTTGGAAGAGCTGCTGATATATGAAAAATAGCCATGCTGCATATGTGTTGCCTTTCTAGTCTGCTGATGGATGAGATGCAGAGAAAAAAATTATCTCCTGCTGTGCGTGCTCAATGACAGATGTCCAGGACTTAGTTTTTTGCCCTGGGTAGTGCTTTATGAGGAGTGAGCACAGCACCCAGGACTGCCTTGCACCTCTGGGTGCTCAGCCTTGCTGCAGGTCGGGCTCCAGGTGAGCGGGCTGGCTTTCCACATGAAGGCAACTCTCCTTTCATGAGCACCTAGGAAAAGCTTGCTTTGTGCTTGCAGAGGTTTGCTGAGAGGCGGAACAGTGATATTTCCCCCCTTCCATCCTTTTCTAGTCCTCTTTTCTAAAAATTCCAACCATGCTCCCCGCTGAAAGCCCACAGCACCCTGCACACCAATGTCATTTCCCTGTCCCTCACCTCAGCACATTTGTGCCAGATTCCTCCTGCTGCGGTCCTTCAGCATCCAGCTCTGCCTTTCACCTCCCAGCCCTGCCTTCTTACCTGATCCCAGTCTCTTCCCTGCTATGCCGCTGCTGTTCACCCAAAGCCCCCATGGCCCAGCCCGCCTCCCTTACCTGCCCTCCACCCCAAGGTCACCTTCACCTGCATTTCAGCCTGGAGGCTTCCTCCACACCCTTCCCTACACGGTCTGATGCTTCCTGGGGGAGCACCGGAGTTTTTGTCTCCTCAGCTGCTGTTCTTGCTGCTGTAATGGCTCTCAGTGGCTGGGATCAGCATTTTCAAGGAAATTCCTACTAAGGTTTTGAACCCCTACAAAACCTTTTTCCCTCAAAACCATCAGCAGGTAATTTAGGTGCTTTACAGCTTACTGCATTTTGCTGTGTTGACTGTACCCACTGACGTGATGTGTGGTTGGTCCTTTGCTGTGGTTTTTTTTTTTTTTCCCAAATGAGCTGGACCTGTGGGTGAGTGAGAACAACTCCTGGCCAGGCTTTCCTGACGCTTCGGGGCTCACAGGGAGCCATGGGGAGCTATGGTTTTTCTGCCTTCTCCCCACTGATCCCTCCTGGCAGCCAGCATCACCTGTCGGGATGCTGGGGTCACCCAGGTTAGAGGACACCCAGCAGAGGACCAGGTCTGCTGGCCTCCTGCACAAGCTCTTCTCTTCTCCAGCCTAAAATGTGGTTTGCTTTGGTCTCTCCACAGGACATAAGACAGATAGACTGGTTTCAAGAATGGCCAGATTCCTACGTAAAACATATCTATAGCTCAGAGGATAAAAATGCTCAGAGGCATCACAGCAGCTGGGCAATGAGAAACACCAATAACCACAACTCTCGCATCTTAAAAAAGTCCTGCCTCGGGGTGGTGGTCTGCAGCAACGACTGCTCGACCTTGGATGGGAGGAAGATCTACCTAAGGCCAGCCATATGTGATAAAGCTAGGCAAAAACAACAGCGTGAGTATGAGGATGTCTGTTCATTATATGGCAGTTCATAAGCGAACACAACATAAGAGAAATCCAAGTAGAGGGCACCTTTTGGGTTATAAAACCTTCCCACTGCAATTCCTTACATTCAGATGCAACTCTTGATTTTGCAACAATGCATTTTACATTTCTTACCATCAGGAGAGGAGTTGTTTGCTCGTTTGTTCTCTTTTTGTTTTCTTTTTTTAATCTCTGTTTCTGATGGTTAGAGATTGATTCTCAGCCTTCTCAGGCCCACGAGTGAGGCTACTGAGAGAGCTGTGCAGCGCAGGCAGCTGCCTGCTGTGCTCTTCCTGCTGACCTGAGCGTTGGCTTCCTTATTGCATGGGCCCAAGAGTAACTCAGGAAAGCCTTGCGGGAAAGAAGTTACTTATAAACCGTGATGACTGGAAAATCGGCCTCGTAGTCATGTCATCAGAGCAAGACAATGCAAACGGAGAACATGAGCTGCACACATACTTTTAAGGAGACGATTTCAAACAATTGTTGATTGCTCAGTAGAGCTAGCACATACTGATTTCTGGATCTGATGAACATTTTGGCTACAGAAAGGTACTACTTAAGCACTCATAGAGGTCACAAAGATGTCCTCTAGAAAAATCAGACAAGAACACGTGACATTCCAGATACTGCCAAGAAGTTAAAAACAACTAAAACTGACCATGATAATAAATAATAAAATTATAATAAAGCTATGTTATAAATATTTTTGCCAGTTATATTTAATAATGGAACAGAATAAAGGCAATTATTAGTTTGCTTATATTGATTTTTGCTTACGTTTTAAAGGTTTTTGTGTAGTTTTTCCCAGTGTAGTTTCTGAGCCCCAAACCAGAAGTGGCAATCCACCACCAATGAACCGTTGTATCACATGGGATTCATTCAATCAGTGTACAGTAAATATTTCCCACCATCTTTGCTCCAGGGAAATGCTGTCCAAACTGCAGTGGACCCCTGCGGCTCCTTTCCTGCCGAGGCCATGGTGGTTACCCAGTTACCAACTTCTGGAGGCATGAAGGCCAATTCATATTTTTTCAGGTTTGTTAAAAAAATACCTTACATTATGCAAGTTAATTTTAAAGACTATTTTTTAAGACTGATTAAGGACATTTCTGTTCCAACAAATAAGGGTTATTGAATATGACATGGTCAAATGACTGTAAGGAGAAAAATTTTCACAATGAGTAGGCAAGGTCCTAAGTAACCTGATCTAACTCTGAAGTTAGTCCTGCCTGAGAAGGAGATTGAGCTAGACCTCCAGAGGTCCCTTCCAACCTAAATTAGCCTATGCTACTGTGATTTTACAGCATATTATATTTTTCATTTAGGATCCCATGAAAACCTGTTGATTTTGAAACACTTTGCCTCAGGTACATAGGAACCAATGAATCCTCAAAAAGTCAGAAATGCCATGTTATCTCAACCTCTTCTCCAAGGCATCAGGCATAAGCATGAATATATCTTAGAGCAGGAAATGGTTGTACCCAAGGGATTGTCTATGGAAAGTGCCACCTGTGCATTGTATGCAACTTATATATGGAAAAGAGTATATACAAGTGTTTAAACAATGGGCACTATTCCTGGAAGCTGTAGTCCTAGTTTAGTACCATAACCACTGAACTGTCTCCTGTTTCACTTATGTGCAGGTTAAATAAAATTAATTCTCCATGGAAGCTAATGGAAATTAATCTTCTGATAAACATTTCTAACGTGAGAAGAATGGAAATGACTGCAGGGACACTGTAGCTAGGCTGCAGAAGACTTTGTGGCTTCAGTGTGGGCTTAGTGTGGGGAGTCTCTTCTGCACATAAATGTGGGGCACTGGTTTTATGATTTCAGAGAATTTCTACCCCATCACACTTCATCTGAGATACGGTTATTATGTTAATAAGTCTTATTAAATACAAAGAATTAAATCAAGCCTCATGTGTGGTTTTGGCCTGTGCTACAAATTCTGCTCCCTTAAGATTAATAACAAGGTTTTTTCTAACTTTAACTTATCTTTTCTAAAGTCCAAAGGAGCTCATGACCATCCACGTCCAGAAACAAAACTAGAAGCAGAAGCACGAAGATCAATCCAAAAAGCACAGACAGCTTTTTCTCCGTCTTCTCCAAGATTAAAAAGAATCCGGGAGATTGAGGTAACTCTTATTATCGCTCAATGAAATTGTGGGGTCAGTGATCCATGGTTCAGGGCATGGTGGAAGCAATCCAGGCTTTGGGTCTGGGTGGGAGCAGGCTTTACATCTCCTCATCCTGCCTTCCCATGATCAGGTCAAGAAGGAGCAGGGCTGTCCTGAGCATCCTGCTCTGCACAGCACTGTCATCCACCGCTGTCTGGAGCCTCTCTGGGCCTGGTGACAGCAGGGGATTACATCTATACTGGTAAACAAAGCAGGGCCAGAGGGCAGGCTCATTCACATCACTATTCACATGGTCCCCGCCATGGATTTGGCCAGTGCTAACTTGTGCTCCCAGACAAAATGCCCTGGCACAGGTAGGGAGGACAACATGTGCCAGGGACCATTCCCTGGCAGGATTATGGACAAGATTGCATCGGGTTTGGGTCCCTCCACTGTACACAGCCAGCTTTGAACCCACATGTGCCCCTAGGTGCTGTCATGCTACAAGCCACCGGCAACAAGAATCTCAAGTTGATGCTGTGAAAAATAGCCCTTGGTGGGCTGCAACACAGCCCTTGCATCATTTCACTTCAGGTCCAGGGGTTTCCCAAGGCCAGGATGTCACCAATGACAGCCCTTGGCCTCATTTAGTTCAACAGCATGGACATAGCTTTAGGGCCGCAGCTCTATCTTTTTTTAAATGCAAAAGTTGCCTTTAAAAAAAATTCCTACAAGTTGTTTGTTAGTGCTGCTCCAGAATTTAAATTATTTACAAAGAAGTGTGGGAATAAAGTAATTAGATATTTAGTCTAATCAGTATTGGCATTGAAGGAGAATGTTAGAAGGTTCTAATTGGATTTAACTTATAGAATTCATTGCACCACCCCATGAGAAAATTGTAACAAATGAATGCTTGAAAACTGGAAAATACTTTTGGCAATAACTGAACTCAGGAGGAAGATTTGTGTATGTGTGTACACACACACACACACTGTATACTATTTTACTATAGAACACAATATATAACGTTACCTATATGATATGCCTATTATATACTGTGTATGGTATCTTGACAAAAAAACTTGTAATTAGAGAAGGCAAATCCAGAAACCCTTACTCCTTCTTCCTCCAGTCCCCCAACCATTACTTAAGAAAATCCAGTTACTTCAGTAACAACAGGCCTGGATCATTTTACTCACAAACTTAATGCCCATCAGGGAGAGAGAGATGGTCTCCTGCAGGGCGGCTGCTCCTGAGCAGGATTTGGCAACCAGCAAACCCTTAAGGGCTGTGAGGGCACCCTCAGGTGCAGAAGGCACTGCAGGATCCTTGGAGAGACAGCGAGAAGTCATGTTTTCTCCACACTGACATGTATCCCGAGGTCCTACACTGACATGGAGGAGGTGCTGCAGAAAAGCAAAGGCACCTTCCACGTCTGCTTATCTTCCCTGGGTTTTGCTAGGGTGGATAAGGCGAACGTGCATCCCCTCTGCATGGTGTGCTTCACTTGTTCTCTGGGTCTCCAGGAGGGCTTTGAAGGCAGAGAGTGCTTTAAAGGACTTCGTCTTTTCATGTACTAGAGGTGGTGCATCCTCCCCAGCCAGGTGACAAGTCGTACATAGGATACATTCTCTACAGCATCAGCAGGTCTTTAGCTGAAGGTAGGCTGGGTCCTACATCAGGTTGTTGGAATGTCTTCTCATGTTGAGTGGAGAACAGCTGCAAGGAGCTTTGCTACTCTGTCAGTCAGCAAAATCACTATAATTAAGTGGACACAAAAGTAGAATTACAAAGAAGAGAGACCTGTAAGTACTCATCAGAAATGATAGCACAGAATGAGTGTTCTGAAAGGAATTAAAGTTTGCAAAATTATAATCCAATAATTAGGGCAATTAAAGAAGTTGTGAAGTGTCTAGAACAAAAGACCCAGGAGAATTATTTTTATGTGCTGCTCCCTCCCTAATTAAATTTCTGTTTGTGGGGTAAAAAAATGTAAAGATAGGGAAAGTTATCAGTTAGAAACAGAAGCAGAGTCTTGAAAAGCTGAAGCATAATATTATTCTAGTGACAAGATGACTTCAAAACAATTAATTTTAAAAAATCATACTTAGCTTTTCCAAACTCCATAGGAAAAAAATTAATTCTGTGGTGCCAAATGTATTAGCATAATTTCATTTTCAGGTGCTTCTTCAGTATATGCTGGCAGGGCTGAGAATGCTGGATATAACAATTCTTTCAGTGTAAATCAGGCATTGGGCAAAAACTGGTGAAACAAACCTAGACCTGTGATCTGGGAGCCCTGTTTGGTTATCCCCTAGAGCCCACTGGCACTACCCTATAAGGAGGCTCTGCTATGGCGTCTGCTTCATTACCTGTATTAATTGAATGTGTTCGTGAGGGTCTCGAACAGGACGGTTTTTATTTCATAGAATCACAGAACCATAGAATGGTTAGAGTTGGAAGGGACCTTCAAGATCATCGAGTTCCAACCCCCCTGCCATGGGCAGGGACACCTCCCACTAGAGCAGGTTGCTCAAAGCCCCATCCAGCCTGGTCTTGAACACCTCCAGGGATGGGGCATCCACAGCTTCCCTGGGCAACCTCTTCCAGTGCCTCACCAACCTCACAGGAAAGAATTTCTTTCATGCTGCTGGACTACACCTTGTTTTACTAAACCATGCCTTGCTTTCCCAAGTCTCTGCCAGGTGCAACGCCGACGCAGGAGGCTTTGCCTTTGCTCCTTTCCAAGCCGGATGCTTACCTGCAGCCTGCTAATTTCAGGGGACATTTAAGCAAAAGCTCCCAGGAGCCGACACTGGGCAGCTCCTCTGGGCAGCCGCCATTCCCAAGGGCAGCTGGGGAGGACAGGGGCTCTGGAGAGGCGCTGACCTGGAGCAGGAGCCCATCCCTGGGGAGGACCTCCATGGCTGGGAGGTTTTGCCGCAGCCCTGCCATCCCACCCTGCGCAGCCCCTTCCCCCCGGCACTGCACCCACCCTGGCAGCCAGCACGTCCTGCCCGTGACAAAGGATGACCATGGCCCCTTCAGGCCTAACACTGGCCCTTTGGGGAATGGGTCCCCGCCGGCCTACAGTGGCAGCTGCCTCCCTCCGCCGACTTACCCTGTGCCTCAGGGCGGGCCTTGCCCCATGGCGAGCGGGGCACGCCACCACCAACAGCTCCCGGCACCTCCGAGGGGAAGCCAAGGAGAGGGGGGCGAGGGAAGGCGACATACGGCTCTCAGCTACTGCCAGGACGACAAGTTTTTTAACCTGTACCCGTTACGGTGACCAGGTTTAAACGTCCTCTCTCCTCGTCCCTCCTCTGGCAACGGGCCTAATTCTCCATCCCCGTTGTCATGTGGATGTGAAAGTGCTACCGTGCCAATTACCTCTTTAGCTCCTCTTGCAAGCCTCAGGAGGGGCTTTCATACCTGAAGACTCACCTTTGTTCTTTTTTTTTATTTTTACCTGTCGTATTTCCCCCCACTATTTCATTGATCTAATAAAAGGCATCAGCTCTTCGTACAGACTAACTCGCTGCCGTTCTGGTTTGGTAGCGTTTCAATCCCCTTGATACTCAGTTTGTTCAGGCCTGTGGGACTGTGGAAGGTGCAGATGGATGACCTCAAGGATCACAGCTGTCATGTGCGACCCTCTGCACTCTTCCAGTTTCTTCAGATGGTGATCTAAGTCCCTCCACTGTACCAGCCCCGTGAATGTACTGTATAGAATCATCACAGAACAGTTTGGGTTGGAGGGGACCTTCAAAAATCATCTAGTCCAACCCCTCTGCCATGGGCAGGCACATTCTTCACTAGATTGGGTTGCTCAAAGCCCCATCCAACCTGGCCTTTAACACCTCCAGGGATGGGGCATCCACAGCTTCCCTGGGCAACCTGTTCCAGTGCTTCACCACACTCACAAAAAAATTTCTTCCCTAAGTCCCATTTAAACCTATTCTTTTTCACTTTAAAAACACTGCCTCTTGTACAGGCGTTGGTAAAAAGTCTTTCTCCATTTTTCTAATAAGCCCCCTTCATATATTGAAAGGCTGCAATAAGACGTCCCCAAAACCTGCTCTTCTCCAGGCTGAACAACCCCAACTCCCTCAGCCTGTCTTCATAGCAGAGGTGCTCCAGCCCTCTGATCACGTTCATGGCCCTCCTCTGGACTCGTGCCAACAGGTCCATGTCTTTCCTGTGCTGAGGACCCCAACGCTGGACACAGGACTGCAGGTGGGGTCTCACCAGAGCAGAGTAGAGGGGCAGAATCACCTCCCTCGACCTGCTGGCCATGCTTCTTTTGATGCGGCCTAGGATCCAATGGACTTTCTGGGCTGAAATTGCACACTGCCGGCTCATGCCCAGTTTGTCATTCGCTAGTACACCTAAGTCCTTCCCTGGAGGGCAGAACCCAGTTTCATACACATATATAATGAAGGTGCCTTGCCGCTTTTTCAAGCACTTGTCATTTCTTTATTGTGGACTGTAACAAATCCTTCGGCATCTTTTCCGTACATCATCCCCTTTGCTGACTACTACCACAAGCTATATTTCAGCAAGAGCTATCAGTTCTCTACATTTGTTTTAAAAAGTAGGGTGCCAAATACGAATTTTCTTGCCTGAATTTCGTGACCAGCTCAGAGACCTTTGGCAAAGATTCCTTTATCTTTTCCCATAATTCACATCTGCATGACTTTCCTGCGTGACTGGGCTCTGCTGCTCCCTGGGCTGGGTTTCAGCGGCCACCAGTCCTCACCCTGCAGAGGGAGGCACTGACAAAGTCCCCGCTGTCACCTCTGCAAGGAAAAGCTGAGGGATGTTAGGTCCAGAGCCGCGTTTCATGGCTGGTTCATTTAACCACCATGAAGGTAGACTGCCTTAGCTCCATGGGCTGCCCAGCTGGTGGTCCTAACCATGCTCTGCCCTCCCTGTGGAGCAAGCTGTGCCCCGGCGGTACGAGGCAAAATAAACCTTTTATTGGGATGAGTCTGGGAGGACAGTGTTATGAAACAAGTGGCAATAAAAACTTCTTAGTACCTCAGGCTGTGGTGTATTTTGTGTCCGTCAAACAAGTTCAATCTTATCATTCGTCTTTTTTTTTTTCTTCTTCTTTTCTTCTTTTTAGTTTCCCTCTTTTTTTAAAAAGACTTTGGAATATATTAGTTACCAGGGAAATCACTCTCAATGCAAAGGGTGGAGTTAAGAGACATTTGCGAGACAGGAACAAATTATATTTATAGAGTGTTTCAAAATGTTTATTGCAATTTTTGAAACAGGGGAAATGTAGTGATTTGTTTTATATGGAAACAATCTAAATGTAGATCACAAAATGACAGTCTGCTGTTGTATGTGAAGGTCAGTTCACCAAACTTTTATTCAGCCTGTGAGTTAGTCCCACACTAACACCAAACTTTGTGTGTTTTATGATGATTCTTCAGATCAGTAACTCAGAGAAGCAAACTTTGATCAAGGGTGATAACAACCTCCACCTCAAAGACAGAAAAAGGCAAATCAACGGGAGCTGTAAGCACTTGTGCTTCAGGAGGTGAGCTGCAGGACAAGGGACAGGCAGGTCCCCCAGGGCTGTGTGTCCCATAGCTGAGATTCCTCTGCTACTGCCAAACCGGTCCCACCAGCGAGGGACTAAACAGGGCATGGACTCTGCCTGTTGCCATCCTGCTCTGTCTCATCAGCCTCTCCTCTCAATTCCATACCATACAGATGTGTGGCTGGGAGGCTCCTCAGACATTGTTCCTGCACAAAAGTGCCATCAGTTCCTTTTACACCCACCAACCCCTTCCTCTGTTTTTAAAAACTTCCAGCAAAGGGGATTTGATAACAAATCCCACAGCCTGTTCCACAGCTTCACTGTCCCAATCCCAACTGTTAGCACTTTTCCCTCATGTCTGATTTTCTTTCCTGCAGATAAACCATTTCTTCAAGTCTTCAAAGATGGGTATCGTCCAGTTACCGAGTTTCACAGGCTTCCTAAAGGACTATTACTACCAAACCACCCTAAAGGACAATTACTACCAAAGCTGTCTTCCTGCCTGAGCAGCAGGAAGCTTTTCGTTGGTTTGCCTTGAAGTCTGAACCAAAAGGTTTCCAAAACAAAACCTATTCCTGTGAGCACAGCCCCTGTTCACGCAGTGTTCATTGCACCCAGTACGTCTCTGAGAGGAACACGCTTCAGGCTCGAGGAGGAACAGGTTATGCCTTTTTAAAAAGGAGGAAACTAAGACTTGATGGTTTTTCTAAGGCTAAACACAGAAAGGCTTTCCAGATTTACAAGCTGCCAGGGTCAGTTTGACCTTTCCATGTTCTCGCACTGACTTCTGTGCTGGCAGCAACTCCTTCCACTTTTGGTACAATCAGCATGGTGGGTCAATATAGCACCAAATTTATATTCTTTTGGCTCAAAATATGAAGATACCAACCCCAGCTCTGATCTTCACAAAAATGACTTTTTGCAACATAGTTGGAATATGTGAAAAGAAATGTATGTATGTCACTCCTTTAAGCCTCTTTTAACGAGCTCTATTGTGCCCATGTGGGCAGTGGTAAGAATTAGAGGTGAACGATGCTACTAAACGCATTATCCTCTGCAATTTTAAGAAAATATGCTGGACACTGAGATTATTCAGGGTAGCTTCATGAAGAAACACCAATTGATATGTGAGGATTCACTCATAGGTAACTCTGTAACCTGATTCTCTGCTGCAGAAAATGGTTAAGACATAGCTGCAGTAAAATATTAGGAAGGCAGCAGAGATGCGAGGAGGTCAGGGTGTGGATGATTACACAGGCAAAATGTTTTGTTCTGGCTTATCAGAGTTTCAGATGGCTGTAGCTACTGCCAAAACCTATGCAAATATCCCTATGGATGGTCTACACTGACCGCTTTCCCAAGGTCGTAGCTTTGAAAGCACTGGCCTCAATATTTAAGGGGTAATTCTTTGCTCTGAAGCAAATATTTTTATGTATAAGGGCTCCTCTGACGCCATGAGAGAACCACAGCAATGTTGCTCAGAATGATACATTAGCCAGACTGTGCCTTTTCAGAAACACAGCTTTTAAGATGTTTTTTTTTTTTTTTGACTCATGCAGCGTTTAAAGATGAAATCTAGACATATAATCAGAAGGAGCTATCTTAATAATACAAGGCAGCAGCTGGACACCTTGATTTTTTAGTGTATTTATCCTCAGAATATCATTGTGAGAAAGGGAAATGCTTCTGTATCAGTCGTATCGATGGGGAGAGGAGAAGGCAGAACAGGTATTTGACCCACATCTCTCCAGCCCTGGGCACATACATACGCTTCGTTCCTTCCAGCCTTCCACTCCCCCGGGACTCTACCTTTGCACATGAAAAGAATTGCAGGTCAGACTGAGCACTGCCAGATGTTTTCATTTTCAACCCCTTGTACAAAGCCCCTGCCCTTTGGCAGACTGAGGCTACAAATTCTTTTACATAAACTGCAAGGTTACAGTCTATTTTCTAAAATATGGTCCTAAATGCATTCTCCATATTTTTAATTGAAACAAGTGTGTCAAACTGCTGGTGGTAAAAAGGATTCCAGCTGAGGAAGCTTTAGGGGACACACTCTGAGTAATTGTTTAAAGCTTTCCTTTCCTTGTGGGCCTTTGGGAAGTTTACTAATCTGAATGTCTGGTACTCTTGGAAATTTTGCTCTGCTTCCCCTCAATGCAGTCATTTGGGGCTTTTTAAGTAATTATGGTCAAGAAGTCAGAATGGGACCATCTAATGCATTCAACTTTACTGCAAGCAGAGTGTAGAAGTGGTCCCTGTGGTGGATCTCAGCAGGCATATGGCCTTTCTGTGGCAGGAACAAGCTTAATGTGGCAGAGTAGTGACTGGCGTGGGGACCCAGGGGAGGCAGAGGAGGATGGGAAGGTGGCACAGTTTATTTAAGAACTAAAAACGAAGGAAGTCTGCTGGTGTCAGAGTAAAAATAGATGCAATCAGTAATCAAAGCAGAGCGTGAATAGGATATTAACATTGCACATCTGAACATGCTAAGCAGTTTGGACCTGGCTCTCGTGCAAGCTCTGCAGACTGGTCCTGATTCAGTACCGTGCCCCTTTCCTGAGCTGCTGCAGCCCTCAGGCACTATGGGGTTTTTATCTTTCACAAGGTGAACTTCACCAACATTGCTCACCTCCTGGAGTAAGGAGGACTCACCGTCGATGCAGGAGAACCAGGTTAAGGAACACTTAAACAAACCCGACATACATAAGTCCATGGGCCCTGATGGGATGCACCCATGAGGGCTGAGGGAGATGGCAGGTGTCACTGGAAGGCCGTTCTTGATAATCTTTGAAAGGTCATGGAGATTGGGAGAGTTTCCTGAAGACTGGAAGAAACCAATGTCACTCCTGTCTTCAAGGAGAACAAGAAGGAAGATCTGAGGAACTGCAGGCTGGCCAGCTCCACCTCAAAGTCTGTGTTGGTGATGGAGAAAATCCTCCTGGAAAATGTTTGCAAACACATGAAAGACTAAAAAGTGATCGGGAGCAACCAGCATGGATTTATAAAGGGGAAGTTCTTCTTAGCCAACCTGATACCTTCTACTATGAGATGAGTGGCTTGGTGGATGAGGGGAGAGCAGTGGATATTTTTTATCTTGACTTTAGCCAGGCTTTCAGCACTGTCTTCTGTAACATCCTCACAGACAAGCTGAAGAAGTATGGGCTTGCTAAGTGCACAGTGAGGCGGACTGAAACCTCAGCTACTCTGTGACTCTGGGAGCAGTGAGGATCAGCCATAGCTGTTCTCATACCGAACAGTTGCAGTATCTAGATGCTTCTGCTTGAATTAGCTGTGTACTGTGTGGCACATCCGGGAAGTCATCCAAAGGCCTGACATACTAGGAACACCCTGGGGCAGCAGAACACGGCCTTTGTGGTCCTGCAGACAGCAACATCAGCAATCTGAGTGCCACAAGCATCCTTTGCTCTCCTTGTTGGATTATTTGATTACTGTGAGCAACGTGGCATGATCTCCTGTATGGCAAGTACTTCCTGAGGCATAGATAGTCTCTTCAGAGGACGTGCCAAGGCAGGAAGGTCCTCAGCCAGTTTTTCACTCTGAGCTCATTCTTTCTGTTTCCAGTTAGTAACTGAGGAAGTAAAACTGCCTTGAAGGGCTTGTCTCTGATGAGTGTTTTTCCTCTCTCAAAACCAGTTATGTCAAGACTCAAACTTCCCATCATTTGGCAACTGTATAATCAGTGACATGGTTTAAGTCTTCTGTTACCAAGGGTTTCCCAGTCTCTTTGCTCTTCTAAAGACAGATAGTCATTACTAATACAACCCACAGCACGACAGTGTGTCCTCTTTGCTTGTTGCTTTCTGTGCCTGGTGGAAACTGTTAAGCAGAGGCCAAAGCCATACGGCAACTGGGCACCCAGCTCCTTTTTGCTTCTAGAGGAGACAGTAAATGCCTGTGGCAGGATCAGGTCCCTAACCCATTTTCCCCCAGCAGAATGTCCCCACCAGGACATGGCAGGGACCAGCTGGTGGGACCTTCTCCTGCCCCAAACACCAGGTGAAGAGTGGAGGGGCAATGACATGCTGCTCTCCCCATGTCTGCAGCCTCTGCCATGGGACCTGCGGGCGGCAAGGTGAGATGGTGGAATCCCAACCTTACACTGGACTCAGGCACCTGCAGCAGTAAGTAACGGCTGCCACATGAGCAGCTGTGACCAAACTAACATCTGTGGATAGTGTAAACACTGGGTGTCCTGAAAAGCTGTTGTCCAAACATCCAGATTTCCTCTACTCAAGTCACAGCAGAGACAAAAGGAAACCGTGACCTTCAGGCCAGCCAGCAACGGCCCTGGGCAGAGCAGGACCCCCAGAGGAAAGGCCCTCCAAGCTGACAGCAAAAGCAGCAATACGTTTCAGGGGGGAGAAGGGGTGGTTCACGTTCATTGCCTCCGGACTTCCCTAATTGCCCACAGAGAGGAATGGATTCCCTGTCTGAGAGGCTGGGGACAGCAGGACAAGGTGGTACACACGTAAATGGCGTGACTGGAGACCCACTGACCCCTGTGCTTGGAGGAGAGTCTGGGGGCAGGAGGAGGGCAGGAGAGAAAAGAACAAGTGTCCAACCTTGGGGTGCATGAAATACAGGATGAAAGAACTGACTCTGACCAAAATGAGTTAAAATAAAAAGTACATTGATGTTGCTGGTTTACTCCACTGGAGCCGTTGATCCTTACTGGTCTTTGTATGCACTAGGGAGAAAACTTCAGGCCACACTGTAATCCTGCCCCAACCTTGACACACTTTTATGCTCTAAAGCACCCCACCAAGAGGGACTGAACTTCCTGGAGGCTCCACATACCTGCCAAGAGCCCCCCCTGGAGAAATGAAAACCTGAAGCTGTTCCTCTTTGTACAGATGGATTAGGGACAGCACCAGCTCCATCTGGGCAGGGGGACGCTGTCTGCACCTGGGGGCTGCTTCCCACTTTCCCTCTCCCACTGTGCAGCCTGGGGGTGGGCTGGGGGTCCCTGTGCCATGTGGTGCCTGGTGGTCAGAGGCAGTGACCCAGAGGAAAGCCTTAGCCAGCACAGCAGGTATTACTGTTCCATGATTCATGGCAGAGTGCAGGATCACCTGTGCAGACCATCATCGTGACACCAAAATTAAGGGAATGGTAGATCAGTGCAGCGAAGCACACAACGCTCACCTGAAGAGCACCACTCAACAGGCTATCAGGCTGCTGGTAATCTGCTCTCCTCTCCTCCTCTTGGCCAACAGGACAACCCACCACCAGGAATGGGCAGAGGGAGGCTTTTCCCTCCAGAACAAGTGAGGTATGTTCTGGTTTTCTTTCCATTTTATAGCTCGTTAGTTAATAATAGTTGTTCAGCTAATTTAACAGGGGGTTCTGGTGGGACTTGACAAGCTCTAACACTCGGACAAAGCACTCATGAAGTACTTCATTGCAATGACACTGAAATTCTTGCCATGTACAAGCCTCCTGTCTCGAGCTTTCAGAAAATGAGTAAGTGCTCCTTTAAAGATGCTATCTACCTACCTCATGTGCAGCTTAACCCTGCTCCCTCCCAGTACCTTGTGGAGCCTCCTTTTTGGGAGGAGAGGAGGTTTGCCTGACTTTGTTAAATTACCACACTCACTGTTAACCCCTTTACACACAGCAGTACCGCCGAACGTAAGGAAGAAAGTTTTCTCTTCAGCCAGGCAAAACTATTCTCCATGACCATGATTTGCAGGAGAAGCCTGCTCAAAAACATGTCTGTGGCCTTCTTGCAGCATGTCACCCACAGTGCCAGCTCCTGGTCCCAGCTGCGGGAGGGAGGAAGGGAGGAAGGGAGACAGGCAGCAGCCGGGCTGCGCTGGCTTCGGCTGCCTGGTGAGGCTGCAGACTCTCTGTACAGCAGAGATGAGGCATCCTGCTGTCAATAGGTAGCACTCAGCCTCCCCCCCGGCTTGTCCTTCTGCGCTCCCTGCTCTTGCCCAACCTGGTGATAAAGCCTGTGATTTGCTCTTTCCTGTAAAACTAGTGTTTTCTCAAAAGGTCCCTCCCAGGCGCCAAGAGAATGCTTCAGTAGTTTTAAATGGTTGATCTCTCGGAAGCCCTATTCCAGTAAGAGAAGATAATCTCATTATGTAGCAAGAAGCTTAAAGTTTTTCCAAGTAGATCCTTTTAACATTGTTCTTGGCCACCCACACCCCCTCAGGCAGTGTATGGCTACTCTCTTCCAAGCCTGATCACTCCTTCATCCTGGGCATATGGCGTCCCAGACTCCTGACAGCCTCCTCCCTCCCTCCTGTCATTGCACACGGTGGATTTACATTTTTTCCACCCTTACCCTTGGGAGGTTAATTTCACTTAAAAAACCCTCATTCAGAACCTATACCTACTTAATTGAAACCATGGTCTTACACGGCAAAAATTGTGAAGCTGGGGCTTGGCTTTCTCTGCCGCTCTCCCTCATGAATTCTTTGGGGTCTAGTCATGGAACAGTATCAAAAACTATTAAAGAACTATAAAGATCATTTGTGATGATATAAAAAGTGAAAACAGACATTGCATGGCAGGTTTTCTCTCCGTGGAGATGTCTCTCCCCATGTTTCTCTCCACCTATAGCCCACTGTCATCAAACCCGTTGGAACTTGGTATAATTGAATCTTTGGTCCCTCTGTCAAATTTATGTGGAAATTGGTCAGTGAGTTCAAAAGTTACTGGTGGGAACTACCAGGCCAACAAGACGACCTCTTAATACTTCATTTCCTTAGGGAACTGGCTAAAAATCGGCCTGGAGCAGTCACAGCGCTGGGAATCCAGGCAGGCTTTGGTGACGGATCACTGGAGGGTGAGGGCAGCACAGGCATGTTTGCTGCTGCAGGTAGTTGTTATTATCCAGGTAAGCTAAAGAATGTGGTCTTTTTTTTTATCAAAATGGTCTCTTGTCTCTCTGGTGACTATAACTTTGCCAGCTGTTATCCCATCCTAGTCCTGGTGATAAATGCAGATTAATAGCAAGGGAGTAGAAGTCCTGTGTTACCTTATCCTAACCGTGCAGCCTGGCTGCGGGTATTTAGTAGGCACAGACTTGCTAGAACTTGGAACTACCTCCGCGGAGCTCAGCTCCTACACGTGGTCAGCTCTGGCTGTGTGACCATGAGATAACTCCTCCTCTGATTCGGAAACGAGTGTCTGGCTCCTGCCCCTTCAAGGAATCAAGCCTTCTCCCAGGCCTGGGCCTCAGGGAAGCTTCAGAGCAAAATGAGAGAAAGTTTAAGCCCATGCACACCTTTGTGCAGGCTGACATCACTTCTGTGTGACATGAGGGTGGTTTGGGCATAGCTACAGTGAGGATCGCCTGGCCAGGTTCTCCATCATTAACCCCAAGTGCCTCTTGACGAAGGCACACAGCCAGTGCCAGGGAGACGGGTCAGTCAGCATCCCCCTGAGAACAGCCCCGACTCCTGCACAGCAAGAGGCTGAGCCCCATTTTTTGGGCTGCAAAACCCACAACTGCACAGCTGCTCCGTCCCCATTGTCACCATGCTTCAGCCCACCGTGTGTTTAGCCACACAGACACTGCCCAAACCAGCAGGCACACTCTGCACGTTTCTGAAACACAAGGGCTCCCGAAAAGCTTGCAGACTCCTACTTTCATCCACATTTTCAACCTTTCATCACTCTCACACCTCTGCATTTTAGAGGTCCTGAAATACTACAGGGCAAAGAGCACTACGTTGCAGGAGAGCACAGTTCTCCCAGACCTTTTGGAAAACCTTAACTCAGGCTTGACTGCTAAACTGGGGTAAGAGTAATCTTTCCTCTGTTCATGTGCCACAAGTTTAACCTTTTTTAGGTTATAATTGTTCCATAGCAAGCCATCTTCCAGGCCTGATGAGATAGCACGAGATGATCAGCATTGCTGCTGTGCCGAAGCTCAGAGATCACCAGCTGATCAATGCTGTGCCCCATTGCTATTTTTTTATGCCTGTGAACAACAGTAACCACGTGCTGACAACCCACTGTACGTTTCAGTCTCATAAAAGACTCCAATTTAGAGTCCTTCAAGAGGAAAGAAGAAAAACTTGATTCACTGCGTTGCACATACCCAGACAAATATTCACCTTATCATCAGATTACTTTTTGTGGTAGTTTTTCAGGTTCTACAGACTTTGGTGGCCTTTTTATGTGAACCGTTTAAAAAGGCACACTTCTTAAGGAGGGAGCAGGTTCCAAACAAAACTGCTGGCAACTGTTTTGTCAGCTGCTATGAAAGTTAACCTCCACCCCCCCCCAGTCTTCCCACTTTATTACCACTGGGAAATGCAGCTGACTTTAATATCTGTAAGTTTATTTTTCCCAGACTTTACTTTCCAGATCACCATCTGTCTAGACACTGTCAATTACTAATATGTGTACTCAAGGTGAGCTGAAGGGTACTCAATATTTTCTTCTCCGTGTGATTAAATTTCCAGGCAGCACCAAACCAACCCACTGTATTTGCGTCTGTCATTTAAGGCAGATGTCACATTATCCAAAAACAAATTAAAGACCTTTTCATTGATTTTTACTGAAACCGAAGTACACAGAAGTTGTGGAAAGTACCCTGAATTTCAAAGGTCTTCCTGAAAGTTGTGTAACAGGAACAATCTTTTCCTTGGGCATCCCCAAAAAATCAGTGGGATGTGGGAAGGATTCAGCTGAAGCGAGTTGTGAGTTCACACTGCTTACTATAAAGAGAAAACGGAAAAGCTTTTGAGGAGCAACCAGATTGATGACGTCCACCCCTATATCAATCTGTAGAGGGCACGGTTTGGCTGTGCCGGAAAAAAAGACCAATGACATTTACCTTAACTACAGTTTCCTCTAAGCAGCTTCTAGCGCAGCCGGGATGGGGGTGACGGAGGGCAGGCCAGCGATCCCCGGCAGGGCGCAGATGTCAGGTAGCCCAGGACCCAGCACTTTCATTCCGCATGTCACGTCACACACGGTGGCAAAAGGATTAACCTCTGCCTACGCTTTGATACCCAGCGTTGCTGCTCTTGGAGAAGACGCCACAGCCACTGGGATAGATCAGCTAGGAAAAAAAAACAACCCTAAAAAAACCCTGATACATATGCTCTTAATGAAAACTGATTGCAACTGATTATTGCTTTTATACGTGTTTATCAAATTTACTTTATAATATGAAGAGAGCTGTGCCTTTTCCTCTACACTGACCCACTGAATTCCGTTCCCCACCAGCCCTGAGGTGTCTGCTCTCCCAGTTGTCTTAAAGGCAAAGTCAGCCCTTCATGTGACCACAGTTCAAGCCTGGAGGCAAAGACACTGGGCTTTAGGGAAAAGAGGAGAAAAAGGTCCAATATTTTGTAGTTCGGGTTTTTTTTCCTTCAACTATGCAACCGAGAGCTGATAAACAGTAACATCCCTATAAACATATCTTAATTGGCCAAGCCAAGTTAATAAACACTGAAGTGTGAATTACTGGACCTAAACCCAATTTCTTAGCAGTGTAGGAAGGAGCTTCCTGAACTCCCCTCTGCAGTGAGACACCCTGGCCATATCTTCTTAAAAATATCACAGAATCACAGAATCTTCATGGTTGGAAGGGACCTTTGAGATCATCAAGTCCAACAATAAAAAACAAACCAAAAAACCAAAACCACCACACCACACCCACCCACAAACAGACATTTCTTAAATACCTCCAGGGATGGCGACTCCACCACCTCCCTGGGCAGGCTGTTCCAGTGCCTGACCACCCTCCCAGTAAAATAATTCTTCCTAATATCTAATCTAAACCTCCCCTGCCCCAACTTCAGACCATTTCCTCTGGTCCTGTCATTATTCCCTTGGGAGAAGAGGCCAACACCCACCTCTCTACACCCTCCTTTCAGGGAGCTGTAGAGGGCAATGAGGTCCCCCCTCAGCCTCCTCTTCTCCAAACTAAACATGCCCAGTTCCCTCAGCCTCTCCTCATAGGACTTGTTCTCTAGACCCCTCACCAGCTTGGTGGCTCTCCTCTGGACACGCTCCAGCAGCTCAATGTCCTTCCTGTAGTGAGGGGCCCAGAACTGAACACAGCACTCGAGGTGAGGCCTCACCAGTGCCGAGTACAGAGGCACCATCACTGCCCTGCTCCTGCTGGCCACGCTGTTCCTGATACAGGCCAGGATGCTGTTGGCCTTCTTGGCCACCTGGGCACATGTGAGAAGGGCTTGCTTCTTTTTGCTTCCCAAAGAAAGCAGGCAATGCAACACCAAAGTCTGAGGGAGATCTGCACAGAAGGCACACACACTTTCAGCTCGCGGGTTCACCTCTCTCTCCTGGCTGAGGTACTCCCTTCACATCCACAGTTACCTGATCTATTGGGTTCCTGGGGACACTTTCAGCCTTCCTGGTTAAAGCTGTTCTACAATAAATAGATTTACTATACATACCGCAGGACAGGATGACCAAACCCCCCCCAAAAGCACGTCTGCCTGGCCCTGGCTGGGGCCAACAACCTTGCCCCAGCAAACCTGGGCCCTGAAGAGAAAGGTTTGGAGCTGGGCAGGGGCTGAAGCGATGGCCGCGGCTTTGGGAACGTTTGCTCTCTGGGTGGCAGTGGGTAAGACACACTGTTTTTTCAGCCTCCGTCACGTAAGGATGTTCCCACTTCACACGTTGGGATGCTTCAGATCCCATCCGGAAGCCATCCTCCTGGGGTCTGGGAAGCAAACTCAGGACTGAAGGGACAAAAAAATATTTTATTATTTAAAATTTAAAAAAAAAAACCAACAAAGTGTCTAAAGGGTGGGTTGAAGGATGATGGTGCCGGACTCTTTCCAGTGGTTCCCAGTGACAGGATGAGGGGCAACGGGCACAAGCTGGAACATGGGAAGTTCCATTCAAATATGAGGAGAAACTTCTTTCCGGTGAGGGTGCCAGAGCCCTGGCACAGGCTGCCCAGGGAGGTCGTGGAGTCCCCTTCTCTGGAGATCTTCAAGCCCCGCCTGGATGCAGCCCTGAGTGATGTGCTCTGGGCAATCCTGCTTTAGCCGGGGAGTTGGACTGGATGATCTCTAGAAGTCCTTTCCAACTCTGACAATTCCCTGATTCCGTGATTCTGTGACTGAAGGCTCCACCCCGAGATTCAGATACTTAAAATCCTTTCGAAGAACTGGCCTTTTTGCTTACTCCCACTCAGGTTGTGTTATCGTGGACGTCTTACTAGTACAGAAACCAAACGGGCTGAACGCTTGGCGGGCTAAATGCAATGCTAAATTTTTGCTTGTTGCATTTTCTCTATCTTTCCTGGAATGTTCTCAAATTTTAAATAAAACCAAATATACTCAGTTTATCAAGTACAAAAGAAAACTTCAAGCTGTGGCGTGCCACCTAATGGCAGAACAGCACCATTGCGCATTGCCGCCAGCAAACACCCATCAGGAAGGTGCATCCCAAAGCTCTGGCTCGTTACTAAGCTGCAGCAACCTGCAGGGGCAGCGCTACTTTGGGGGGGGAGGGAACATTAAAAAATGTCCATCAAGCAAATTCCTTTGCCAAAAAAAAAAAAGTCTGCAAATTAAACCAGGCAGAACTTCTGTTTTAGCAACTTTAGCAATCTCTTACCATTATGGAAGTAGAATTAATGAAAAGAAATTTACTTTGGATGTAACTTTAGCGTGGAAATGCGTAAGGGTCACAGTGCTTGTACATACCTTCTCAAGGGAAAATTCATTCATTCAGAAATAAAATGTGTGGAAAAAAATGTCTACTCATCTTGGCTTTCCACATTAAAGAATAATTTAATTTGGCAGGATTTACTAGTCTTACTTTTCTTAGCTCTGCGTCATATCCAGCTGTTTCTCGTAGAGCATTCTGAGACTGAATTAGTAAACATGCTACAGACATCTTCAAAAGATGTCAGAATACCTGCAGTTGCCAAGGTAGGAAGGCTCTCAGTCCTAAAAGATGCAGGAATATTGTCTCCAGAAGCAGTCATGTTTCATCTTTTTCTATTCGTACTCTGAATATGGGTGGACGAGAAGCTCGACATGAGCCAGCAATGTGCACTCGCAGCCCAGAGAGCCAGCCTCAGCCTGGGCTGCATCTAAAGAAGTGTGGCCAGCAAGTTGAGGGAAGTGGTTCTGCCCCTCTGCTCCACTCTGGTGAGACCCACCTGGAGTCCTGTGTCCAGCTCTGGAGTCCTCAGCACAGGAAGGACATGGACCTGTTGGAAAGGGTCCAGCGGAAGACCATGAAGATGATGAGAGGGCTGGAGCACCTCTGCTATGAAGACAGGCTGAGAGAGTTCGGGTTGTTCAGCCTGGAGAAGAGAAGGCTCCGGGAAGCAGCCTTCCAGTACCTGAAAGGGGCTACAGGAGAGATGGGGAGGGACTCTTTATCAGGCAGTGTAGCGATAGGATGAGGGGTAATAGTTTTAAATTGAAAGAGGGGAGATTTAGATTAGATATTAGGAAGAGATTCTTTCCTGTGAGGGTGGTGAGACACTGGAACAGGTTGCCCAGGAAAGTTGTGGATGCCCCATCCCTGGAGGTGATCAATGTCAGGTTGGATGGGGCTTTGAGCAACCTGCTCTAGTGGAGGTCCTGCCCATGGCAGGGGGGCTGGAACTCGATGATCTTTAAGGTCCCTTCCAAACCAAACCATCCTATGATTCTATGAATATGAGTTCCATAAGATCACACTATACTGTGATTTTAACACCTGTCTCTTACTGCCTTGAATGACAGGCACACATCAGCATGGTGCATCGGGACCCTTTCAAATGGCCTAAGCTACCAGAGCCAAATGCAGTTTTAGCTGAGAGCATTCCCATAAGTTCCATTCAATAACAGACCTTAGTTTCTCTTCCGAATCCTTTCTTTCAGCCAACGTTATCCAGGACTTGTGGTTTTAAGAATTACGTTAGGACTGAGGAACTGTACTCTGGACAAGACAGAGGTAAGGCAAAGCAGAAACTCTTCCTTTAAAGCAAACAATTATGCAAGTCATTTTACTAAGAAAGTTTCTAGTCTTTGCATAAAGGACAAAGCTCGAATCCAGACTGAGTATCAGATGGAAGTCTTTGATTTATGTATGGGTGCTACTAATACTAAATAACATATGTAATAATAGTTTCTGAAATCCAAACTGTTTTGCAAATGTATATAAGCTTTTATATTTTTCACATCTTGGACAGCAGAAAAGACAAACCGGAAACGCACCTAAATAGTTCAGCTGCTTTAACATTGAAAAAAGTTTCCCAATGCACTAGCACACATTCCAGGGGAATTTTCTTGGATTAAAAAAGTCAAAATGGACTCTATTGTTTTCTTACTTTAAGCAAAAAACCTTGTTTAACCACCACACGTTTTTGACATTCTGACCAGCAGTTACTGAGTGAATCAGGAGTTGAACTCACCAGTTTGGAAAGTGTCGGAGCCTTTGCTCCGAGCACTGAACTCCTCCCTCCATCTACAGCCCAGTGCTACACACAAAGGTTTCACTGGTACTAATCTCTGATTAGACTGAGTCAAATCAGCATAACATTTGATCAGCTTTGATCTTCTCTCCATAAAACTGTCCACTCAGCTGCCGTTAATCCAATGCCTAAAAGAGATCCACAGCTCCGAGAACCACGTTTCTGTCACCTCTCGTAGCCCTCCTTCCATTTTTGTAAGTGGACTTGTCTCAACTCGTACAATAACCTCTTGGGGAAAAGGACTGCATAGGTGTATAATTTATTCTTTTATTCAAGTTACTAATAGAATTAGTAAAGGACAATGGTAATACATGGTAATTAAAAGGACAATAAATTATAAGAACACAGAGCCTCTAGCAATTAAAGCCTTGGACTATTGAAAATCACTAGAGAAAAGAAGGAAGAGCAACTAGTCACCCATTTCTTTGCTGAAACAAGTGCTATTTTAATAGCTGCATGTGAACAGACACTATCTGCTGATAAACGATTTCAAAAGACAAAACTAGCTCAAGATCCTTATATCATTAAATGCAAAATGTTAAGTGATATTAATTACAGCTCAGTTTTACCAATAGAAGGCTCACATAATTTTCTTCGTGAAGGAATACTTCGTATAATCTTAAAATAATCATTGCCTGAGACTTCTGCTGAGTCAACATCTCAGTTTGTATCAGGACATTAGCTAGTTTTTTCTTTGCACCCAGAGTATATTTCAAACACACGGCCAATGCAAGAGAAAACAAAAGCTCAGAAGCAGCAGGTAAATCTTGGTATGAGAACAGCTTTGAGCTGAAAGGCTCTTCTGTTACATCCAACTTGGTTACTGGACCCAACTATACCTAAGCAAATAATCGTTATCATCTTCTGATTCTCGTGACAAAAACATCTGATACTTCTCAGCAGGCAGAAACAGATCTTTATCTTTCGCCCTCAACAGAAGCGTAGATAACTAACATCTTTCCCTGTTTATAAACTTGGCAGTATTTCAAAACATGAGGCTGATACTCTAAGCAAACCTTTTTCTTTTTCCTTCAGCAATGAGAACAAAACCCACTCCTTATTAAAGGTTCTGTTGTATGAAGTAATAGTGCAACTGCAGCCTAAGGACATAGCCCAGCAAAGGGCTATAGGCAGAGTAATAAGACTCTAAAACTAGTTAGAAAAAGCCTTCAGATATACACATCCTTATTCAGAACTCATGTACCTGAAACCTTCTCTACTTTTCTCAGATAACCTGTAAGTAGTATAATAAAAAGTTGTCAAGAGGTTAATTCTACCTGACAGTCTTTCCTAGCATTTATTTTACACATGGTAACTCCTAGCTAATCACCTTTATCTGTATGAAAAGAATGATTTCTTGGCAAAAGAAGAAATTGCAAGGGATTGCATGTTCAAAATCATGATTTATTGATGTATTTTTAATCATGTAGCTCCTTGCAAAGATACACTTCATAAATTATGGAACAAGTATAGTTCTCTCCGCAGCTTTCACATTTTAGTCCTTAAGTCCAGGTCAGTATTTTGAAATGAGATGTTCAAAGGTAAATTATGCAAAATGGCTTTTAAAAACTACACTAAAAAGCTTCAGTTCTTTCAGAATCCAAGATACATATATAATAAGCAGCATTACAGTGTCCGCACCACACCCCCAAGCGATATATGCAGGAGAAGCAGCGTACAGTACCTGCACCAAACCCCAGGGGACACTTCATGATTAGCAGTACACAGCACCCGAACATCTACAGCAGCCTCAAAATTTATCGTAGTACAACAAATGCTCAAGGGGTTTACAGCATCTGTGGCAAGGTTAGATGAAGGGTTGTAACGCATTACCATCGCATCCCAGCGAGCCCTGCTTGCACATAACGCACAAGCAGCACACACCAGCGTTTCACCATCGCGCTGTGACACCTCAGGCAGAGCCACGTACCCCGCAAACTCGCCCTACAGTCCAAGAGAAGAACTCACATCCCTCTCCCCTTCATGCCCACCCAATTTGAGTGGGCAGGCTCCACTCAAATTCTATCAAGACCTAACTACATTTATGACCAGCTGACATCACTGCATTGGTGGGGATGTACCTCTGCGGTTAAATGCTATACTTCACGCTTGCTTGCCCTTGACTGTTTTTTCTTAAGGGTGATGTTGACAAAATGCCGGATCTTAAAGGCAAACAAAATAAGCTTAATTTAAAGAAAACATTTATTTGAAGTTCTTTTAAGTCACACAAGTTTAACAGATATAAGACAACCTTCTCCTCTTCACATTTCAAGCCTTCACCAGAGACCACACACACTGTCCCGCGGACAGCGAGATTTCCCTGTAACAATTTCTTTGGACAAACCAGTGTCCAGGCAGATGAAGACTCACATTTTAAGCAGATTGATTTATAAAATCTGTTTAAAAAAAAAAACCTCAACAAAACAATCAGAAAACTTTGTTATCAAATTCTTGTCACAAAGTAAAAGTGTTTAATGTTCATAAGCTTGATCTCAAAATAAAATCCCAGCCATTCATAATCAAATAGAACATACTGCCCTCAAAAAATTCCCCAGGATTTTAAAACGTTCCAAATATATACACATTTATAACTTAAGTGCTCATTAGCTACAACCTTTTATTCATGCAAGAGTTGTGAGAGGAAAAGGTGTTTCTTAGAGCGGCTTTTCTGAAAATGCAGTAAAACTCTTCACTCGTGCAAAGAACAAAGGGGTGTACATTTTGTCGATGTCGAAGGTAGTAACAGCTGTCTCACCAGTGGATCTGCAAAGAGTATTGTACACGTTAAATTAGACACAAGTTGCTGCTTAAGCCCCTCAATAAATCAATCATGTTCCACGGCACAGTGTGCGCACCGAACTACAGCTGGAATGTAAGTGTCTTTCCTACTGCCTCGTTCTGAAAGCACTTGAATGTTGGTCGAATCCCACTATACAGAATACACTTCTATTTTAATGTATCAAAGAAACCACTTTCCTCTTTCATTCTTGTTATTAACTCCAAGACTTGAAACAGTGCAGAATGTCACTCAAGTCACCATTTAATATAGAAGTAAAAAATCCCCTTTTGTTTCTCTCAGAACCCAGAATTCAGAACACAGAGAGCAAAACCTTGTGTTTACAAAACTTTAAGAAGACGAAACCCAAGTATTTCTGAACATCAGTGACAGAACGCATACATTCTCCTAGCTGTGCTTTATACACCTCTTTATTCTAGTTCCAAAAGGATACCACCACATTGAGAGGTACAGCAGAACCTGAGCAGTACAGAAACTTCATGCTAAAAATAAATGTCTGAGATATTGGCACTTCGTCATAAATTAGATATGAAAATATTAGTTTTTTAAAAAGCAATTTTTCTGTTTATGGAAGTTACCTGTAGTCCCAACCACCAGTAATTTACTTCGTAGATTTGATATACTTAGAGCTCAATAGCTGAGCTAAGTCCCTGTAAAAATGCTGGATATAGAGATCAAGAAAACTGCAAGACAAGGCCTAAATCCACTAAATGCCAACATCAAACATCTGGACAGGCAACGTGTCAGTACTTTAGAGTCGTGTGCAAGAACAGTGGCCACGGCTCTTGTTTAGTTTGTGATCAGAACAGCTGGTCCATGCCTGTATTTCTCTCTGCTGGATTATATAGTTTGTAAACGCTACAGCTCTCACACGATGGGTGCAGACATTTCTACACACACATCCACAGAGGAGAAGAAATATACCTTAATGAATATGTTTTCCATACCCCTTTACTAGCGCTGCACTAAGTCATTCAACCGTGACGCAGTTCTGAAATCATTCAAACACAGTGCATAAAACCTTTAAATGGCTAAAACACTGCCGTTCTACTACTTAGGAAACTTCCCATATCATTATAAAAAGTTACTAATCTTGGGATTTCTTAAAGTAAAAGTTCATTATGATCTATCAAATCAGGACCAGCTACTGTTTTCAGGACATTTTGTTAAAGCCTCATAAGTCTCACAGTCTTTATATCTTCGGTACTTAGTACTGGACAAATTAATGTCACCTGTGTTTCTGTAGTTAAGTATCCTTTGATCTTATTCCCCATTTACTTACTTGTATGTTATGTGACAAGAATGATGTATCCAGACAAGTTTGTTGAACCTCTGGCGCCCACTGGAGCACAACTGTAGTCCTACATGAAAACTGTGATCTGTTTCTTGCACAGGAACACGGCGGAAATACCTGTATTTGTGGTAGTCAATTGGTTTCTGCACAAAGAGAAAAGAAGTTTCATGACCTACAAAGAACACATTGTGCAACTATTTCTGCTGAGGCCTAAGTAACTGTGAGGACAGACTGTTAAACTCTCATACTTAAAAGTAATTACTGGTATTCCTTGAAAATACATTAATTTAGATGTTAATTATGGAAGAAGTTTCCACAGAAAGTAAGGTAAGTGTGGAGGACATCACCCAAACTATGCAAACTCGCTGTGAAGTAGTGTAATGCTTCTAACTCTTCACAAGTTTCTCCTGACAGACACTTTGTTCATCTGAATTTTTTGTGATGTAAGTAAGTTGACCAAATGATTCAATTAACAAATACGGCTTATGTAGTTTTATTTAATGCTGTGGAACATAACTGCACACAGTCAAAAACTGGTATCAGAAAATGACCTCTTCATCCTTCCCATCTGTTTGTTAACAATGTTAACAAACTACTTAATAGCAGAACACAAGGCAATTAAGCCAAAGTGGGAGAACTCTTGCTCAAACATGAATCAGATATTTATCTGTCTTAATAAAATTATTATCACAGATTTGGGGGGAAAAATGTATGATCAACCACCATGCTTATTTATATTTTATTTTTAAATCATTTAAAACTTGAAATTAATTTTTTAATTCTCTGGTGTAATGAAAATCTTCAGGTGCCTTAAAATATTCAGTCTGAGAAAAAACTTACTAAAAAGACCCTTCCTTAAACTCTTTTTCCTCTATTCTATTTTGCTACCTACCTCTTCCTTTTTCTTCATTATTACAGCAAATACTTTGGTTTGATTGTCCGTTTCCTGGGAAAGGCGATAATGGCCAAGCAAGATTGCATCCGTTCTGGAAAGGTTAAGAGGAGGACAGTGTCAAGGACATAAAAATACTCAAAAGAATGAAGAGAATGAAAAATGAAAAGAAGACTGACTATATACTATAATCAAGGAAACTTTTTGATTTGCATTTAGTAAAGTACCAGGCTCATTGATTATATGAAATGATGAAAACATTTTGGAAGGTTGTTTTTAATTTTCCCAGGTCGGACAGTAAAGATAAGTTAGTCAGTTCTGCCTAGCCTACTGCTAAATATTTCCAGACTTCTGGTGAACAGCTCAAACCTGTTCTGAAGTCACAAATGATTTTCTATGTTTTTAAAAAGTTTCTGCAAACATCAAAAAGAAATCAAACAATAATTTAGTCATATCCCACCGAAATCTTCACTTTACTTCAAACAGCCAAGGATGCGTGAGAAAGCAGTCAATAACAAAATAGTATCTTTAAATGGATTCTAAAGCCACCAAGCTAATAGCATGTATTCTTCCATCTACCTCCTTTCAAAGTTTAAAATCACATAACCCGCAAAGGAAATCTAATTACAGTATCAGGGCCTTAAAATGAAAGGTATCTTTGCATAAAGACCTAATTTTTTTGTAGTTCTCCAAAGAGAACTATAAACATCTATAACACAACATAAATAACACTGTACTTTTAATCTTGCTTTGCTAACCCAGGATATAGAATATAAGACAAAAGTAAATACAAATTGCCAGGCAAAAGCAAGATGAAAACTGTAGAGCCAAATATTTTACTTCAATAACCTTGTATTTTTAGTCCGTAAGCGAGGAACTATGGACTGAGGATCTTCAGGAGTTGTTAGCATCATAACTTGACCATCTGGAAAGAATCTCAAATACCTGCAAAAATATAATAACACAATGCAAACCTAAAAAGCATATTCTTTTTCCGTTGGTTTGGTTTTTTTTAAACACAGGATGTTTCTCAGAAGGATAGAGACCTTAATAAGTAATAGGATTTGAAAACATATTCTTCACACATATTATAACAGAAAAAAAAGAAAACAAAAATCAAAAGCGAGTTTTGAAGATTAAAAAATCAAGTTATGAAGAGTTATGAAAATAAGTGCAGAAGTTCAGGAGTTTTGTCACCTCTAATCAAAGCAAGAAGGCTACTCTGGAATGAAAACTGAACTCAAGCAAGTTTCTCCATTCCTAGCATTGAGAAAAATGCAACAAAATCTTAATTACAGTATCAGTACAGAATGGACAATGTTGTATTGACTTTTTTTTCAGGTTCCGGGATCTGATCGATTTGTACAGTACTCAGATGCTGTGCTGTGAGACTATAGAAATAGCCACAAGATTCAATGATTTCTATTAACGGTTTCCAGCCTCAGGAGGGACAGCAGAATGGAACAATAAATGCCGGGAAATGCAAGATGAAGAACAGCAGAAACACAGGCCAAGGAAATAGACGGCAAGCTATTTACAGCAAGTTGAAAAAGCCCAGTCTCTTGATTATTGACAATTGTTTACAAATAAGTTAAAAGATAATTCTTGTACAATCACTTGTTTTCCCTTTACTAAAACAGAAATGTAAGCAGAAGCGATTTGGGGAAATAAATCTGTGGATGAGTATTACTGTTGCTACTGTTTAAGTTTTATCCATGTGAAATGGTATAACTGGGGATGAAATGTGTTTCTAGCCCATCTCTAATTATCATAATAAATCCTATTTCATAAGACCTATTCTCAAAAAATATGCATAGCTTTACACACTGTAGTAGTTCCACTGAGGAAAAGAATACTTAATGTTTGTGATACGAAGGGCTGGATTTCAAGAACTTAAGAGAGAGAAACATTTCACTCACTCATTGTACTACAGTTCTACCTGTAATATTCCACTTGGTGCCATGCTCTATAGAAACCATCAAGAGATTGTTCTCCTTGACGTATGTATTTTGTCTTGCTGATATATACACCTGCAGGAAAGGAAGATGTAAGTATATAAACAAAAATTAAGTACATAAAATATTTAAGATTAAAAAACCAATAATCTAAAGCTTTTGAGTTTATTTTTGTTACTTAAATAGATGAAAGTTTTTATTTTTGACCCTTGCACCCTTCCCTTCTCTTTACAGACATTCTACAGATTCAAAAGCCCAAACAAATTCATATTGGATCTAACACCAGTGTCACAAACATAAAACCCACGGGATTGCTTCTGTCGTGGTTCCATGCAGTAAAAAAAAATAATACCCGTTTCCAAAAGCACATCTTACCATCAAATCGAACACGAGGCCTTTCCAGAAACATTTCCCTCCAAGAGGCATATGGAACAAGTTTATTGCAGCTCCTGCCCCATATTTTCAAACAGACTTGATGCCAGATTTCAGGATCTCTAGTGAAAATGAGAAAAAAGCAAACCATGTAACTCTCCTGCAAACCTTACTTAGCTTCCATGTATAAAAGTAACACACTCCATTATTTAGTTTGGGTGCAACTGAAAGAAAGTTTCTTTAACAACAACAGCTCATAGTTTAAAATCATTGACTAATTTACTTAATCCTGGAGCACTTCAAAGCTACTTCCTCCTCCCAGTAAAATTCAGGAAGACAATGGCATTTTCAGCTAAGTACGGAAAAACAACATTGTAGCAGCCTGGCACTTCTCTGTGTGGCCATCGGAGGATGACAACCCAAGAGACTTTATTTTGGAGACCTTGCAACTCTGACTTTCGAACAAGGTAGATCAAGTTAGACTTTCAGCAACATTTTTTATTACAGTGAAGTCCTCTATCTAACATACCGTTTAGTGGTGTATTCAAAAGCTGATTAGCCCTGTGAGGAGCGTAACATGAAAATTGCCATGGGAAGAAAAAGCACAACACAGTCCTACATGTACAATTTAGCAGCACAAAGAAAAAAAAAACAAAAACCAAAAAACAACCACCTTTCCAACACAGGCATTTTTGGTCTACAGATTTATTATCCACCTCTACATGCTGTTTACGTATGTTCAAGCATAAAGCTCTTTTTAATTCCTTAGAGCAGAAAGAAGCTTAACTCTAGATTTATCTACAATACCTGGCACAAATGTAAAATCCTCGACAAACGAGAGCTAATTGCTCTAATGATCTTAGGTCCAAGTCACTCGAAACCACCCATCGGAAAATGTACATTAGCACTTCCATAGGCAACACTGCCAAGAGAAAAGAAATCCTTGTTAGATGATAACCTGTAAATCAAAAGCTTACAACCTTACTCCAGGTTTGACCGCTACTGAAGTTCTGACTTTCCATACAGAATCCTACTTTTTCACATTGTAGTCAGCTGCCAGGAAACAAACAAACAAACAAAATCTTTAATTTTAAAAGTCACTATATTTTAGAAAAAAGTCACATAGAGGAAGAACAAAAATCGTGTTGAAAATGCATTAGGATAAAAGTGCATAACAGGATAAAACATAGTTTTAGACTGCAAATATCCACAACTGTAAGGTGTTATACCAAAAATTCCACATATACATTGCACACCCACAATGCCTGCAAAGCAGTATTTTCTTCAAACTGACCTAGAGTGTAACATTACCTTTGCGTGACAAGCTACAGAAGCTCAGGTGAGGTTCAGTATTGGATAGGAGGTCCTAAGAACAACCTATCCACTACGAAACTGGTATGATATCACTGTATTTTGTGGTACAGGTGCAGTGATTGAAAATGGTATCACACAGCACTGTTGTGTTAAACGACTTTTTCTGATGTAATACAAGATAAAGACAGAATCCTCATCAAAGCTCCGCAGGATCATGTAATAATTTTCCTAGCATTAAAAATTCAGTGAGAAGGCCTTGGGAAATTAAGCCAAAACTCTTTCTAATAACTTTCTGCCTCCCTAAGTTTTCTCTGTTGTTTTAGTTGTGTATAATCTTGTTTACTAATCTTATAGCATCAAGAATTACACTTCATTTATTTTCAACTACTGCTGCTTTCCAGAGCCTATGGCTTGAACTGTATCACCACATGCACATAAGACTTGATGATTTTAGTTAGTAAAACTGTTCTGGGTTCAAAAGGAAAAAATAGCCGAGTGGCACAAAGGTACATTAAACAGTAACTAGCTGTAAATGCCATGGTAGAGATCGCAATTTAACAGAATTCTGATTTTTAGTAAAAAAGCTGTGTTACTGCACTCACACAAATCCAGTGAGACTGTTTTTGCTACAAAATTTGATGAAACTTAAGTTTCACATTTCAGAATAATAACATGATAAAAAGTACATATATGTCATTGGGCACCAGTTTCTGTATTCATTTAACACACATCTCGTTTCATGAATCTGACTTAATTCAATGTTTTATTATTGAGAAGTCATAAATTTGTTATATTGTCTGTATTTCCAACCATTAAATTAAATATAAACAAAACTTGTGCAGATGCGTTTATTGCTACAAGGTACAAAACAGTCTCTGGCAATTTAGGAGTGCTTTGGTATGTGAACTCTTAGTGTCTTAGAGAATGGGAGATACAAAGCCTTAGAAGTCTGCTACTTGTGCTAACAGGTATACATCTTCCATTCTGACAGCCACCAGTCAGCCAAAGCCTTCGATTATCTGTCTTATCATCCATGTTTCTAAGTTTCTAGTAAACTAGGGGCTGTTAAAACACTTTGCTTCAGATACCGGGCACACCTTGTAGGACAAACATTACAGTATTTCCGGTGAAGAATGCCACCTTGGTCCCAACCCTTACTTGGGTAAAAGGAAAAAAAAACCACTACTATGATAAATTGCTCCTATACTAGGGAGGGGAAGTAAATACATCCAGTATGTCAGTTACAGTCCAGAGGTCTGATCCTGTCCTGTACTAAGGTTTAACTAGTATTCTAAGATTATGAATGTCAATCAAATGTAAAATATAAATACAGGAAACCAATTCAGCCAAATCCATTGCCTCACATTGTTTCCGTTTTCCTTGGGCTGCTGAGGTCTGCCACTATCGTACTGCTGTGATAACGAAGAGGGATCCCTTCCAGCCTACTAACTTCTGAAGCAGACATCGGGATTTTCAGAGTTTTCACTCTGCTATAAAAGAGTCAGTAAACAAGATCCTGTAACACAGGACTGGCAGGAAGGCAGAAAATAAAACTGGAAAGAGATTTAAGATCGCTGCTCAAAAGAGACGTCTCCTGAGATGACTTTATAGTAACGCCTACAACATCTTGACTTTACTGGCAAAAAATGAAAAGATGCTTTCCCAAGTGTACAACGCCACAGTTGTTAAAATGAAATAAAAAAAAAAAATCCTGTTTTCTTTATGTTTTGATTCGAACAGCTTGCTGCATTTGCTTTATTTTCCTTCCTTGAGCAGAACAGAGATCAGGCCAAGATTTCCAAGAGCAACTGACAATTTGGGGTGCAAAACACACATGCTTTAGAGGCATCTGATTCTTTTAAGAGAGTTCATAGATTATATACACTCTCTACAATTTAGATCTCATAAGGAAGTCTCAGGATGACTATCCTAGAACTGAAGCACTGAAAATTATTAACCTTCAAAAGCCTTTCTAGCTATGTCACATAGTCTTGCTGAACCTGAAAACATATTTGTTGTAAAAATCTGATACAGAATCAGACAAAAACAGGAAATGCAAAGATGCATATTCTTCACAGAAAAAGTGTCTCTTATTCACACTTAAGAATTGTTATAAAAATTTGTAAACAAAAAAAAAACCACCACATTTCACTTTTTCAAACATTAACCGGAAGGAAAATTGGGATACACTTACTTCAGCAAGTCAGTTTCTAGAAGTTGCTGCTTTTAACTATGACTCTGATCCTGAAAAATTTTACTTAGTAGTAGTACTACATGCAAAAGCTTGTGTGATAAAGGCAAAATCACATATGAGAAAAAGATCCGTTTGGCTCATTGATGATCTTTTTTCCATTAATCTAACTATAAAAGTAAATAAAAAGATACTGTGTACATTTCTTTAAAGGTGGCTTTAGAATGACGTAGACAAATGTTTTAATAAAGTCAGAGTAAAAAATCTCTACATAGTGTGCCTCTGAACTCTTACAGTGTATCTTATCTCATACCTGAGATATGGGTCTGGCTGACATCAACCTCAGGCTGACAAAGTTTGACTGAAGATTCCTGAAGAGCTAACTGCTGCTGGAATTCCGACAGGAGATCAGCCATTTGGTCATCCTCTTTGTTATCCTCAACACTGGAAAAGGGGGAATGCCAATACTGTGATACTGGACAAAACATACCAACGGATGTTCGTATCTTGGCATCAATCTGCTGTCCTACCCTCATTCAATATAGTTGTTTCCAGTATGTTTTTAAGCAGTGAATTTGGAAGCTCTGTGTCATAAGCTTGTCTTCACTACGCTATCTGAGCTACAACAGAAGTTTTGGCTCTAACCTGAATCCTGTCCTCAAGTCTTGGCCTCAACTTAGGTCAGCCTTAAGGCACTACACATTTGGTGCGCTGAGGCTAGCAGTGTTCAAGTGCTTGCCACAATGAAAGTCTAGACTACTTGGATTACAATCTATGAGCTTCCAAATGTATTGCTCTACTTATTGGAAATGTTCCCATACGGCTGCGTTAGTCAGCACAAGAAGAGTAGTATACTCCCATCCTTAACTACGATGCTTATTCCATGGTACAAAGCTTTTACTAATCGGTATTTTTGCCATCTACGGTTTTCTAGATGATCCTAAACATCTAACTCATAAATCTGAAGATCAGAAGTCAAAAGTAATAAAGTGACTGATGCTTTCTTCCTTTCTTCTTTTTTTAAGTAACAACATAACTATGTGTAATCCTTCCACTTGAGTTTAACCAGCTCCAAACAAGCCTGTGACCTTCTTTGAACTACAGTATAGAAAGTCCTCCTTGGACTAATGTACCTGTAAACTTTCTATGAAGCAGTCTATTCAAATGAAAGCAGACATCTAAGTTTTCCAAATGTTAGAGACCTACGACTGCATGTCACAGTAGAGCATTCACACGCTCTAGAAATAAAACTTCAGATTTCAGTACTCTTATGCATTTAATTAGTATATTTTCATACTTACCACCTCTTTCCAACTCCATCACCGTCTGGGGACCGCGTATAGGTGATCTTAAACTCTATGTCAGGTACAAGCTGCATGGCTAGACGGTAAAACTTGATGGCTGAAAATAAAGGTTTAATGTTTAAATATGTCTGATGCCTATACAAGCTTATCAAAGCAAAGACTTTTCTTCTCAAGAGAGATGGCTTCAGCTAAAACAGGAGGAAAATGCGTTTTCCTAGTAAATCTTATTTAATCTAAACTGATTACGTTTAAATTCAATGAGAGGCACAGTAACCACTGATTTTCTAATACAAAAACTTCATGTTCTCTTTCAGAATAAAGAGCTCTCTCAGACAAAGATTTACTTTAACCACTACTAATTCAGTTATGGAGTACAATATTTTACATCAAAACATTAAAAAGTCCTGACTTCATTTGTTGCCCAGCACTCACAAAGCTTTCTCAACAAGCCAAAGATTTTAGGCATTATACTCATAAGTAACCATGAGGAATGTAACAAGAGAATTTGAAAAAAGATGCAGGTACCTGGTATAGCACAGACAGTCATTCAGACATACGTAATATTAAAAAGGTGGAAAAGGTCAACAAAATATTGTTGTACTTTTAAAACATCAACAATAGACACCAACCAAGTAAATTTTACTGTTGGCAAACCCCTGGAAACTACAGAAGGCACAGAAGCAAGCCACTATAAAACTGAGGGTGAGGAACCCGACTGGAGGAAAGCAACCTTTTCAAAAAGCTCTGCAGCAAGCACAAGACTACGGGGCATGAAGGAAAAACTAACAGATGGGGCTTCTTCTAGTGCAGAGTGAAAGCACTTCTGTCTTTTATACTCTGAAGATGCTACAAACACTGAATAGAGAAACAGGCCCAAGAATATCACCCTGTGGCGAGGAATGGTTATTTAAGCTGCAGAATGTCTTTCTTCTGACTTAACTCTGCAGATCCTTCTTAATTTATGTGGATTCATTGTATGTACATTCAGCCTGTTCTAATGCCTTTATTAAGATCATATATGTATTTATACGTCTCTCTGCATTCTCACATGGTGACACCAAGGCCAGAGGGCAACTCTCCTTCAGTTTGAACCCTTAAAAACAAAAAAAAACCCACAATAAAATATCAGTGAGTTTGAAGGTCAGAATTTGATGCTTTTAATGAGCCTGAGAAGCCTGAGTGTGGGACAAGTAAGTGTTCCGATTTTCTTGAGTTCATGTCAGGGACAGTGACTGTCAAGTAGTATCCTTTGGCTGGTGAGGATGAAGAGTATCAGCAGCCAGCTAAACAGAGATCAGTCTCAACTTTAGCATTTCATCTTGCAGCAAGGCCTGTACTGTACTTAAACAGGAGCACGCTACTGCACATAACTGTCTCACAAACGTCAGGTATCAGCAGATTTCAGAAGCAGACCGAAATGTCACTTGGATTCTGGTGACCTGAGCCAGGTCATCAGATAAAATTGTGGTCTGAAAACAGATGTCCCAACATGTGCTCAGTAATATATCTGTGTCCAGTGTAGGACCATGTCTCTAAGGTCTCATACGGATGTATGTGCAGAAACAGTTTTGGTTTGTTTCTTTAAGTGTCAAATCAAATTAAACTGAGAAAGAATGTGTTCATACTCATGCGATCCAGAAGCCTGAAACACCCTTGTGAATGCAACTCTGTTAGATGTTACTACTTCTCTACTGCTATGTTTAACATAGAAGGAGGACACTCAAGCAGATGAAGCTATAGCTTTCATTTTATATACACAAAGCTTAAACAGATGGCTTTCCTCGCATTTTTTTTATTTACTTGTAAACTGTTGGCATGAAAGAACCTTCACAATCTACCGCACAATTTCCTAAATGGTAGATTACATATCAGATTTAGTTCTGATGTCTTTTTTTACTGCACATTTAATTCTCTACCCAACACACAAAATACCTTAGCCTAAAGTAATTTTGCCCCATAAAAACATGTAATAAATTAGAAACTGAACCAAATAATTTTATTACCTACTGGGGATTCATATTTCTTTCAGTTTGTTTGAGATCTGGAGCAACAGCCAGAAATCCCTTGTAAGGGAAGGAAAACTCCCATGGTGGAAATGGAAATTTTGTATTCAACGGGTGGCTGAGTTCAGGAGCTTCCAGAGTGCTCTCAGTTTTGCATATCCTGCCATATTTTGCACCTGCACTTTAAGCAAGGTGGCCAAAACCTCTAGTGGATGAGCCAGATGGCACATACGTTCTGGGTGCCTTTTTTTTAATGCAAGAAACAGAAAACTTGGTGTAATAATTGAGTCATCAGCTATTACCTGGTATCTCCACTACTGACCTGCAGGACTTGAAGTAAGGATGGGCTTCTTACTCTATATATTCTGAAAGCTAAATATGAGGATGAAAACTGAACTTCCATTTTTGCTAGTCCTGCTAGCAAGAGGGCAAGCAAGCTAAGCATCTTAATTATTTATGGCACACCTCATACCATGAGACTGCCAGATTGAAACATTCACTTCAGGAGTTCTTAAAGAAGCTATCTTAGCATGCCGTATAAACTAAAAAAAACCAAACAAACAAGCAACCCAAAACAAACAAACAACAAACTAAACCCAAAACCAAACAACAAACCATTCTATGGGTTAAGCAGTTCTGTTCAAAGTGGAATGAAGAAAACTTTAAGCACAGGAAATATGGTATATTGCCTTGCTTAATTACTGTTACGAAAGTCACATAAAGCAGCATGCTATATGAAGAAACAATCCAGGCTTCATTGAATTGCTAGATTTCAAAATACTGTCGTTTTGTCTGAAAGCAAGGAATTCTTTCCTTGATCTCACTTTAGCTTCATCTCAACCTTAGAACTGTGACATGCTGGTTCCTTTTATAGCAAGTTTGTTTGCTTATGCAAATAATTCAACTCTCAAGCTACTATTAGGCTGCAGTTTAAGTTCACTGGCATCATGCAGTCTTGCACATAAATCAGAGTGTTAGATTCCTGTGCAATAAGGGTGTTCATTGTAGACTTCTTTATTACCTTCATAAAGGGCCCCATTTTGTTCTTCTTCCACGGCCTTCAGGAAAAGCTCTTTTGCCTGCACAATAAATTACACAGATACCTCTTAAATTCCTCTCAAATACAACTGCGTTGTCATTTCACTTAGAATTGTTTTTCATCTTACCTACTGTACCTTATGAAGGAGATGAATAAAATAGTTCCATAATTAGAATGAGAAGACATATTCATGTGCTACAAGCCATAACTTAAATTCCCAATTAAAAAACTATCCATGTTCCTGCTGCTTGCCCCTTACCTACAGTCTTTCAGAAAGCAGACTGGGGAGGTCCCAAAATAAAGCCAAGAATAAAAAATAGAAAAATCAGTGCAGGATTATGGAAAGACATTAGTATGGAGAAAACAGGTTAATCACCTCTGTTGTTTCTCTAGATTTAATTCAGCATTAGCTTTTAGGATAGTTATACTGCAATACTAACACACAAAAAAAAACCCAAAATTATACATCTATTTTTTGTACCTTTTCTTCTTTTGCTATCTCCTGTTTCACTCTGGCATCTACAGACTTCACTCCAGGTCCTCTTGAAGATGCTCGGCATGGCAGAGGTTCCAACCCACTAGAACTCATACCTGGGGCAAGCTCAAACATCCACTGAGCTCTGAACATCTGGAGCTCTGCCTAAAAAAATCCAATTAAGTCTGATTTGGTATCACATATTCAGACAATCTTCTGAGGACAAATTATAAAGTACAAGCACAACAAAGAATTTCAAAATGACACATTACATTTCCAAGTCTTAAATGGTTTCAGTGAGTTTAGACACAGAGTTAGCAACTGGTTTATAGTATTTTTATTTTTTTTTTAATGCAGAAGTACTTGTACAATTTCATTCAATAATGTAAGTGCTTTAATCTGGGCTGTTCAGGTCAGAAGAAAAAAATGACGTTTCAAGAAGTGTTTGTTAGTACTGTGACTATGACCTAAGACTCCATAGAAAAGTATTCTTTCTAGACATAGTGTTTGTTCTTGTTTACGCAGAGTTATCTTAAGCAAGTCAATTAGCTCTTGAAATTAAAATTTAGAAAACCTAATTTTTTGTACACAAGCATACTAAGCTTGATGACAATCAAGGCTGCCATTTATATAACATATAAATAAAACCTTGCACTCCTTTTTCTTTTAAAATGAAAGGACTATACTCTGTGAAACAAGACAAGTTGTAATTCTTGCCATGCATTTTTTTTAGCATCTTTGAAGTTACACTTTACATGTCTCTTGCAATCATCATGACTTCTGGGGAGCAACTACACCAAAATCTAGTATCATAAGAGAACACACTTTTCTATCAGACTGCTTTTATCAACTTTCTGCTCCAGAAGAGAGTGACAACTTAAACTGGAATTTGATCCACACAGAAACAGCTGTCCAATTTCTACAGTTCTTCAAATTCCAAATCTGCCACAAACTTTCTTTTCAACTACACTGACAACTGAAGACTGAACTTAACATTTGGGACACCATGCATAATTTATCTATTTCACTTTTGGAGGGGCAGACAGATTAAGCATTTGTCAGATCAACAAACATGTGGTAACTAAATGAGCATAAGTAATGCAGCTTAAATCACAGCAGTACTACGTTTGTAAAGAAAAAACTAGTATGAGAGACATACCTGAAGATTTGCTTCACCGGATCTTTCATTGTCATCGGTTCTCACCAAATCAGAGTGACAATCTTCTTCACCTTCTGCCTAGTAGAGACCAGTCAGACGCGATTATAGAGTCTGCGTAAGTCCCTACAGCACATTCACAATGCACAACTGTCGTGGACACTGATTAAAAAAAAATAAACATACTCTTTTCCCCATCCTACCCACCGACCCACAGATCAATCTTTTGATGATAAAAATTAATCTTAAAATTACTGGTATTGTTTGCACTTCCCTATTAACCCATCAAAGTTGGGTTTTGCATTTCAGTCACATCAACCCAACACAGATTAGTTCTGTATCACTTGAAGGCTTACATGCATCAGTACGCTCCCATAATACCTGAACAAATACACTTAGTGTCTAAGTCAAAGCATAAACCAAAGCTTCAGTATTAAACAGTAGCATGCTTCATACAAGAAATGAAAAGGTAATCACTATCTTCTCATTATAAAGATAGCCAGTAGTTTTCATTTGTTTAATATTTACAAAAGCACAAGAAGACTAGTGCTTTGAGTAACAATAGATACTTTATGAAAATTATGGGACAGTATGGGCAATCTCAAAAACTACATGTGAAACTAAACAAGAAATGTATTGTAAAAAAAAATAAAAGGTTAGCATGAGAGCTTGACAGCTGGTTTTATTTACAGTACTGCTGTGAGACAGGTTAAACAAATAAGACCTTAAATAAGACCTTTAAGTAAACTTAACAGGGCTCTACATAGGAGCTAAACAGCTTAAGAGCAAAACTTAAAAAGATGCAAATAAATTCTCATTGTGAAATATACTGAGATTTATGGAATCTATACTAAAACAAAGGAAAACTAATTCTGAACGTCAGTGACAAGCCACTACAATGACAACAGCAGCAAAATGCCAGTAAGGAAAAAAACCCAAAGACTAAGACGTTTAAAGCTCTTCCTGCAGCTGAAGCACCCCAGTTTTTCTACCATTCTGTGCTGAAATTCACATCTGTTTGGCAAGTACCTAATGCAAAATGAGATTATAAGGCGGCAAACCTGGCATTAAGATGACCACAACTACTTACAGAAGTTGTATTTCCCACTCCTTCCTATTGTAGACAGCACTCAAAAGACTTCAAGTGACATTCTATCAGTGAAATTCTTCTGAGTTCTCGTAAAGAAATCTCTACCTCCTGCACAACTGAAGTGCAGAAATCAAAGTGTTCTTGTAGTCAGAAAATTTATAAAATTTTTATAGCATCTGGAAGTTCAGGATCAAACTACAGAATACTGGCAAACCTGATGTGAAGGCAACGCTTAATCTCCTTGTCTTGGTGAAAAGCACCTCCCTGGAGTTCAGGTGTAGCAGTTGTCTCTGGTTTCCCCAAAGACCACAAACTCACTGGCTCGTCACCTGTAAACGTGTTTTCACCGATATCTCAGTCAATTCATCTTTTACAGTTGATACTGCAGACAGTGTCAGTTGGTTAAAGTAAACAGATATTGCACTTGTTTCTACACTCTGATTTTAAGGCTGCACATCTTGAATTTCTCAGTGGAGAAAACAGGTACGCCAGAACGCTCCATAGCACCAGCAGCGTTAAATCTGTGCAAGAAGTAAACAACTTAGAAATTTCACGGTTTTTTATTCCAGAATTTGACTGCAGGCAGTCAATGTCCTATGAGGTACAGCAGTCCTATCAGTTTATTTTAGCATCCAGGCATTACGTCTACCGTGGCCAAAGAGAGAGAACCTAGGAATGAGCTAGCACTGAAATGGATGTGTTTTAAGTGCGTTATTCTGGCCCTGGGCCGACACAAATAAGGCCCACTTCTGCGCAGAGTGCAAGGCTTCTGGTTTGCAGCTGAATTATGCCCAGTCAGCTCTCAGTCTGGGCAGAAAAAGCCTGGTTTTATCTGCCAAATGCAGAGACTAGTAAAGTTATTTATAAACTGAATCAACACACACTATCTTCCTGCGCATAAAGGCACGCCCATTAAAACCTCTAACTCATGAAATCCATAAATAAACTTATTTAAGAGTTAAAGTTATTTACAAAGTTATGAAGCTGGCTGAAGTTTATCTCATGTTCAAAAACTTTTTGTTTCAGTAACCTGTTCAAGAGTCTTGATTTTCCTTCCCTCATCTCTGTTCAACTGCTCTGCTTCCTCATTTCTGAGTCACAGTCAGCCACGGTTCTGGACCAAATGCTTCCAAAATGTCACTGAATGTTCTTTAAGTTCTTTAAAACTTAAATGTGCTTTCAATCCAAACAAAAAATATACCATACTATGAAGACCTAGTCCACAGCCTAAAAGCCGTCCAAAAACATCGTGAGGTTGATTACGACCAAAATTTTGACTTTCATCATTACCTCCTCTATACAGAGTGTATGTATGCTCTGAAGTCTCTCATATCAAAGGTTTGTCTTCTGGCAGCAGTGGCAGCTTAAATGACCATCCCTCTAAATTTACCAGTAAAGTAATTCATTAACATCGCTACTGCATGGCTAACTGGAGTGGAAAATTGATCTCTATTAACAATCTTCCTGCTATCTCTTTCATCTGCTGAAACCCTATGGTTTTCCTAGAGCAAACAAGTAAAACACGGGTATCGCTGAAGTGAGGATCTTCACTAGCAGACAGCTCGTGAGATCACACCCAAAGCAGGTTGTAACTTGTAAAAATTGCATCCTTGTCCCCACTCTGACAACACTTAAACCGTAGTCATAGTTTCTGAACTTCACAGAATATTATACTGTAACCACTCCTTAGCGGATAAATCTAGTCTGTTAATCTTTACGCTGTTGGCCTTCCTGCCAACAAGTCAGCTAGCACACGGAACAGTGACTTTATCCTGCTTGAAAGTGAGACACCCTCAGTGTGTTACGATCAGCTCAAACGATTTTCCGTGAGAAAAACAGTCGCCAGTCAAGCCACCAAAAGGTCAACACGTCACAAGTAAACACCGGAATTAGGCTGCGACCTGTAAAAAGAAGTCAGCTGAGTCGCTTTGATTCTGATTTGTTTGAAAAGCTTTAGAAATCATTTGCCAAATGCAAAACTAGTTTATTTGCACAGCTTAGTTCTAACTGTTTTGCAATCAATTAATTGCATGCTGATTTCCTCAGAGCGCAACAATCACTTACTAAACTGTCTGTAGTGGCAAGTCCTTTAACAGTTCAGATCTTTGTTTCAGCAAAATAAAGCCAGGATCAGGAACAGTTCAGAGGTGACTGTCACCACTTGAACAGGGTTAGGTGTGAACTGTACAGAACTGGAGGATCAGCAAGCACAACACAGCCAGCAGTGACCGACAGCTAACATCCTTCTCGGTTTTGTAAGACAAGAAGGAAGTTGCTCCGTTTTTCTGTCGGTGTGGCAGAAGCAACAGCGTTCAAAAATAAAGAGTTTTAATCACGGTGGTAAGGAGTTTTAAGAAGTCCTGAATGATATAAATGGTTTAACGTTGAATGATCAAGTTCTCATCACAGACACCTGGATCCATACTGGGGTGCAGTCAGGAAAACAATATTCAACCAAACAGTATTTCTGGTATGGGCAATGACAAACTCAAGTAAGTAGAGTGCCTGGCCCAGGGAGTCCTTCACATTTCCAGGTGACTTTATGCCACCCGGTTTTTGAGGGAAGGAAGAGAAAGGTGGCGGGGGGGGGGGGAGGGGCAGGCTCCTCTGTAAGGACAGCGTGACTCGTTGAGGTGTTTCTGCGGATGGCCAGACCCGTCCTCAATCAAGCAGCCCCCGCTCATCAGCCCCAGACCCCCTGCGGAAGGCGGCCCTGCCACCCGGCCTGGGATGGCGGCCAGGATCGCGGCACCCCTCCCAGAGGCCTCAGCCGGTGCCCAGCGGCGGGCAGGCGGCCAGGGTAGGGCCCGAGGGCCGCTCCTCCCGCCCCCGGCCACACACCCCTTCCCGCCGCCACCGCCCCCCCCAGTCCCCACCGGGGGCGGCGGGGCGGGGCGGGGCCGGGCCGCCCACCCCCCGCACCTGCCGCGGCGGCCGGGCCCCCACCCCCCCCCTCCCCGCTGCCGCCTCCCCGGGCCGCAGTGCAGCGGGGAGGGGGGCCCGGTGCCGCTCACCATGCTGCCAACGCTCGGGCGGCGCTGTCCCGTCCCGGGGGGTCTCTGCCCCCCCCCCCGCCTCGCTCGGTCCGTGTGTGTCCTCCTCCCCGCGGGGGGGAAAATTAGCAGAGTTCTCGGTCGGAGAAGCGCACCACGCAGCGGGAGTAACTGCGGGCCCTGCGTACGGCAGCCATCTTCCCGGCGAGTGAGGGGCCGGCGGCCCGGGAGCAGCGGAGAGACGCGACCAGACAAACCCGCAAGGTCAGAGCGCCGCCTGACGCGCGGGCCGCTCTCAGCCGCGGGCGCCGCCGCCGCCCGGACTACCCATCCCAGCGCCCACCGCGGCCCCGCAGCTGCTTGCCCGCCGGCAGCGCCGCGCCGCGCTACCTGCTGGGAAATGTAGTCCGTCGGCGACACCCGCCATGGGCTGCGGCGCCGTCCCGGGCCGGTCCCACCCGGCGGCGGAGGAGAGGCTGCCGGGAACTGTAGTCCCCCTTGCGGCCATCCCGGCAGGCGGCGGGATCGCTACCTCGCCCGGCTTCTCTTGAGGCCCGGCCCGGCGCTCCGGTGCGGGAGCCGAGAGAAGGCGGCGATGTCCGGGCCCTCCGGTCGGCCTCCCGCCCCCTCAGCGCGGCCCCTCAGCCCGGTGTCGGCAGGAGCGGGAGCTGCCATTCCCGTGGTCAGACCACGGCCTTGTCACAGACAAATTAAGCACCGGGTAATAAAGGAGCGGTTAGCACTGGGGCTGTATAGATAATGCTGCTGCTGAGGTGACGTGAATTTCACGGTCCCCTGCCCTTTGCCCATCCAGTTCAGCGAACAGGTGTTGAATGCTCGCTGTACGCCTCACTGGGTTTTCTAAAACAGGACTAAATCCCTTGTTTTAATCTGTATTGCCATCTTTTTTTTTTTTTTTTTTTTTTTCCAGAAGGACACCGTGTGTATGGTTCTTCACCTATGACCTGTGAACCCTTACCCGTCCCGACCGCCCGGAGAGGTTTTGGGAGCCAGAGGAGGTGGGTGTCGGTTCTGGAGCCGGGCAGGTGAGAGCTCAGTCCCGGCCAGGGGGAAGTTTGGAGGTAGTGGGGGGCTGCCAGGGTGGCTGGAGGTGGCGGGGGAGCTGGGGACACCCCTGGGTGGCCGGCACACTCACCCACCCTGTCTGCTGGAGCCACGGGGGCGAAGGGTTGAGGTCAGGGCAGTGCAGCTGGGATGAGGTTGACCGTGAATACAGCTGGTTATCTTTAATGCTGCTTCTCGTTTGGGGCTGGAACCAAAGCTGCTGGGCTTTTCTCCTGCCTGGGTGTGCGTCTCGTCTGTTGGGGACGAAGAAGCCCTGCCTCTACCGACAAAAGCAGGGTGTCGCCGGGCTGGGCACTGACACGGGTTTATGCCTGTGAGTTGTTAACAGGAATAGCTTAAAGCAGAAATCCCCTTTGAGTAAGTATGCACCACACCTGCTGGCTTCACCAGTCCATAGGAGAGAATGTAACTCTTCTTATTGTTTTTTTTTTTCAGCCTAAGAAATGTAAAGACCGGCCCCTATTTAGATGGGGGGTGGGGGGTGGGTGTCCAGAGCTGTTTGGACTCCCTTCATGCTTTTTTTTAACAAATGAATGTCTCATCAAGTAAGTGTATTTCACCATAAGATTCACCGGTGTAAACTCCTCCCCGAGGATTTTAGATGCTCCTGAACTACACCGCCCGCCCTGTCTTGCAAACCCTGTGCTTTCCTTTTCACGCTTCTTCCTCTATGTTTTAAAAGAAGCCTAAGGCCTACTGAATCGTCGTTATTACAGCTGAATCTGGTGATAGATTGCTCGAGGCCGATCTTTTTTCTTCCTCGTTTCCCTCTTGTTGCCCCACTCCCTTTCCCTTTTCTTCCCTTGACCCTGCTGGAGCCAGGGAGTGGTTTTGGCTCTCGGGTGAGGAAGGCTCAGGCCCCTCTGGCAGCCGTCGAATTGTTGATTATTTTTGCCGTTTGTTCACAATTTGGTGTCTCCGCGCTCCTGTTGTGTTACTTGAGTGCCTCTCGGGGATGTGAGAGAGGCTAGTCAGCTGAGGGTTTGTTATTTTAATTTTTTTTAATTACGTTAAAACCCTGCTCAGCCGTAAATCCCCTCCCTGGCAGTGGCGGCGGAGCTCACCCGCCGTCCCTCGCCTCTCCCTCCCACCCCCGACAGCCGTCTGCTTTTGGGGGGGGGGGGGGGGGACGACCCCTAAATCCCGCTCCGGCGAGACCCTCCCTGCCAGAGGCCCGGGCGGAGGGGAGGGGAGCGGCGCCGACCCCGCCGCCCGCCCGCTGTCGTTATCCCCCCGCGGGGAGCCCCGCCGCCGCCGCCGGGCGGGGAGGGCCGGGGCAGCGGGCCGCGCCATGGGCTCGGCGGCCGGCGGCGCCCTGAGGGAGGCCCGCGGCCGCCGTGGGCCGCAGCTGGGCCGGGACGGCGCGGAAGGGCGGCCGGGGGCGGCGGAGGCCCAGCGCCGCCATTAGGGGCCTCTGGCGCGGCTGCGGCGGGCCGGGGCTCGGCCGGAGGAGGGGAAACCCGCACGCCGTGAGTAGCACCGGGCACCGCCATCGCCGCGGGGGGAGAGCAGTGCTTGAGTGCAGGACCTGACCGGAGCGGGGTTACCGGGCGGGCTGGGCGGCAGCCAGGAGCTGGCCTGTCGTGGCAGACAGGACCCTGGGTCGCCTCCGCGCCATCTGCCCCCTTCTGCCGCCGAGGGGCTGATGCCTCCCCGGCTGACGGGGCACCCAAAAAGCCTTCTCTGACAAACATAAAGCAGCTGGGACGGCGTCGGTTGAAACCCGCGGCTTTAAACCACGCCTTTCCCCGCGCACCCCGCCGGTAACAGCCTGGGGTTGCTGCCGGGGTGCGGGTCGGAGGGCGCTGGGTGGTCGCTGGCTCCTCGCCCCCCGCAGCGCTGGCGGAGCCGGAGGGTTTCGCTTTCGGTTCTCGGGGGTGCAGCCCTTCAAACGGGAGAGGACGCTTATTCCAACCGTACATTAGCAAAGGAGAAAGTTGTGAGTTATCCTTGGAGTCAGAAAGTAGTCTTGATACCTTAAATTAGTCTTGCTGTCTGATTTCGGGGGGGGGGAATGTTTGTAAGTGTGGTGGAGTCAACACGGTGCTACAGTATGGCGAAAATAAGGCTTTTACTTTTTTCTATTTAGTGTCAACACACTCTTTTACCCCAAGGCAGTTTTGCGGTTTGTATTTACATCCTCTAACCTAGATTGTAATTCCAGACTAGACTCTCGCCTAGACTATACGTGTTGTAGCTCTGCAAACTGCATCTCAGAGACTCGTGTCCTCTTTTCAGTGATTTCAGTGGGACTCCACTTAGGTGACAGTCTGCAGGCGAAGGTTTAGATAAACTAAATGTTGTCCCATCGTTGAAAATGAGAAATAGCAACAGGGGATAAGGACGGAACATAAATCTTGCAAAGTGAAGTAGTTTTTTTTTAAAGCATCTTTGCTATTAAGCTCAGCAAGAAATGGTACTGATTTAATTTAACCAAAGAAGGCTTTACTTAGGTTTTGTTCAGTGGATTTTCATACAGGTGGATTTGTGCTTCCATAGGAGCCGTGTTAACTTCACTGCATCCTGACATGTTTTCTAACATGGATTCCTCGCTGAAATCTGTAGCTTCTGACTGGTTTTTTTCCTCTGTAGGTTCTTTGCTTCTGCTTTATGCCTCAGAAGTATTTCAGTTAATTTGTCTGTTTTGGTCACATTTGATAGCAGAGCTGGACTCGCAAAGGTTACAAGTTTTGTGAAAATCAGTGGCTGTGGAAAGGAGAGGGGCTTAAATTAGTATCCCCAGTAAGGAATAGGCAGTTAAGTTCACCATTTCATCTATTCAAGAAACATCAGACAAGTAATCTGTCCATGATAGCCATCGGTGATGATTATTACTATTATTAGCAGTGTCATGGTGCTAGCAGTGTTACGCATCTCTTGATTTGTTGTGAGGTTATTAAGCATGAGACAAAGATGCTCCTCCACTCTGCAGTCACAGGGACTGGAAAGGGACATGTGAGTGGTAAGCCAGGGGCAGTATAATGGTCTGTGGATTGTAAACCATCACATCTGTTACGATTACAATTTCAGAACTCTGTCATTAGAGGAGTATGTGCTGAAAAATCCACAAGTCCCATCTGTTTCGGTTTGAAGTTACTATATGAAATTATTTGTTTGGATACTAGTAAATATTGCATTTTCAGACTAGGAGACCATGCAAGACACTGTTGTTTGAAATTTTCTTCAAGGGTCTGAATAAAGGCCTGGGAGCTAAGGCTTCTGAGTTGCCACCTGGTCATTGACCAGCTGGAGTAATTAAAGCTTTTTAACCTAGATGCAGAACATTGCTTAAACATAGCTTTATGCTATGCAGGTGCACAGCCTGAAAACCAGCCAAAAAGAAACTGGTGCCTTAAAGTGCCATTCCTACGGACAGGCCCTGTGTTCCTTGGCAAGTAGTACAAAATGTGGGATTAGGTCTCTAATTTAAGGTGCTCAGTTGTGATTCTCTGAAGCAGCATGTGAAGAGAAATAGGTACTGCTAAAGGGCAATTCCTCCTGCCTCTCTGAGATACTACCCAGTGTCTAAGATGGTGTTAGAGACATGCTGTTTCTTTTTCATACATGATGTATAAAGTTGTCAAAAGGTGTATTAACATCATATTTCCTTTTTCTTGTTTGTTTGTTCCTGTGTTAGTATTGGTGGGACTAATAGGCTTAGCAGACTGAAAACAAAGGATCTTCATGACATCTTGCATCTGCAGGGTTGTGGCTCTGCACTGATGTCAGTTCAGCATTCAAGCAACATAATCCCATTACTTTTATAATCATAATTTGGCTTCGTGCAATAAGGCAAGATGGAGAAGACATTTAAGGCTGCTACAAAAAAAAAAAGTAGAAGTGTAGTTTAAGTGCAGGTTACAGAAGGCAATAGTCGCCAGCCACAAATATTGCTGTCCTCTTGGGGTTGGAGAAAACCAGCATGCAGAGACCAGACCCTCATTGCAGGGGAATTTTATTTTATTCCAAATGTATGGTTAATTTACATAGAATAGATCACATTTGTTTCAGACAAAAGTGTAGGAAATACTAGCAACAATTAGTTTAAATGAGGAAATAAAACTTTATTGCTTTATTATCTAGCGTTCTTTCATTCGTGCAGTGTCAGGACAAAAGGCTGGATAGATAACGTGTCCTTCTAGACACTAATTCATGCTTAGGGCTACTGTAGTGAAATACATTTGGTCTTGTCTGACATGGATATAATACTCTTTTTCTGAAGACTTTGTTTAAGGGAATACGTATGGCTATATCTCTAGCATAGGACCTTATGGAAAGTCAGGAAATCGGCTTGTTTTAACTGATGACAGTACAATTTGTGAGATGGTGACTTACACGTCTGATAGTTTGGCTGGAACAGATTCCCTTCTGTCTTACTATAATTCTTCATTTTTCTGATAGCATACTACTTTCCCCAAGCTATGAGACTTTATCCTCTGCTTTCAGTAATAGTTTCTCCCATTAGGGCTGCCTGCAAGCTTGCTGTAAAGTGCTTTATTGGGGAACGTGCCCAGAAACAGCCTGGCCCTTTCTGCTGAGAGACCAAGACAAGTGTTTGTGTATAGCTTACAAGGAATATCTCTTAGAGGAGAATGGATTCTGCAAACAAGCAATCTCGGAAGGGTACAGAAATCAAACGGATTGTGTTCTGTGCTTTCAGACTACAGGCTAAGTCTTGAAAACATGATTCCTGCAACTGTTCACACTGTCCTGAGTGCTCTGTATTTATGCTGCCACAGAAAGAACTGGTTACACTCGGAGGAGAAACACAAGAAACACTAAGGACTGAAATGCGCTTGCAGCTAAAGTATCCTCATCATGAATAGGTACACAACTATCAGACAGCTTGGTGATGGGACCTATGGCTCTGTCCTCCTAGGGAGAAGCATTGAATCTGGAGAGCTAATAGCCATTAAAAAGTAAGTATTTTCATTTGTTACTTAACAGTGGATGGTCCAGGTTTTTCTATTCTATGGTCCCCATCCCTTGATCATGCTGGTTTAAGTATTTCACATTCCATGCAACATTTGTATTTGGAGTTGTATTGGGGCAGCATGCAAAGCTCCTGTTCCTTGTATCCTCCAAAGCTCCAGCAGAAGATAAAGAGAGTGAGATATATAGGCTTATTGTAACAGTGCTCTGCTACTACGTGCAGTCAAACGTGTATTATGTATATTATTCCGCAATACTGCTTTGGAATCTGCACTCCCTTCTGTGCTGCTTACATGGAACGTGCATTTCATGGTCTAATTTCCAGTGAAATGTTAATATTGCAGTGATAATTAACACAATGGATCTCATTGTCCATTATCTATATCTTTAGATGCTATTACGTATTGGTCCTTTCAGCTTAAAATTTTCTTAAAATTCCTTGAGAAATCCCCTTGATTTTTTCTCTGCTGCTTCAGCAGTGAGCTCGGTTTATAAATGGCTTATTTGTCCTAGTTGTGGTAAAAGGCATCTGTAAAGCATTGCAGGCACCTTCCTGAAATACCGACCATGACCCAGGGACATACTTGTCAAAAGAGCTTTCAGTACAATGCTGTTTTGTATGAACAGTCAATAGCTGGCTTTAGCAACTTTCTCGATCTTCCGTACTCAGGGTATTTTTTCTGTATCAAACCTTGCCAGAGACACCTTTGATTTTCATTGTGTTACTTTCTTAGCTTACAGATTAATGCTAATCCATTACCAAGAACAGAAATGGTCTAGTGGCCGAACGTGCAAGACAATAACTGCAAAAACACTGCTAACGAAACCAAAAATAATTCAGACCCCTTCACAAAATAAAGGGCTTGTAGTTCTTAACCTATTCTAAGAGCTGATTTCAAACTGGGAACCTACTACAAGAGTAATACTGAATTGGTATTTAAGTCTGACAAAGACTCACATCTTCAAAGGGTGCCTAACTCCCTCTGAAATCCGGACTCTAATCAGCTGGGTATTTTTGTAAATTTAATGTGTGCCCTTCTGTGTGTGTGTGTGAACATGTGAGCCTTCATCCTGTTGGTCCTGAAGCATGGAGTTGTATGTGAAAGAACTGAGTCATAATCAAAATGCATATGAACAAATAGGACCATATGTTACACACAAATACTATGCTCAGAGTTTTATATTCTGGCTTCGGAGAAAACAGATCTGCCACACAGTCTGTTCGTGTTACAGCCAAGTTGCTTATAAGCTTTGGAAGGAAAGGCAGAATTCAAAAAGCGGTTGGCATGGAAGATGCAACTTGCAAGGGAGAGAGAAGCATAGGGCGCAGTGGACACTTAAAAATGAAGGAAAACAACTCAGAGGGGAAAGGTATTGAAATTACAGAGAAATCAAAATATAGAGAAGAGGAGCAAGAAGAATATGAAAGTTTGAGACCCAGTTAAGTGATTTAATTTGGTCTTCATTAGATTTGATTTGAAACTCAGACTGAGTTGTTCATAACTGTTGAAACCCTTGTTCTTTTTACAGTTAGTCCCTACTCCACCACATTATATACTGGAAAGAAAAATAGCATGCTCTGACTTGTTGAAGGCTCTGAAATTTTTGCAGCCATGTAGATACACAAAAAAAAGGCAATCCTGTGCAATAGTAATGCTTTTAAATTCTATTAGAGAGTACCTTGTCTAGAGATGTAAAATTTTTTGCCAAAGGAGGTAGCACCTTATATTTTGATGGAAAAACTGAATTGTTAAGATGTAAGGAGAGTTACAGGTCTAAGACCGGCTGATGTTCACTGTGTATTAATTGTTTTTTCCCCTCTACTATTGTAGAATGAAGAGAAAGTTTTATTCCTGGGAGGAATGCATGAACCTTCGAGAGGTTAAGGTACTTGTTTCATTCAGTAGTTGATTTTAAACTAGATGATCCTATCACATTTTCGGGTAACATTAAATTTTTTCCACCCCTTTTATCAAAACCTCCCCACAACATGAAGTGTGGCATATGGCATTACAGTTCTCTTTCCTGTCTCTGCATTTGAGTCTTTAGTCGTATAAAAATTCTTACTAAAACTCTGTAGTCTTATAAAAAAATCTTATGGTTGTAGAGAGCTGCTTCCTCCTTGCACTCCTGGAGAGTGAGAGAGCTTTCCTGTCACAAAACCTGGAGCTGATTGGTGTGTGTTTTTCAGAGCTTGAGAACACGTGCCCTTTGCTCGGCAAAAACCTTTGTACACGCAGTTGATTCTGGATAGTTGGTCTGGGGACAGTTCTAACACCAGCAAAGCTTTAGGGGTATGTTCTAAGGACCTCCCTTATTTTCTAGTCCTTGCTATCACTCTTGCGAACGTGCAGACAACCTAGGTCACTTTTCTTCCAGTATCATGTGTTGGTACTGTGTTGCTACAGCAAGGATGAATGTAGAATGCACCAAGAATCTAAAAAGAAGGGAGAATGAAGACCTAAATATGCTGGTTTAGGGTAGGATAGAGTTAACTTTCTTTACAGCAGTTTGTACGTCTTGAATTTGTGACCAAAACAGTGTTGATAACACAGGGGTGCTTTGTTTATTGGTGAGCGGTGCTTGTACAGCCTCAAGCCTTCTCTGTTTCTTGCGCTGATGGTGGGCAAGAGGCAGGGAGGGGGGACAGCCGGGACAGCTCAGCCCAGCTGACCAAAGGGATATTCCATGTGACATTGTGCTTAGCAGTAAAAGCTGGGGGACATTCGGAGTGATGGTATTTGTCTTCCAAAGTAGCCGTTATTGTGTGAAGGAGCCCTACTTTTCTGGAGGTGGCAGAACACCTGCCTGCCACTGGGAAGCAGTGAATGAATTCCTTATTTTGCTTTGCTTGCACATACAGCTTTTGCTCTATCTATTAAGCTGTCTATCTCAATCCATGAGTCTTCTCACTTTCTGCCATTCTGAACCTTTCCCCCATCCCACCGAGGGCAGATGAGCGAGCTCAGCTGCCTACCGGGTTAATCTACAATACCAAGGAAGAATTTCCAGGGTTGTATCTAGTCCTGAGTCTAACCTGACTGTTATCAGTGCAAGTACAGGAAGAGCGTAAATTCTGCCAGTAGGAAGTTACTTTTAGAGAAAATGCAATTGTTTTGGTGCCTACTGTGATGCCAAATAGCTGGCTTTTAAATGATCAGTGCATTAATTGACATGGGAATGCTTGGAGATCATAGAATGGTTAGAGTTGGAAGGGATCTTAAAGATCATTGAGTTCCAACCCCCCTGCCATGGGCCGGGACACCTCCACTAGAGCAGGTTGCTCAAAGCCCCATCCAGCCTGGCCTTGAACACTTCCAGGGATGGGGCATCCACAACTTCCCTGGGCAACCTGTTCCAGTGTCTCACCACCCTCACAGGAAAGAATTTCCTCCTAATATCTAATCTAAATCTCCGCTCTTCCAATTTAAAACCATTACCCCTTGTCCTGTCACTACATTTCCTGACAAAGAGTCCCTCTCTGGCTCTCCTGTAGGGCTCCCTTCAGATATTGGAAGGCTGCTACGTTCTCAGAGCTGTCTGATTATTTAAAATATTGAAGGATTTTTGAAGCCAAGTCTTCTGTATCAGTAAGATAGTTATTTCTTTTTCATTAGAGTAAGACCCTTGTAAAATCCTCTTTGTGTATTTTCTGCTTCTAGTCTTTGAAGAAATTAAACCATGCCAATGTGGTAAAGCTGAAAGAAGTTATCAGGGAAAATGATCATCTATATTTTGTGTTTGAATACATGAAGGAAAATCTTTATCAGTTAATGAAAGAAAGGTATGTGACAACATCACCCATTCTGGATATAAATTATTACTTGTGTAATGTGCTTTCAACACCCATGTTACTTTTCAAAGGACTCTGGATCATTTGCTTAGGCTTAGATCACTATGGCTTAAAACTGTGTGCTGCAGCAGGAGCTGTGGCTGTCACCTTAGAGCATATCCCAGATGGTTTAGTGAGAGTTTCCAGTGTCCCTTCCCAGATTAGCCTGGCACACAAATACAGCAGTCTTTTGAGAGTTAGGAACTGTGGACTTCTAACAGCCCTCATGCTGAAGAGGCATGGAACCTAGAACTTCTATTTCTAGGTAATTACTCCAACCAGCAATGCTTTTTCTGTTAGAGGATGGTATCACCACCTCCTCTCTTATGGCTTCCTCAAATAAATGAATATATAAAAAGTGGTTGAAAATGTAAACATGAGGGGTCAAATTTTGGATTGGTTCTAGGAATTTTTTTTTCCTTGCAATTTGAACTAACATGTCCAAAGACTGTATATTTCATTTGTCAGCAATCTTGATGAAATCTAGCTTTTTGATATTTGCTGGAGCATTAATTAAGTCTTAATTTTAGCCTTTGGACCATGATAGCATCCTCTAGAGGATAATTTGGGGCAAAATAGCTCCTTGCTTTGAGTTGTTCTCCAAGGAGGCCGTTTTCTCTCTATGAACCATAGAATCAGCCTGGGAGATGACAGTAATCTTACTTGATTTAACCAAGTAAGGTTATTGTTACAGTACATCTTTGTGAATTATGTTTAAAAAAGTATTTTATGTAGTAAAGTACTTACTATGCGTGTTTAGGTGCAGAACAAATTCAACTCAATTGTGCACATATATATGGATGCTGATTTTTAATTATATGAAATGATGAACCTTGAGAAAATCATTCAAGTGTGTAACATACAAACCAGTTATCTTTAGGAATTTCTTAGAAATGCTTGATATATCCTACCTCCTTATGAAAACAAAAAGAGCAGATGTCCATAAAAGTGTGCTACGCATCATACTCTCTCCAGTTTAGCTAGGCCTTGGACTGGTTAGACATTGTATAAATCAAACCTTTAAGAATGTGATTTAAGTCTTAGTTAAAATTGCCAGTCTTGCTGGAAGAGACTGCAGTGGAAATATGACTCTCTTTCTGCTGTAATTTAAAAAATAAGCAAGCAAATATGAAAAGCTGACTCTAGTAGCTGATCTCACTTCGGAAATATGTGATGGTCAGGTTTTTTGAAAGGAATCAAGCTGAGGAAATTGTATAAGGCCCAGGCTGTCCTCTTCATTCACTGTTAGCCTCTTTCTGAATAAAATTGTCACTGACTTTCACACCAACCCATCTCTGCTGTGTTTGGGAATGTTATTGGGAAAGTAAACTGTTTACATGAGGGTGCTTAAAATATATCTAGCAGTTCTATTGTCATTACCTTTTATTTTATGTTCATTAGATAGCATAAGCTAATATGCGAACTTAATAATTAATATTTATTTCTTCTCTTTTCTTTTATCCCACAGAAACAAACTGTTTCCTGAGTCTACAGTTAGGAATATTATGTATCAGATCCTGCAAGGGCTTGCATTTATCCATAAGCATGGTAGGTTATATTTGAGCTATAAATGTTTTGAATTAGAGTGATATAGTATCTGCGTAAGTTTGTGGGGTTTTTTTAATGAGTATACTAACAATTACATTATTAACTTTAGTAAAGGGAATGATCAAAAGAATTGCACTATATGAGAGATTCAGATTGCAGAAAATATCCTTATTTTATAGTTGACTGATGTTAGTCTGAAGGTTTGCTCAGTTCCTTTTCTGTAGATTTCTACTTTCTCAGACTGTCGTCTGGCCACTTTCTAAAAACTCTTCTGATATTAATGGTCACATTTATTGATAGATTTAGAGGTCCCCTGAGGTTGAGAATAAAGGAAAAAATAGTTTTTTCTCAAGGTACACACAGATACCTGAATAAAATGTACCGTCTCTGTAAGATACAGTGGAAGTAATAAAGTCTGAGTGACAAACAGCTTTCATTGCATGGCCTTCCAACTAATATTTACAATAATGATAAAAGCTAAAGTTGATATACTAGCCAGTAGTAACAAGACCCCCTTAACTAATAAAAAAAACCTACTTATTTTAATGATAACTTCCTCACCATGTTTTTCTGCCCTCTGCAATTCTGCCTGCTAAATACACAGTAGTGTATGTTGCTGGTCAGCGCTTGGGGTTGTCGGAAGAGAACTAACATCAGTGGCCAAAGTCCTGGAAGTGAAAGGCTTGTAGGACCAGCATTTCAGTTCACTTGACACATTTAACCAAATCAGAAATTCCAGTCTGTTCCCGTAAGATACAAAAGACTTAAATAATATTATTTTTCTGGTTTAATTTGCAAAAATCTAAGCCAGCTTTTTTAAATAAATTGTCAAATGGATCATAACCTTGCAGAATACTTTTTGCTGCTATTTAACTTACTGTAGTAAAGAATGTACAGTTTTGTGTCAAAAGTAACTATCCTGTTCACTGCTACACACTAGACTGATATTTCTGCCAAGATCTTGCAAATCCGTAACTACAAAGATTTGGAAATTCATGGCAAGCCTGACAGGATAGTCTTGGTGGTCTTGTGGCTCACAGTGTAAAGCCAGATGTCCCAAGATTCTCTCTGCAACAGTTTTGGAAAAAATCACATGAACTTTTTTTGTCCTATCTTTATTTCTATGTTCTACTCCTGTATGGTATAGAAATGTTTGTGAAGTAAACTTTTTTATGTTCTTTGGCCATCCAAAGCACCCTTTCATATTTCAATACACAATCGATTGCTCTTTTTACAGGTTTGCCATGAAATAAATCACCTCAAAAGTATTCTGTTGGTGCATTGCATGTCTGTGCAGCAAAATACAGAACTGATTGTCCTAAATGCTAAAAGCAACCTTGATTGCTCTGTCTGGTACCTTCCATTAAGAGACAGTAGTTCAAGCTGGCACCAGAATATCTACTTAATATCCCTAGGAAGGACGTAATCTGCTGGTTGGTAAAAATGTGCAGCAGTGTCTTCAGAGACATCAAGCATTAATCTGGCAAACAAAAGTTAATATACTGGATGATGTAGACACATCCTGTGTGGATGTTCATTTTGTTCTCTGTGGGAGTATATTCAAGGCCACGGAAAAAACTAAACATGTTGGACAGTCTCTGAAAAGGTGGTTATAGGACTCTAGTAAGGCACTACAGAAGGAGCTTTGTCTAGGATACAGTGGTCTCAGATGCCTGCAAGAAAGAAGCATAAGGACAAGTTTTCCAGATAAAGGGTGGAAGGAAATTTCAGAGACAGTAATATTCTAGCCCTTTTCTCTCATTTGTATTAAGAGAGCTCTTGCCAAATGGGCATTTGTGATCAAGTTTTGCTGAACACAGCACTAAAAAATACACTGAGATCCTCTGTCTGATAGGGTGATCAGTAATTGAGTGCTTGCAGATTATTAAATTCTCAGATTTAAAAAGGAGTTTCAAAGTGCAAAAAAAAAAAACTACCTCATGTTTTAATTTGTATTCTGTTTAAAAGAACTTTTGAAGTAATTTTCTGATGTCTCTATTGCACCGTTTTCAACACAATTAGAATTAGTATCACTTGAAAGGAAGCCATCTGACTGAATACTCTGAACTGTTAGATGATAGTCAGCTTGTATATACTGTTCTTCACAGTCTGACTGAACAACCGTTACACTGACTAGCTCTGTTGATCACACAAGGCTTTGAACTCTTGTGTTGTGCTATTCAAGATTCAGCAGTAAGAACTAAAGCAAAACAATCCAGGTGGAAAATAAAGGTTACAGCTTGGGGTGGCATTGCAACGCACATCAATATTTCATTTGAATTTTAGGGTTCTTTCACAGAGACTTGAAACCCGAAAACCTCCTTTGCATGGGACCAGAACTTGTGAAAATAGCGGACTTTGGCTTAGCCCGAGAAATCAGATCTAGACCTCCTTACACCGACTATGTATCCACAAGGTGGTAAGTGCTAGTATTTGCCTACCGTGTGTGAAACTTAAAATCCAGAAGTAAAGAAATAGAGTATTAAATTTGCGCTGAAGGTAATACCACTTTTGATGCCTCCTTTCTATGAAGCTTTTATTTAAGCTTGGCATAATTTGAAAAGCTTCAGTTAGTGCAAGACAGTTTACAGATGGCAGCAGCATGGGAACAAAGAGGGACCTGAGAAGACAGGTGGGATGTGCTGGGACTGGTGCATGTCAGGAAGGCATTAGAGAGCTTACAAGAGCTTATGTAGGTTTTAATTCTTCATTCTGGAAAAAAAAAAAGTGAAGTCTTATGTTTAGGATAGGAACTTTTTTAAGGGATGTTTATTATAACAAAGAATGAAGAGATGAATGGTTTCATGTATGTCTGTTTGACTTGTGTAGGTTTTTTTAATTATTATTATTTTTGTCTTCTCTTACAGGTATAGGGCTCCTGAAGTCCTCCTGAGATCCACCAACTATAGTTCTCCAATAGATATTTGGGCTGTTGGTTGTATAATGGCAGAAGTTTACACACTGAGGCCTCTCTTTCCAGGCGCCAGTGAAATTGATACTGTATTCAAAATTTGCCAAGTCTTGGGGACGCCAAAGAAGGTAGCTACAGTGACATTCCACACTGCAATAATACTGGAGGTGTTCTGCAATACAGAATGGCACAATAGCAGTAAGCATAAAAGTAATTTGTTTTCATGCTTACTGCTATTGTATGGCATTGATCTCAGATATAGTAAACTAAATGAAAACTGATTTTCTGTGCATAAGCATTATGTAATTATGCTATAAAACCTGACATTTAGAGGAGGAGAAATAAACCCATCAACAGCAAACAAGGTAATTGGGCTGAGATATCATTAGGTGGAAATTTCATTTTCTCTTGCATATTGCATGTAAACCTATGGTTTAAGAGGCTAGAATTTGGAATCATGGCAAGTCTCCTGTGACCCGATTCAATTTGTGCCTTTGACTTGACCAGATGTAAAGCAAGACCTGCCTCTCAGCAGAGGTTTGAGGTGAAAATGGTAGTGAAATTTTGAAAACAGGTTAGAGCAAGCTGGAGGCAGCCTATTGCTGGTAGGAGAATATATGTTAGTGTACTTGGGCACTATGATGTTTTACAGCTGAACTTTCTTTGTGATTGGAAATCTCATTCTTCCAGAACGACTGGCCTGAAGGCTACCAACTTTCAGCCTCCATGAATTTTCGCTGGCCTCAGTGTGTACCTAACAACCTAAAAACCCTCATACCTAATGCTAGCAGTGAAGCGGTGCAGCTCATGAGAGACATGCTGCAGTGGGACCCCAAAAAGCGGCCAACAGCTAGTCAGGTTTGGTTTTGTTTTCTTTCTCTCACCTCTGCCGATGACACTTCTTTTCACTGCAAGACACCTTTTATAGACAGTCATTTAGCACTTGCTCAGGGGCACAGTTCTTGGAAGGGAGGAGAGCAGAAGCCAAGAACAATTTGCAAGACAAAGGGGAGTAATTAAAAGGGAGTGATCAATCTCTTGCATGCAACATCAACTGCGTGGGGTGTGCGCTCAATGATCAAGTATGTGACTGCAGTGTGAATAATTACATCTGCTGATTCCCACCCCAGAAAAAAGGAAATAAAATTTGTACTGTCACATAGGGCTAGAGTAAGCTAAAAACTTTAGTTTCCCAGGTTGTATCCTGATGTCTTCGTTATGTTTTAGGCACTTCGATATCCGTACTTCCAGGTTGGGCATGTCCTGGGTGTTCAGGAACTGGTGAAACAAAAGGAACTGCAAAATAAATCATCTCTGCATATTAAGCCTGTCCCTCCAGCACAACCCCCTCCGAAACCTCATGCCCGCATTTCGTCAAGGCCTTTTCAACAAAACCAGTCTTCTCAGCATTTGGTTTACCCATACAAGACAGAGAACTCTGGGGCTGAGCACAGTAACTACTTACAGGAGGACAAGTCTAACCAGGTTCTTCTGCCTGCAATTCACAATAAGGTTCCTCAGCAGGTAAAGGTCCATCTAGCGTAAGATACACCTCCTGATATACTGCCTGATTTTTCCTTAATTATGTTTCCTTTTCTTGTTCTCTTTCATAAGGTTCTTATATTTTACTAAAAGGACAGGAAATGGGAATAAAGAATAGTTATGACTTTCTGCTAGAAACTGGAAGTTACTGTGTTGAAATCTAAGCCAAATTGCTATAAAACCAGCAATTTGATTTCTCATTTCAAAGCCATTTTATGCCTCCCTTTGTTGTAAAGCACCACTTAAAGAATTTTGACGCTGTGATTTCATACAAGTAAAAAGGATGTGCAGTGGTCAGAATATTAATGGGACCGATGCCAGAGAGAAAAAGTATTAAGCTAAATAGTACTGAAATGAGGAGGGAGGGGGGCTATGCCTTCATCCATTTAAGGCATCCAATTTAAGTGACTGAGAATAATAGTCCCTTTGGGTTTCTATACTGGCCATGGGAAACAGCAGATTCTTCTTTCAGCATTAGAAGCTACCGTTTCTGTTGATTATATGTGGAGATTGAATTCATAAGATAGATGATGAGAGCAGACAGTGTGAATGATGCCGCTGCTGCAGAGAGATCCATCTTGAGTAGGATCAGTACTGGCCACGTACAGAGTTGTGCAAGGTTGAAATGTACTGATGAGCTTAAATGGCTGAAGAGACATAATTTTGTACCCGTGCTGTCCCACAAGAAAAATACATTTTGTAATGTCTAGGCACAGGCTTATGGAAACATGAATGTGGCTGCAGTTTTGTACTCTTAAGGTGGGTCGAGAAATAAAAATTGAGTGTGAGCTAGTTGTTTTGGAGATGTATAGTGAAATATAAATAGAATTGGAATTGAGAGCTAAGAAATTTAAATCTATTCTTCTGTCAGTGCAGGTTACTTAATTACAGGCTGAAATACAGAAGATAAGAAATAACATCTACAGGCTCCACATTGTGTTCTTAGCATGTTTAATGAAAGATAAGGATTCTGTTATTACAGGTCTACTACCACTGTTACTCTTTGAGACAGGAAAAAAAAGTCCTCTTTGTTCCTATCACCTGGTTCGTGGTGTAAGTGTGTGTGTTTGTTTCTTTTCAATCTTTATATCAGAAAACATCTGCTGGAACTGAGAATATAAATGGTGAACTTAAACCAAAACCTAGGCGGAGATGGGGACATCTTGCTAGAACAGTGAAGAGTTCCGAAGACTGGGATGACTTGGAAGACCTCGATTTCAGCTCTTCCATCACAAAGATGGACTTGAAAAACAAGAAGAGACAGAGCGATGAAACTCTTTGTAGGTAAGTTGGTTTATTTTATTTTCATGTGCTGTTTGGTCTGATTTCCTTAGACTTTGCCTCTTTTTTTTCATAATGTTCCTCTTTATGGTTTCTATGGATCTAGAAACATACGTGGCCTCAAGTTGCACCAGGGGAGGTTCAGATTGGATATTAGGAAAAAATTTTTACACTGGAAGGGTTATTAAGCATTGGAGTGGGCTGCCCAGGGAAGTGGTTGAGGCACCATCCCTGGAGGTGTTCAAAAGACAGGTTGACATAGTGCTTAGAGACATGATTTAGAGATCGTTTTTATCAGAGTTACATTAATGGTTGGACTAGATGATCTTAAAGGTCCCTTCCAACCTAGACAATTCTATGATTCTATCCAGGGCAGTAAAGGACATGCAGCTTGTCTCTCTCCTGCTTTGCCTTGGCTGCTTGTTGAATGCTGACCTTTGAATTGCAACACCTTTTTTGATGGACAGTGCCCCCTTCTGTACAATTCCTTGTTCATTTTTACCCACTGAAAATGATGTGTAGCTTAAGTCTTCCCAAGTTAATCTTTGAATATGTGTTTTCTATTTCACATACAAACCATTTTTGCATATTCCATGCATACAAACTGTTTGGGATGACTTTAAGCTGCAGTTTCATGGATCATACACAGAAGAGGAAAAACTGAACTCGAGCGATTTATGAAAACTTTAAAAGCAATATGTAAGGGAAATAGAAGCGCAAATCTGATTTTCAGGGGCACATGTATGTCTTCAGGCTGAAAATATTCCCTGTTGCCTGTGTGTTCGTGCTGTAGCAAATGCAGTATGAGGAAATGATTCCTGGAGATGAGAAGGCCAACTTGTGGATAAACGTATGCTACAAAAATTGAACTAAGTGTAGCAATTTTTGCGTTAACAGATTTGAAAGCATTTTGGACCTGAAGCCTTCAGATGCTGTAGGCTCTGGGAGCAGCGCACCTTCCCATGCGACCTTTCCACAGCAGGATACTCCCACATTGCGAGTTTCTGCAGCAAAGCAGCACTACCTGAGACATTCTAGGTATCTGCCTGGTTAGTAAAAAATACTTACTTATTTTTCTTCTTGTAATACCAACAGCAGTATAAAGTAGTCGTTGCTACATGAGGCTTTATCCCTTGAGCTTGTGAATGGGGGTACTGCTTAAAGAAAATGAAGAGAACAAGAGCTTTGCTACTGTAGATGGTCATGATACAAATTATATTCTAGCAGTCCAGCAACTAGATAAATCCTGCTTACAAGAAGGGGACAGGATAGCTGGTACTTCTTCCTCCTGCTGGATGCTCTTATGCTTTGAAGCGTGTTAGAAAATGTCTGTTAATTTGGCAAGCTATTCCCTGTTTCCCTAAGAAGGATAAGACTGGTCTTCTAGACTGGAAAAGAAAGTGCCTTAAGTTTACCTCATGAACATATAATACCATGAGCAACAGAAGCTAAGTAATAGTGGGAATGTGCTTTGCTGTAGCTTGGAGTTAAATAGAACGCAAATCTGTGTCTCTATAGAGGAACCGCGTGCCTGTCTTCATGTTGACCTCTGCTGTACTGAGACCAGCACTGGGGCAGGAGGAAGTGAAGGAGGCGGACAGCATGCCTGTCTGTATTTAAAATGAGCTGAATATAAATGTGTCCCCTTTCCTCATTTCTGTTTATAAAGGCAGTGTTAGCTGTTCATTAACTTGTAGTAGTAGTACTTCAAAATCAATTATTTAAACTAGAAGATATCACGATGATAGACTCAGTCTTTTTTACTGAAACATTTAATTTCAGTGACTTCCAAACTGGATCGCTTAAGTAGAGTTTTCGTAGCTAAAAGTTGTGTTACTACAGGAGGTTGTAAAACACATTGATCTCAAACTCACTTTTGCTTTACTATAAATTACAGGCACATCTTTGCATGTTAGATACCCTGCTTAAATATGGGATGTGTATTAAATACAAATAATATGTGACATGAACTCTGTGCAAACAGTTTGCAGCAATCTGTGGTTTCAATAGATGCACTAAAGAAGAGTACAGTGCTATGAGAAATGAGATCTGCCATTATTTACTCTCAGGTTATCTTGTCGCTCTTAAAGTAAAATGCTGTGTTTAACACAAAGCATAAATTTCATTTACATAGTGAACTTCACTTCTGTGACTTGACATTATTTGTGGCCTTGATGTAAGGATCCTGTCCCTTGACATAAGCAGCCATTGATGGCAGTGGAACTATTTACACTATTATCTTTGCCCGAATGGGGGCCTGTGGCCAGCCATAGCATTCCTATATGAGAGGATGGGAGGGAACCCAGAGGCGTGTTAGAGTGAAAAGGCTTTGCTTGAGTTCACTGAACTGGACAACTGCTCTAAGATTGTGTATCAGATGTAATTAATGCAAACCTCTCTAACAGATTTCACTGTGGTTATTTTTGCAATAGGAATAAGCACAAGGAATAGCATAGTCTCCACTTCAAACAAAGAATCTGTTCCATCTAATCCCTGGCCCAGTTCTGGTTTGCCTGGGAAAGCTGCTGGTTTGGGAGGAAGTATTAACAGGATGAATTCAGGTAAGAAACTGTGCTTAACGCTCTGAGAAAAGATAACAGGTGATGTCTCCGCAATTCCAGACAGCTGTATTTTGGAGTCACTCACTTCAAATACATTGTCAGCTTCAAAGATGTCTGCTACTGTGTCTGTTCTTTCTGTTGAAATCAGTTCTGAGCACTGTTCTGTGGACTTAGAGACAACCTTAAACTGAAACACAGTAACTTCTTCTAACGAATCCCCAAAAGTCTGGTTTGAAGTACCACATGCATAGAAGGTTGGACATCTTAGGTCTGTTCAACCTGAAAGGCTTCATCTCACCTTCAATTTCCCTCATCAGTTTTTGTAAGTTGTATTTTCAGGTTTCCAAATTATTTTAGCCCAGCTGGTGCGTAAATGGTCATAGAGGAGGAAGCTGCTCTAAATTGAACTATCCATACATGCCTCTCTTGTTACGTGAATGAAGCAAATAAACTCTTATCATCTATCATCGTGTCTTTTAATTGATGCTGTTTGAAATAGTGGAATAATTACAGCTTTGAAAATTTTAGACAAAAGCAAAATTCTTCAATTTTTTCTTCTTCAGGTTTTTGGGGCATTTGGTATTTCAGGTATTTAATCCCTATTATTTGATTTGCAGTAATTAATTTGTAGCTTTTTACAATTAGATTTTACCAGATGTACTTAAACATATTGATGTTTCTAGATTTTATCTATGTGTTCTCTCTGAATCTTTCTTGGCTTCAGGTTTTCATGTAACATTACAGTTCTGCAGCACAGTATTTGTTTTGTATGTGTTATGAAAGTGTTTGAGAAAATTTCTGTTGAATCTTGGCCCAAAGAAGCATTTTGGGCCTTCAGAAACTCTTGTTTAAATAATAAAAATCTTAAGATTTTGGATGTAATTTAGTAAGAAAGTTGTTCTTTAAAGATTCAAGATGGGAGGATGTTGTAAGTGGCTGAACTACATGAGAACCTAGCACATGTCTCCTTCCTGGCTCTTTACAAGTTTTTTGCTGCTTTTGTAGCTGTGTAGGATATCATTAGATTTTTCCCTTTTGTACTTTTTGCCATCATTTCCCGCAATATGTGTTGCCACTGCTCCGCTGCTCTAGTACGTTATAGGCATATGTGCCATGGATCTGCTCTGTGCATGCTAACTTGGTCAGTGTCCATCTGTTGATGACTCAACGCAGTTTTATTTATAACTATTTTTGATCCAATTTCTACAGCTTACTCTACAGGTCACTCAGATCTGTTCCTGCTCATCCTGGGACAAGTTTTGTAGCTGACTTTCCAAATCTGGAACGTGAATCTGTCCCAATTCATTAAGCTCTTACTGACTTGAGTAAGAGTTTTGAGTAGCACCAGAGTCCCAGATTCACTGCATAGAAACCAAGAAACTCAGTTGCTGAAAGTCAAACAAAATAATTGCAACTGAAATGTTAAGTTTTGGAAGCTTTGAGAAACCTTGAAAAAGCTGAGATGTCCCGGAAAAGCAGAAATTGCCCTTGTAGGAGTGCAGTTTGTACCTGTTTTCCATTCATCGTTAATGCAGTCATGCTGACAGTCCCCTGAATGCAGACATCTATAGGATCTGTGGATTTGTAGTGCCTTCAATGAAGTTCTTGTGTTCACTAGTCCATGATCAGGCTTGATCTTAAATATGACCCATCAATGCATACCTTTATCATCACCTGGTGATAGTCTGGGAGATCCAGTGCGTTGAGCTCAAGCGTTCCTTGCTGTTTCTTTCAGGGCCCGTGGGATCAAGCGGTCTCACTAGTGGTTATATCCCTTCGTTTCTGAAGAAGGAAGTCGGCTCTGCTGGGCAGAGGGTTCAGTTAGCACCTGTTGTGGATCCGTCTTCTAGTAAGTGCAGTACCAAAGTTGTCTTGGTCCCTTGCTCATTACTCTAGTAATGCTGTATATATGCAGCCCTGAACTATATGCCTTTGCTTTGCTTTATCTATAAAGATTTGACTGACTGGAACTACAGTTCATAGACTTGCAGAACTTCATATGGAGAAGGACATACTTTGTTTTTACTTTATGAAATACGTGGTTTTATCCACAGCGTGTTTCAGTGGGGCCTGGAGGCTGGTGTGAGAGCTGGCACAGAACTCACACTTGTCAAATCAATGATATAAATGCTCCTTGTCTGATAAGGTTTTAGTGATTTGATCCACTGTTGTTTCACATCAGCAAATTCTATTACAAAGAGAGTCTTTTTTCCTGAAGAAATAAGGACCTGGACCTTTTTTAATGTGGACAGCTACTCGCTGAACCTCTGTCTCATGGCATTTACTTTTGTCCCTTAGATTATGCTTCTCTGAAGTCAGTAAGACCCCATCTGGGACGGCCGTTGTTCAATTCACCTACAAAAGGCACACCAAGGTTAATGCCTCTCCCGCCGCCAGCTCAGCCCATCCACGGCCGCGTCGACTGGTCTGCCAAGTACGGTGCTCACCGGTGATGTGTGGAAATACTCTCAGAACCAGTGCGTGTTTCCCATGAAACGGTGGCTGACACAAGACAATTCGATACCGTTTTGTATGCCTGTAAATTTAAAAGAAACAGATCTTCTATGAGTGAGACATTTTGAAGGGTTTGTTTTTTTTTTTTTTTATTTTTATTTGTATTAATTTGAATGCAATCTTGTACCTTTTTGTATAAAATCGTTTTGTTATATAATTGGGTCCAGTTATTTTCATAAATCTGATACATTTTGTATATATGGCTTAGGGGGTTTGGCATTTTTATACGACAAATTTTTATAACAAGCTTTTTTAAAATTTTAACTTTTCCTTTATTAGATTCAACTTTTTTATAAAAGTGGATAAGAAAAGCAGAATGGTGCAATATTGCAGTGGAAGAGAAGTACTGAGGAAGGGGCATTCATTAGACATTTTCTGAAGTTTATGTGCTAAATGAGGCTGTATAATTTCAGTGATGCCACGTCTTGATGCCTCGCTTCTGTTGTCCTGTACTCATTTGCTTTGTACTGCCATCGAAGGACTGAGTGACCAACAGTCTAAACTCTCCTTTGCAGTCACTGAGAGGCTGCTGAAGGTCAGTGGGAGGCTTTTTTTTTTTTTTTTTTTAATTTATTTTTGCCTTTACAATGTTTTTCTTGGACTGCTGTCCAGTTTTCCAGCTCCATTCTTTTGCTTTTACCAAATTTGGAGAATCTTCCTGTTTGGCGACGGGTGAATATGCTTCTGTAGATCTGTTTTCTGACACAGTGCTCTTTTGTCCCGCTTCAAAGTTGCTTCTTGGCATTGTTCTCTATGAAATAGAAGGTGGACCTACCTCTGTTAAATTCATTTAAATTGTCTAATGACTTCTAAGGAGAAAAATCCGATTCCGCTGCTTCCTTTTTTTTGTTGTTCTTGGGACTGTAAGATCTGAAGAGACGTTTAAGACAGTATTAACAATTCTAAAGCTGGTTTCAGAGTACCAAAGTATTAGTGATACGCCAGCAGCGGCGTTTAAGGAAACAGTATCTGTGTGGCTGATTTAATTTTCACAACAGTTTTAAATCAGTTTTGGGAAAAAAACCAACCAAAAATCCAGAGGAAAAGAGTCAGTTTAAGCTTACTTCAGTTCTTCTTCACTTCAACACGTTGTGAAGAATACGTCAGCTTCTGTAAATTAGGCCCCCAGGATCTACTGGGAAACACGGGACCTTACCTGGTCCTGCTAAAAAACGTGCTAAAATTGTGGTTGATTTCACAGAAAGCGATGCAGCTCTTTGAAGAGCAGTTTAACTGGCTTTATAAGAGAAAATGAATTATCAGGTTATAGAGGGGAAAAAAAAATAATAACCCTTTAGTCTGGTTTAATTCTGCACTGGAAAGGAGCGCCAGAGTCCGGCCATCAGCAAAAGGTTCGGTTAGATCACAGTCGGCATGTGGGTGGGTGTTCCTGCACCTCCTTCCGCAGAAGGCAGATAAAACAGTGCAGTGCAGTGGGAGAGCGTCTTTTGTAGCTGCGTTTCAGAAGAGCACCACCAAAGCTGAGGTGTATGGAAACGGTCACCTTTTGGGAAACCCATCTGAGCTCGTTTCATGAACAGATCAGGCGAATCCTGCATTTATGAGACTTAAATCCAGTCTGAAGGGATCAGAGCAGGTCTGGTTCTCAGCGTCTGGCCCTTTCAAAGGAGCTGAATGGTTAGTGTGTTGGTGAGACCCTCTCTGTGGGATCTGCCAGCACCCACACAGGGCAGCCCCGGTGGACTGGAGGCTGCAGGTGACACAGGTGGGACGTGGGGGGAAACGGTACCCTGGAGTAGGCTGCTGGCTCAGTGCTACGGGGGGAACCGTGAGGAGCCGTCACTGCTTTTACGGACTCAGTCCCCAGCGAGACAGTACAAGACGACAAGGGAGCAGAAGAGTCTCTATGTATTTAAAAAAAAAAAAAAGCATACATATAAGACTTACACATGCCAAGGACATGTTATGTGTCCAGCTACTCCGTTATTTGTTGTATGTAGGATAGGAGTGCTAATTCCAAACCAAACTGCTTCCAAAGCAGCGATGCCCACGCAGAGCAATAAAATAAAGCAGCCGTTGGACTTCTGAAGCACACACTGATGGTGTCTTTGGGTAAGCGGAAAGGGAAATGTGTATATTTGTGTTAGAACTGGAAAGATAATTGTTTCTCTTGGTGGAAATAAATATCTGTATTTATGTCTAGATATCATTTAATTTATTTTATCAGCAAATAATTGCTCTCAATTATAATAATTGGTGTCCTGAACCTTTCCTAAGTATCCCTAGAACTAAGTAGGCAATTTAACTAGTCTGTTCCATACCCTTTAATTCCCACTAGTGAAAGCAGGAGACGAACAAGTCACAGGAACGGGCTGCTGAGGCTTGGAATTATCCTACTTAACCGCAGGCACCTAAGCGTGAGCGCCTTTGCTGTGAGCTGACTCTAAACCAGTGGTGAGTGAAAATCATCTCAAGAGAAATTGGTCTCACTGACAACCGAGTAGCCGTCTGGAGGTGCCCAGGTCTTTCCGCTAAGGATGGGGACTACTCCATGTGTTTCAAATAATACAGGATGAATCTGAACCTGAGACCTGACCTCTGAGCCTTTTATCAGCCCTGCAGTGATTTTTCTTGACTATAGTATTCAGGTTTGGTCAGTCCAGCAAAAAGATTAGAAAAAAGAAGTAGTACCTTTTTTTTTTTTTTTTTTTTTTTCTGGCATATCTCCTCCTTTCCCAAATGAAAGCCTTTATTTTGGAAAAAAAAGCTAATAGTCTTGATGCTCAGGTTCACTTCTGATGATTGATAGTTTAACTTGGTGGGACGGAAAATGTGCTAAGCAGGAGTATAACAGCAGCGGTCTTGGAGCCTTTACTCAAGCAAATTCCTGCTGGACTTGGCAGAAGTTGGTTCTGAGTAAGGAGCGAGTTGTCTGAGCGGTGTATTTTCCTGTGCTGCCTCAGCGTGCAATACAGACGCGGAAAAGATGTAGGGCTTTATTATACTGAAATCCTTGCTTGAATACAAGCAGCATATCTGAGAATTTATCATACATTACCTACTGCTTTGTGGTTTTGATATTTAGCAGCATCTTTATGCAAAATGTTTTTAGGATCCTACTGTTTACATTTCCTCAGCCTTTTACGTGTAACGTGTAATGATGACTGTTGGAAATAATGGAGCCTGACAGAGGACTCGTTCCCCTCTGTAATCCAGATTCTCCTAAAAGTCTTGTGTAAGTGCGTGCCATGATGTTAGCCAAAAAAAAACCCAACCCAGAAAACCCGCTTCTGTGGTATTTCCGTACCTAACAAGGCTGTTGACGTGAACAGGATGTTCCATAAGTCGAGAAAAACCAATATTGAGAGAACATTTTTGAACTTGTGTGGAAGGAGAGAGTGGAATTGTCAGAGCGAGTAAGACCTTAAAAGAGAGAAGGGTTCTTGTTCATTCAGTGTTTTCGTTCAAAAACGTTACAAAATGTTTGTTTCATTCCTCCTGTGTCAAGTCTCCTGCCCAGAATAAAGTTACTCTTGAAGAAATACTGACTGGCTGGAGTCTTGGTGTTTTGTTGATTTTTTTATTAAAAGCACTTTAGTTTGCGGTTGGTTTGTTTAGTTGTGGGGGTGTTTGTTTCAAAATAAGCCGTGTGTGTGGTGCCTTCTCGGAGGAGCGGTGCCTCCTGCCAGCTCTGCTCTTTCTGCCATGTCGTTTGCGTTTCAGCGTGGAATTTCTGCAATATAGGGTGAGCTTCCTGTTAACGCTGTGGGTTTAGTCCTTGGATGTCACCCCCTCTGAAACTAACTGCCACGCTGAATTGAAGCAGAAGATGTGTAACACCTCGGAAGGAGGGCGGGCAGTTGGATTGGATGATCCCTGTAGGTCCCTTCCAGCTGAAGTACTTAACTGTGTCACCTCAGCTCAGCCTTCTCCCCATGCTTTCAGGGCTGGGGACGGTAACTCTGAAGCTGAAGGCAGTTGATGATAAACCCAGCACCTTTGCTAACTGTTGAGTTGTAACCCGCCTGGATGCAGTCCTGAGTGATGTGCAATCCTGCTTTAGCAGGGGAGTTGGACTAGATGAGCCCTAGAGGTCCCTTCCAACTCTGACAATTCCATGATTCCGAGTGCAGAATGATGAAATAGATGAAAAATACAAGTGCAAAGATGCTGGATTGTTGCTGGTGGGGAGCGGATAGTAGTAAGAAGGAATTTCTGGGGGTTGGGAGAGGCACAAAACAATGGCAGACTGCCCCATGCAGTGCCTCACTTGGATGTGTCTGCAGTCTTGGAAGCTTGACTACCCTACGTTCTCCTACAAATGGACCTTGAGCTTGTTTGGAGGTTCTAGCAGGGGAGCGCAGCTACCGTATACCCTTGACCGATGAACGGTACGTCTCTATCGGGGAAGGTCGTCCTCTTCGACCGAGCGCGCAGCTTCGGGAGGGACGCACATGGAGCGGTGAGGGAGGAAGGGGACACCCGCCTAGCCAGCCAGATCAGCCGAATCAACCCTGGCGATCAATGGGGTGACAGATGTCGCAGCCAGATCGCCCTCACATCCGAGTTCTAGAACTTCCCGAAGAGATATATACGGGTCAGAAACTTCACTATCTTTCTAGTCACGGCGACACCGCTGAGACTAAAAATTCAGTGGGAGCCGCTCTGAAATCACCTAGTTGCAACGACAAAATGCTTCCCGATAAAAAGTTACAAACTTTTAACCTTTTTTTTGTAGTTATTTTTTCTCCCAGAAGTCTTTGCGAAATATGCAAAGTAGGTACTTCCTATTGGCGGATGTCCCTCTTTGTCACCGCCTCGTGGAGCTGAGTCGGGGGGCGGGGCGTTGGCGCGGTGGCGACTGTGGCGGCTGGTGGGGCAGGTGGGTATGCGCTGGCGCTCGGCTCGGCTCGGCTCCGCTCAGCTCCTCTCCTCTCCTCTCCGGGTGGCAGCTAGCCACAGACTGGTGGTAGCCCGCGGCGGGACGCGCTGCTGCCTCGCTAGCGAAAAGCCGTGTTTGCTTCTTCGCTCGCTATCTATTACTCGTGTCCACTGTGTGTCTAAAGTGGGTTGCTGTGATTTCTCTTCTCCCCTCGCCGCCCTGGTGTCCTCTGGCTTCGGGGCCGAGGGGGTGGTTGCTGTGCTGGCTTCAGTTGGCCACTCGGGTGTCTGATGAGTGCCTCCTTGGTCACACTGCGCTGAGGTACACCAGCGTTTGCTTGCTCTGCCCAGCTCTTCGCCTCCAAGCCCTACCCTCGCCACCAGCTTATCAGTGTGACGGCTCCCCATTTAATAACACGTACCGCTCTTCTTCTTCTATCTACAAAGAACTTGTCGCGAGTGGAAGGGGTTGGAGTTGATGGCCCTGGAGGCTGCTACCAGTCCTACACTGAGCAGGGGACTTTGCCCCCAGGTTGGTGTTACATGATGAGAGACGTTATGCAGAAAAGAGCGGCCGCTGTTGGGCTGAGGGCTGGTGAGTGCAAGCGGTGAAAGCAGTGCCCTAAACTGGGCACTGGTGAGGCCCCACCTCGAGTACGGTGTCCGCTTTTGGACCCCTCACTACAAGAAAGACGTTGAGGTGCTGGAGCGTGTTGTCCAGAGACGGGCAACGAAGCTGGTGAAAGGGTCTTGAGCACAAGTCTTGTGAGGAGAGGCTGAGGGAGCTGGGGGGGTTCAGCCTGGAGAAAAGGAGGCTGAGGGGAGACCTTACTGCTCTTTACAACTCCCTGAAAGGAGGTGATAGAGAGGTGGGGGTCCATCTCTTCTCCTGAGTAACAAATGATAGGACAAGAGGAAATAGCCCAAGTTGGACCAGGAGAGGTTTAAATCAGATATTAGGAACGATTTCTTCACCAGGAGTGAAGAGTTATCAAGCATTGGAACTGGCTGCCCAGGGAAGTGGTGGAATTTAAGTACCTGAAGGTACTTAAAAGATGGGTAGACATGGTGCTTAGCGACATGGTTTAGTGATGTTTTTTGTCAGTGTTAGGTCGATGGTTAGACTCTATGATCTGAAGGGTCTCTTCCAACCTAGACAATTCTGTGATCTGCAGGTCATGCCAGGCACGTGCCCTCTTCACCAATGTTCTTCTGGTCTGTGTGGCTAGCATGGGAGCGATGACTTCTTGCGAGATATTTATATTCCCTCTTCCCCTCTGTTAGCCCAGGTGGGCTTCATAAATCACAGCAAGGGAGTAAATTCAGATGCTTTTTTCCCAAAGTCCCTTTTGGTGTTGAGATGTCGGGCTGGGCTGAGGGGAATGGCCAGCAACCCGCGATTGCAGATCCTGGCTGCAAATTGCCGTTTTCCCTCCTTTACTTCTGGTGGGAAGAGTGGGGAAGGGAGAAGCTCTTTGCCCATCCCCAGGGCATCCCCTCTTTCTACTGGATTTCAGTTCACAAGTTGGGCTTTCTCTTCCAATGTTGCATGGCGGGCTCACTCTTAGGAACCAGAACACCACAGCTTGCTTGCCTCATAGCTTGTGGATCCCCCTGTAGTTACAAGACAAGCATCCACCACGCCTTTACCGTCCCTTTGCCTTTGCTCATTGATGGGACCTTGGCAACAGTGACTTACTTACCTCCTCTGACATGTCAGTTGGCCTGCTAGGAGCATGTCTTGGGAAAGTGCACTGAAGAAAAGTAACTTTTCTCTTTCTTTAATTTTTTTAATTGTTTTATTTTTTTTTTTTAATTTTAAAAAGAATTCTTTTTTAAACTTCAAGTTAAAAAATCGCCTTTGGCTTTTTCTTTTTCTTCTTCTGTGAATTTAGCTGTATTACAAGCAGCTCCTAGGTCATTCTGTTCCTCCATGTAGCTCACACTGATACTTTTCGTTAGTCTTTTTTTCTGTCTCTTTAGTGTTTTTATTAGCAGTATAGACCCTACTCAGCAATGTTTGAGTTCCCAGTGACTTCCCTGAGAAGAAACAGAGGCCTCTAAGCAGGCATGACGGGCCGAATAGCCCGGCTCGTTTGAATTCCCGTGCTCAGATGTATTTTGTGTTCTATTTTGGTGCCCGTTGGCTAACAAGCGGATCGCTTGCCTCGGGTGTGCTCAAGGTCGTTCAAAGGTCTATTTTCCCCTCCGCTTATGAAGGAGCTTTTGCCACACTGGGAACTGGAGGTTGTTGTTTGTGTGCCAACAGGCTCTTTTCCAAGATTGCTTGAACGGTGGATTGGCACAACAAGAAATCTCCCTGCAGAGGGAAAACAGCAAGGAGCTGCTGTTACGGAATTCTGCATGTGAAATGCCAGGGTGAGGGAATTTGATGCTCCCTTGTTGTATGGCTCTGCAGTGGAATCCAATTCCTGCTGAGACCTAAACAGTAATCTATTAAAAAAAATAACAATTAATAGCCTCGTTTGTGAAGCCATTGAAGAGCTAAACGCTGCTAATGCATGGTGTATTTGATCAACTGAGAAGTCTATAAAGTTTTGCTTAGGAACGGGGTTTATTAATAGAAAGAAATGTGACCAGAAGAAGAATAAATAGTGCAACAGTCTGAATCTTTGTATATTAATCTGGATTATTATAGAAGAAACAGGTCATTCTTTTGAAGTTTCTACTGATTCCAGATCACATACTTACCCTGCATCACCACAGCTAGAAAGGAAAGTTAAGGGCTTTGAAAATACGTTCTCATACTTCACCTAAATATGTGTAGAATTAACGTTTAGGTACCTTTGGCATTCTTTGATAAAAGGACAGGCAGACATGAAAAATCTCTCTACTGCCTCTTTTCCCCTTTGATCCAAACTTGGCTTTCAGTGGTGATTGAGTAACCTAAGTCCTAAAATTTATGGTTTTTAAAAGTTTTAAGGATTTCCATAGTGGTGACTTTGTTTTTTTCCTGTTATCTCCTACTTAGCAACTTGATGGTTACTCTTCCTGAATTTCAGAGGAATGAAAAGACTCTAAAATACTGTGACTTGACTGTGCAGCAGTAAAACCAAATCACTTCAGACCGAAACTTTACTGAAATTTTTCATCAGAAATTAACTTAAATCTTTGTCATGTGAGTGCCCTGTGAACCGTTATTCCAGCTGACATCAGATTTTTGTATCACTATTTTATATCTTTATATCTTTTATAACTATTTTAGGTAACTGGAAGTTTGAAGTCATGGCCGGAAAACCGAAACTTTACTACTTTGATGGCAGAGGCAAGATGGAGTCAGTTCGCTGGTTGTTAGCTGCAGCTGGGGTCGAGGTTTGTTTTAGTGTTTTTAACTTTAAGCTGCACATTGGTAAGCTTGTCTTTGAGGTCACAGGTTATTAACCAAAAAAGAAAGGACATCCCAAGATGCAATAGTAAATGAGCATTGGCTATTCAGTGTAATTAAACGCTCTTACTTTAGGCACAGGAAAGCATGGCTTCAAGTTACATGTCTTGTGAGCAATGACACTGTAAACCAGTTTCTTGCTTAATGCAAGAATGACTAATGCTTAATTAAGCATTTGATTACTGACCCAGAGCTGTTGAGCTGAATGATAGATGCGTTCCTGGCATAACAAGTATTATCTGTGCCAAATAAAACAGCAATGAATTTGCTTTCTCTAGTCTTTCTGTTTGCAGTTGAATGCTCACACACAGATTCTTGTTTTATCTTTCACTCCACTGGCTGCATCCTCCACAATAAGCTATAGCACAAAATATATTTTGTCTTAATTGCATCATTTGGATGAGACATAACAGGGTGAAGTGAGCAAACTGACCTACATGTGTAGGGAAGTTAGATATCTCAGCAGGAGGGAAAATATTTGGATAAACCAGAGAAGCAAGACACCACTTTAGAATATTTTTTTTTTTTTATGAGGTATAATTTACTTGTTCATTTGCTATGTATCTTGGTGATAAACTGATAATTCAGTTTGATGACAGAAAGGACTAGCAGTTGCTCCAAGTGTCCTCTTTTATGGAATACTTTGAGTTGGAAGGGTCCTTTAAAGGTCACCTAGTCTAACCCCCCTGCAACAAGCAGGGACATCTTCAATGGGTTGCTCAGAGCCCTGTCCAACCTGACCTTAAATGTTTCCAGGGATGGGGCATCTACCATCTCTCTGGGCAAACTGTGCCAGTGTTTCATCACCCTCATTATAAAATATTTATTCCTTCTATCTAGTCTAAATCTTCCCTCTTTTAGTTTAAAGCCATTACCCCTTGTCATATTGCAACAGGCCCTGCAAAAAGTTTGTCCCCATCTTTCCTACAGGCCCCCTTTAGGTATTGGAAGGCCGCAATAAGGTCTCCCCGGAGCCTTCTCTTCTCAAGACTGAATAACCCCAGCTCTCTCAGCCTGTCCTCACAGGAGAGGTGCTCCATCCCTCTGATCATTTTTGTGTCCCTCCTCTGGACCCACTCTAACAGCCCCATGTCTTTCCTGCGCTGAGGGCTCCAGAGCTGGACACACAACTCCAGGCAATTCTGTATCTTTTTGTTTCTCATCTGGTGAATAAATTAATCTTTAGATGTCCTAAACATGCTTCCATGCTAAACTTCCCGCTGGGCTTAATACTTTTACATTATTTTGCAAAAACTTTGTTTTAACTTTCTAAGAATTTGTTCCTGTCCAGCTCCTAAATAAAAATATCCCACAACAGAGATTTTTTCCACATACCAGAAAGCATTTTAAGGGCAACCTAGTCTGTATTGTTGACTGTCTCACATTAAATTGCCTGTTCAATATCAAACAAACCATCCTCACTCCAGTTCGTAGTGCCTGATTTTCTGCTAGGGTTGCCTTTAGCAGCATTTGTCAAATATGACAGTCCAAGAGGTTTTACCCTTGGTATTTTCTCCCTTAGAGCCATGTCTGGCATGGAAGGAACTATGATGTATATTCTCTTCCTTTTATGATGCTTAAATAGTCTATCTGTTCTAGAAATGTGAAAAGATACTCATTTCCTCCTCCCTCATTCTCGTTTGTCAGTTTGAAGAAGAGTTTTTGGAAACCCGAGAGCAGTATGAGAAGCTCCTGCAAGGTGAGTTCCACGTGAAACCTCAATAAAAGTGTGACCAGACTTTACTTAGTCGCGGAGAAGACATTTGAAGAAAAGATTTTGAAGACTCTGTGGGACTTTCTTTCCACACAGCAGAGAGAGGAGTAAAACTGAGAACTGTTTTACTCCAGCTGCGGAGGCAGATTTTTTTTTTTTCTCATACGTGGACAGATGCAATTGATAATTGAATGTCTTTCCAGCCTGGAGAGTTTCCCAGGCTTTTGGGTTGTTCTGTTCTCCGTTTGTCTACGTGTCCCACCTCGTCCCACAAACTATACCCTGGGCTTCGGTAACTTGAAAAAAAGTATCCTAAAACTTCATTGAATGTCCTGATTTAGCTTAGGATACTGGTTATAAGAGAGAAATTTTGGAATCTGACATTTGCTTCAACTGTGTTTTAAATAATGGAACAGAATTTTTAAAATTTATTTAGAATTAGAACCTTTTTTCTCAGTTGGTATGTCTAGTGTGATTTGTCTCCACTGCATTTCAATTTCAGCATAAAAGCTCCTGTACCCAGTCCTGACTGCAACTTCAGTGAAATTTTTTGAAAGCAAGGATGTTAATCCACAACGATTGTGTTCTGCAGTTTGTCTGCACTACTGTAATTTGTTGTTTGCATGGAAGAACTCCAGTTTAATATAATGACTACCCACAGCAAGCTCACCAGAAAAGTAGTGATTTTGTGAAGACAACAAGAAATCGGACATGGAGTCACTAGATCCAGTAGAATAATGTGTGGTTTTCCCTTTAGGTGGATCCCTGCTCTTTCAGCAAGTGCCCATGGTGGAGATCGATGGGATGAAGATGGTGCAGACCAGAGCCATCCTCAGCTACATAGCAGCAAAGTACAACCTCTACGGAAAGGACCTGAAGGAGAGAGCCCTGTACTGTAACAATACTACTCTGCTTGAATTTATTATGGTAGCTTAGATACATCTAGAATAAACTGCATACTTGCTCACCCAGAGGATCACTTGTGTGCCTTAGTGACACACACTTACAGGGAGCCTGCTGGGCCACAGTCAGATGCAAGCCAACTGATTTGTTCTAATTCAATTATTTTTACATAAAAATATTTGAGGCAGGGGTATACTGTGCTTTAGTAAAAGATTAATACGGGTTGACACAGGTATTCGAGAGGTGACTGGCCTGTAAATGTTGAACTACTTCTGTAAACAGAAAACTTTTTGGAAAGCAGTGGTTAGTTTTTAGCTTTTGGCTGCAAATTTAGATGTTATTGATGTTATCTGTGCTTGCATGATGTTCCACAGCACTGTAAAAACTGCATGGTTTAGGTCTTTGGGAGTTGGAGAAGAAACAGCTAAAAACTCTTGGAAAAACTTCTGGTTTCATGTGAAATTAAATCCAGGTCTTGATGTTGTGTCTATGTGAAGGAAAAAAATATCTCAATATGTAGCCTTTAAATTTTAGATTTCCTATTGTTTTTCAAAAGAAGGAAAACTAAAGGTCAGCTAGTAAAGCATCTAACTTTAATAGATACTTCACAATACACTGCCATTAAGCGGTTCGAATGGTTGGAAGAATTGGCTGAAGCAGGTTGAAGGGCTTAACAAAAAGAATGAATATTCAGACGGGAACCTCAGTTATAGCTTATCAGCTTCTTTGTGTCGTTAATAAGCCATCATTTCCTGGAGCTTGCATTTCTGGCGTACCTCCTCCTTCAAACAGAATTCTCTTCCATCAAGTTTTTGATTTAGCCTGAAGCTGATTCCTGCTGTTTTATCAGCAAACATAAATGAAGTATTTTTGCTGTTTTGTCCTTGGGCAGGGGGAAGGAAGAATCAGTGTTTCAAGGAAGGCTTGCTGTGATTAGCTCCAGGTTTAAGTACTTTGGCGAGCTGGTCTTGCAGAGTGTGGAGCTGTTGCCTGACAACAAAAACTGCAGTTAGTCTTTATTGCACAGCAGCAACTCAAACCTCTTGTGACACAGGATGGTTAGAAGACTTTGTTAGTCTATTTTACCAGATATTTTATTCATATGGATGAGGACTTAATTTAAATTTGAGTCTTGTCTACAGTAGAAAACCTGCTGTCAAAGATCTGGAAAAATGGATAAAAGGGACAAACGGAAGAACTGCTTTAGTAATCATTTAGCTAGATGTGGAACCTGGTGCACTTCAGGTTTCCAACTCCATTATTAATCTGTTTGGCACCATTTGGACTTTGGATGAAACCCTGAAGGTGGGATACATCCAGATAACTAAGCCAGTTGGGGGTGACTCTTCCTATGGTGCTGAGTGTTTCTTTGGTGATTCTGAGGTGATCTGTGACACCGAAGTTAAACTTTTTTAAGCTCTGTACAGTCCTGTTTAATCCTGCGCAATAAGGCAAGTAAAGTGCCAACAACACTACAAATGAGTGAGACTCAGCCTGTGACTTTTTTTTTAACTGCAAAAATAATTTTCATGAGGTGGGTGGGAAATTCAACTTTTAGTATCATAACACAAATCTAAGAAAACCCTGCTTATGAAGGTGCCATCTTATTTAAGGCTTGTGTTTGCTTTGCTTTTAAGGATCGATATGTATGTTGGAGGAACTGATGACCTTATGGGCTTCATTTTGATTTTCCCATTCTTATCTGCTGAGGATAAAGAGAAACAACGTGCTGTTATAGTTGAAAAGGCAACCAGCAGGTATTTCCCAGCATATGAAAAGGTATGTAGGAGGATTGTTTCCTTCCATTGTTCTGGAATGATAACACTGGGAACACTGGATATTTTGCCAAAAGCAGAAGAAACAGAAAGGTGTCGGTGCAGTTGTTTAAACCAGGACATCCTACTGTCTGTAGGCTGGAGAGATGAGAGGGAGGTCAGAGCAGTATGAGACAAGTTAGAGTGGGTTCAATGCAGAAATTCCTAAGTGAGATCTCATTGTTTGAGCCACATCAACATTCAGACTGAAGAGTCCAAGTTTCCCCTTTGGCTCAAAACTGTTATGAACCAATGAATGTGTAAACATAGCAATATACAGTTAAAATAACAACTTCCTGTTTTTAGGAGAAATCAAACTGTAACTTGCATTGCGAAGGCAATGCCATTTTAGAATAGTTTTCATCAGCTTTATTTAACATTTCACAAAGCTCTATGTGTCTTATTAACTACAGTAATCCACAGCTATCACTAGTCTTCTAGACTGAGTGGTCTGCTGCATAGGCCATACAGGAATCTTGGTGTTTCTCTAACTGATCCTTTGAGAGATAGGACCCAAGAGGTGCTGTCAGCAGAAATTAATATACAGACAGGATGATCTGGCAGAAATAGCTGCTTTTCTGTTTTAAAGACTAAAGGGAAGACAGTTTCCCACTTAAAGACCAGCTCTCCTATAGATGGCTGCCAGAGTTCATTCTGCCCCAGATTCCACTTGTTGCATCCTAGCCCCAATGCTTTAGGCTGATCACCTCTCTTACATTCTCTATTTTCCCATTGAAGCTGTAGCTATGTACAGAAAAATTCAAGATTTATTAGGCTGGAAAGGAGTGAATACCAAGGAGGTATCTAGCCCTGTAGTCCAGAACGTGGGGTTACCTAGGGCTATAGGAAGGCAGGATGAAGAGAATTCCCAGAAGAGAAGCCCTGGGATTCTAGATTGCCGCTGTGAGAACTGCTCATAGAGATCTCCTGTAAAATGATCAGTGGCTGCGGGCACTGGCCCCACATTCCCTACACTGGTAGTATCCCTAGTTGCATGGGAGGGAAAGGAGAATGGAAGAGGGGGCAGTAAGTATTGTCAAAGAAGGTGTGCCTGTGCATTTTGAGAGCATCAACCCCAGCTGGCTATACAACATCTGAACGTTTTCATTTATGACACTTGTAGGTTTTGAAAGACCATGGGCAGGACTTTCTTATTGGCAACAATTTTAGCTGGGCAGATGTTCATCTTCTTGAAGCCATTTTAATGGTAGAAGAGAAGAAGGCGGACGTGCTCTCAGGCTTTCCTCGGTTGCAGGTACTGTACACTAAAAATACACTCATATGGCTGGAAATGTGATAAATGATATTTCAAAGTCTGTTGTGTGTAGATAATTCCTCAAAACAAGAGCATTTGTCACTCCTCTTTCATTGTAGTCTTGCTCTGCTTGCTTTAGGAAGAACCTCATAATATGTTGCATCTAGAGAATCTGTTATTTTCTGGAGTAATCCCTGTACGGATCGGAAGAAATCCACCCTCCCTTTTTTTTCCCTCCCCTCACCAGTTCTGTGATACTTTTAAGTAGAAGGTATTTTCTGGATCACAAGAAGTGATTTGAGTAAAGTACACATCTGAAACCACAGATAACTGTTTCCACTTCATCCCATGTCCATACAAGACATAGGGCTCATTTATTACTGTTTAAAATAATAAGGTTGGAACAAGGGGGAGTAAAACTCATCCATCGCTAAAACTCTATTTCCTATCTTGCCTCCGCTACAACTTGTTAAAGGGTGTTACACAAATCCATAATTTTTTTTTTATTGTGTTACTTTTGTGTTCTTTAAATACCACGTCCTTAAAATTTTTTACTCGCTGTTCACCTTTTAGGCATTTAAAGCGAGGATGAGCAGCATCCCCACAATTAAGAAATTTCTACAGCCTGGAAGCCAGAGAAAACCCGTTCCTGGTGACAAGTACGTGGAGACTGTGAGGAGAGTTCTCCACATGTATTATGACATGAAAGCGAATTAGTGTGCCTGGCTAAAACAACAGCTCTGCTCGGTTTAAGCTGCCTGTCAGATTGCACATGTCCAATTATACTTCAGGGGGAAGGTGAAGGGCTGTTCGAAAGGAATTTCAATGGGCAGTATCTTGTATTCTCTCATACAAAACACAGCAGGCAGGTATCTTTTGTAACGCTTCACTACTAGCCCGTATTTTTCCTTCATTCTTCTTGAGATTTTTCTGGTGATTTTAAGCAGGTGAAATGGCAGCAAGCATGCTGTCTTCCTGGAGACTTTTTGGAAGAGCGAAAAAGAAAGAAACGTGAGTTGCTGACTGACAGCTTCAGCATGTTCTGCTGCTTCTGAGGACTTTCTTCTGAGGTCCAGATCAGATTTTTGTACCATGATTGCTTCCAATGCAGGCCTTTATTGGTTTTAGTATCACTGTAAGCAAATGAAACAAGCGTCTTTTAAAGAAAGTAGGAGGGAGGTGTTTCTCTTGCCAGTTCTGTTGGGCATTACTGACTTGTCTGAAATGTCAGCATTGTGCCTTTATAACTAAGCTGCTCTTTTCTTTGATTACTGAATTAGGAAACAAATTGACTGCTAAGTGACAGTTTTGTATAACTGCTGTATCTAGAGGATCTTTTCTAATCAAATAAACTTTTTATTTTTACACGGTCATGTTGTCGTGTTGTGTCATGAATGGAAGTTGAGGCTTGCAAGCTTCATTTTTACTTTTCTTGGAGGATAAATTCTTTATACTTGATATGAAGGGGATCCTTATTAACTCATATGCCTCATTTGCATTTATAAACCGGAGAAGGGAGATGTGAAGGAGAGGTAGTAAACAGTCACACAAACCTGGTGTAGTTCCCATCTAAGGTCTAATACTTGCCAAACTCAAAATGTTATTTCTTTTCCTCTCTTTCTTTTTCTTTTTTTTTTCTTTTTTTAATCTGTGGTTTCAGCAGATGACTTGACAAAGGAATTTCAGATGCTTTTAATCACTTTGATAAATGGCACTTATGCTTTGAAAAGCTGCTCTGTAGGATTTTATCTTGGGGTTTCATATCTGTTATTTATAGTTCTATATTAATGATATAGTTTACAAGAAAAGACTTGTGCTCAATCCCTAATGACATTGTTTAATTCCTCTGTTAGCTATAGGTTGAGAAATAAGATGCTGCTTGACCTTGGAATGCAGTGAGTACAGTCATCTGATATTTGATGAATGAGTTGACCACTTGAGAGCTCATCGGTCTCCCCAGCTTCAGCATGACTGAAGTTCTCAACGCTACAAATACTTCTCCCTCATTGCCAGGAATACGAATTTTATACGCTGGTTTATCTGTCACCTGCCTTCCTAATGTCAGTTGCAATTACAGTTTAGTCCTTGGTTTAATCACAGATTGGTTTAATATGAAAATTTGGAAAACCCTGTAGTTGCTGATCTTAATTCCTTTGCTAAGTGAACTTTTTCTCCAGAGTATGAGGAAACAGCTTCCTAAACACCATGAAGATGATCAGAGAGCACCTCTCCTATGAGGACAGGCTGAGAAGAGAAGGCTCTAAGGAGACCTTATAGCAGTCTTCCAGTATCTGAAGGAGGTCTACAAGAAAGCTGGAGAGAGACTTTTTTACAAGGGCATGGAGTGATAGGATGAGGGGTAATGACTTCAAACTGGAAGAGGGTAGATTTAGATCAGGAAGAAATTTTTCACTCTGAGGTGGTGAGACACTGGAACAGGTTGCTCAGAGAAGTTGTGGATGCTCCATCCCTGGAGGTGTTCAAGACCAGGCTGGATGGGGCTTTGAGCAACCTGGTCTAGTAGGAGGTGTCCCTTCCCATGGCAGGGGGGTTGGAACTTGATAATCTTTAAGGCTTCTTCCAACTCTAACCGTTCTATGATTCCCCCCACTGCTCTTCTTTCCGGGCTCAACTTCCCTCTTCGTTACGGAACCCTCTACCTCCTCCCCGCCTTTTCCTCTTGGTGTTCACAGGGCTGTTTCTCACACTTTCTCCCTCACACTCTGTCATGCAGTGTTTTTCCTCTTCTTAAATACATTTCCCCCCAAGGTGCCCCCAGTGTGGCTGTGGGGCTCAGTCGTGCCCTGCGGTGGGTTGATTGGAGCTGGTTGGAATGGGCTGGAACCGGCTGTGTCCCACACGGGGCAGCCCTGGCCTCTCCCCACAGAGGCCACCCTGCAGGCACCTTCCCTACCACCCAGCCAGCACTGGGTCCCTGCAAACATCAATGTCTGGTTTTAATGTGGTACAAATAAGCTGGCCCTTCAGCTGGTTTCCAGATGAGCCGTGGGGATTACTGGAATCAGCTGGTGGCCATGGAGCAAGTGCTGGTGTGCGGTGGCCACTGCTTTGAGGTCCAGGAGGGGGAAGCTGGCATTTCAGAGGAGGAGATGGACATCAGGTCCCTGCCTGGGTACTGCTGGTGCAGAGGAGTCCTCATCGGCCTACACTCAACACCTAAAATTCGGAGTTGTGTTAAACACCAATCTTTCTCTTAGGATGCTCTTCTGCATCCTACTTGCGTCTGGGAGAAATTTCAGCTGTAGGCAACTACTAGGTGTGTCTCTCGGCTCCATTTCAACAATGCAAGAGCTGTGGGCATTGAATTAAACTGATGTTACTTTCTTGTGTCCCCAGATGGAGCCCTGCTCTTTCAGCAAGTGCCCGTGGTGGGGGCTGGTGAGACGAAGATGGTCCAGCCCAGACCAATTTCTACACTGCAGCAGAACCGTTTAATCTCACACCTGGAAACGTCATTCAAGAGAAGATGGAATGGAAATTTAGCCTTTCTGGGAACAGAAAAAGAGCTTCACCTCATCCTTTGGCCTCAGATGCCACAGCTTAACACATATGACCCCGGCTGTGCCAGCCTACTCGGATACACATCAGTTCAAGCACAGATCATCCCTCTACTCACTTTCTCAAGGAAGTAACTACCTTATTTAATTCTTGCAGAGTTAAATAAATTCAGCAGACAGTTTTGCTGTAGGAGAACTTTACTCAAGGGATGATCCGGGAGAGAACTGTTTAGTTTGGATTCCTTTGAAAAACCGCTTCGAGCAATTGTCAGAAATTTGTCAGGAAGTTTCTCTAAAAAGAGGTTGCACGGAGACAGCTTTGGAATGAACAGCATAACTCTGACACTTTGCAGAATATCTCAGTGTTTAAGTTCTCACAAAGAACGTATGCCCGTGCAACAAAACAAAGATGTGACAGGAGTGGGTGTATCTTGACCTTAATTAAACAAGCACACTGTTTGTTTTTCTCCTGCCATGGTACTTTCTTGCTAGTAGTAACAGGTGCTAATATGAAGCGGTGCAGGGTTGAGGCTGGAGAAGACACATCTCCAGGATCCAGGGGTCATTTTTACCCTACAAGGGACAGAGTAAGGCTTCACTGGTTGGATTGCGTCCCAGTTCTCCTTGAAACAAGAGGGATGCCTCTTAGAGCCAGCCTACTGAAGACAAGCGTATAGGTTTGGGCTCCAGAGACTGATCTGTCTTTTCTGCTCGTTCCTATGCAGAAGATGAGGAATCTCCACATTTCTGCAGTGAGACATAGCCCCATCAACACTTTTCTAACATGAGTGTATTTACTGTATTTTACTTATTACAACGTTATCACCTTGTACATAAAGACCACACAGAGTTTCAGCACGGCTCTCAAGCACGCCAAAGCCTTCTTTCAATATTCCTGCCATGGCAAGGGCAGTTCAAGTTCTATTTATACAAACATGCAATTTAATCTCCCAGCACGCAGGCTGATGAAAAGAAGCTCATGTGTGTCTGTGTAAGTGAGATGCTGCCTTTGTGAAGTGGCCACTGAGGTCTATAGCACTGTGAACTAGCTGGGCAAGACGAGCCAGATTCCTGTTCCATCATCAAACTCGCATTGAAAACCTCCCCTTGAGAACAAGGGAACAAAAGCAAGTGGAGGTTTGTATCTGACCCTCTGCACATATGACTAACCACCTATTTCCCCCTCCACTTTTAATATATCTTATACCATACCTACAGTTTCTTCTTACCATTTTTTCTTTATGGTTTTTATGGAAATGTACCAACTGCTGTACATGTGCAATTTACAAAGCTGTCCAGGGGTGTAGAAACAAACATGAAATGTAGGTTTAGGTCATGACTATCTCCATCAACTCTGTACTGGAGCAAAACTGAGAAAAGTCATTAGTTTTTTAATTCCTGTAAACCTTTTTCCTCTTGAATCAAGCTAGTTATAACTCTTTGTGTCTGTCAAAATTCTGTGGGCAGAAGTCCAGCAACTGATTGAAGCTATCCTGATGGTAGGAGAGAAAGTGCCCTCCATTCTCACCAAGTTTCCTTTTCTGCAGATGATTTCTGCAGGTAACACATCCGTATTCATTCAAAGTTTTGAGGAAGACAAGTTAAAAATGCTTGGCAGTTTCTCGCTCTCTTACAGAATGCAGAAGTAATCAAGTGAGGATCAGGAAAAACAGCCAACAAAGTAAAATACAAAGAACGGAAAATAAAAAAAAAGAACTAAGAAATGCATGTGAGAAGTGAATTACAGTGCAATTTGCTTTAAAAAAATTAGATAACTTACTTTTTATGCACGTGGTCCCAGTAAGAGAGACACAGAAGGGCTTTCTTCTCCCCTATCTTATAATAGAAGTGGAATAAGACACTCAGTGAAATTAAAAGCAGCAAAATACAAGCAATGAAAGGCAACATTTTCATACTAAGATGGTGGAAATCATTGTTAGAGGATGATGTTGAGGCCAGGAATTTAAAAGGATGAAAGTGATATCAAGGGTAAAATAATAAATGCTGTGAAATCTTGAAAGAGATTGAACATTCAGGGGTTAAGCAGCTCTCTAGTGCTGAAAGATTAAATTGTGAGAGGCAGATTGTCCCACTACTGGCCATTGCATAGTTTTATACCTTGCCTTGTAGGCTTACACCATCTGACTTGCACCTAATTTTCTCTGAGGTTGTATCATCTACTCCTGGGAAACTGCCTCCTCCCTCATCATCAGCCCTGAGCCACCATCTGATGAAGATGATTCCACAGGCTCGTGTTGGCTTGTCAGTAGAACTTTCCCCCACCCTTATTCTTAGAAGTTGCGTTGTTTTCAATTTTAGGCTTTTAAAGCAAGAGTAAGCAACATTGCCCCAAATATGAAGTTCCTCCAGCCTGGCAGCCAGTGAAAGCCACCACCAGCTGAAGAAGCTTGCAGCATTAATAGGTTTGTTTTTTACCAGGTTCCATCTGCTGTCATTTTCAACTCCTTTTCCTACTTAAACCTTGATTTTTGTTCTTCTAGATTTGTGCGGTCTTGCACGTGCAACATGAACAAATGAATCTCATGCTGAAAATGTCATTAGAGAGCAAGCCACCTTACATTTCAGAAGCTGTTATCTGCAAAACAGGTAAATGCAGAGTTAGAACGTTACTCATAAATGTCATTAAAACCCATACATTTCATAATTTAGAACATGCTACCAAACAGTGAATAAAGAGTATCTTCTTACAGGAGAAGAAACGGACTTGTGGTCAATAAAACCTATTTCTCCTTGTCTGAGAAGTATAAATAAATCTGGTCTTATTAAAAAAAAGGACCAAAACAAACAAAAAATGTTTTACAGGCTAAGAACTTATTTTAAATATTTTCAAAGTGATCAATTTTTATCTTTCTTTTATTAAAAAAACCATCCTTTTTATTGGGGAAAAAACCCCATATTGTTGTCCAGCTTTATAATTGGCCAACATCAGATAAAAACAGGATGGAAATTTCTGCTTTTGTTCTTTACACCCTCTTTTGAAAATGAAAGGGTTCTTTAAACCTAAGCTTAGATTATTACTAGTTTTAGTTGTAACATCATGCGTAAACTCAGAGTCTTAAAAAGTTTACAGCACACACCAGAGACCAAGCAGAGGAAACATACAGAAGTTTCTGTCAAAATATGAAGTTGGTAAGATACCCGAGTTATTTAAGATAAATATTTCACAATGAAATTTGTACTACTAAGGTTATTTTTCAGTTGTCTTTGAAGCCTTGATCTTGCCTATCTTGTGCCTATATAAATGTGCCTTTTGACCATGTTGAGACACTTAGATCAATAAAGACTAAATGATCCAAATAATAGCATACTGTAAACTGGCTCTCCATTTAAGCTCTCCTTGCCAGTAGCACAATGGGTGTAAATCAGAATGAGGGTTACTGTGTCCAGACTTTTCTGTGCCAGTGGCGCAGGTAAGTGCCAAACAGCTTACAGAACTACGTGTGAGGGTGAATCCAGGCTTGGTTAACCTTGTCCTCGGGCAGTCAGTAAAGATTCCAGGACAGAACCAAAGCACTCGCTGAAGGTTTGCAGCGAGTCTAGGTTTGAGTGACATATGAATTGTTCTAACTATTCATGTGGACTCTAATTTTTTTATCGCAGTGGTGGTGTGCGTCAGTTTAGGAGCTCGATAAGCAGCACGGGGAGAATTCTCCAGTGGCAGTTAGTTATATACCCTGTCCCCATCTCTGAGAGGATGCTGTTGGAAGCTGGAATCAGGCATGGTCTCCCAAGCCAGCTGCTTAGTATCTTGTGAGGATTGCAGGCAGGTACGTTTTGAGAAGACTTTGGGCTTGGTCTAACCTACAGCACAGTGAGCACAGAGCACAGTTAGGAACTTGGCATGCCAGGGCATGGTATATGCACTATTTAAAATCTGCCTATGCCCCACCCAAGATCACTTGAGTGGTACCTGGGCTTCATGCCAGCTGCCTGAATACTCACAGGCTGGCTTAACAAATTATTTATAAAAGAAACTTATTTTCTTCTCTACTCTAGAGGTTTAAAGAACAGCTATTCAAGTTATAGATAATAGTAACCTCATTGATACAATACCTTTAGATGTTAAAGGAGCTTTACAATTACATTATGAAAGGCTGTGCTGGAAGCAAAATAAAAAGAGGACAAGAAGGAAAGCCTTTCTGGCAAACAGGAGTGTGTGGAAGGGGAACAACAAAGTTGGATGTGGTCACGTTCAGCAAATCCAAAAAGCATCAGAAAGCTTTGCCTGACCACTCATCCCTGAACCTCAAATCAGAGACCTCTTCCTCTCCTTCTTCTTTGCCATATGAGACTGCAGAAAGGACAGGGAGACACTAGTTACTTGCGTAGTGTTCTGTGCTCACTGTTCCTGAGCCACCCCTTGCACTCAGGTACATGCTGATACCACAGACCTCAAAAGCAGGAACAGATTAATCTTGATTCAGTGCTGGGTTCTGTGAACAGATCTTCAGATCAGCTGTACTGACGTCTGCTGCAGGAGTGTTAAGTGATGCCCAGCATCACATGTGGGTCTATGCTAGAGGTGAGAACATGATGTTTGGCACCCAAATCCCATTTCCCACCTGCTATGCCGTTCTTGTGTCTGTTCACATCCACTTTGAGGTTTGGTATTTTCACCTGAAATGTAGATAGCAAAGCTGAAGCAGTTACTTTTCATGGAAACAGGGTAGGAAAATCATAGTTTATCTCATCTCTAACTGAGTATTAGCCACGTACACTCAATTTCCAAAACTGAGTGTGTTGCCTTAAGACGTAGGGCAAGTTGTGACATAAACTGTTCATCTATTTTTTTTACCAAGTCATCCCTAAGGGAGTTTGATACTGGCAAACTGTATTTTGAAGTAATTGAGCATTGTTATCTGAGACTTTGGGTATCTTTTCTGTGCCATACAGGACTGACAGTAAAAACCTGGGTTACTGTTAAATAGTGAAATAAGCCTAGAAACTTCAGTGGTTAGTCTTTAAATGGTTACTATTACCCTAAATATGACCCAGAAAAATCTGTAATTTTCTCAGTGTTTTAAAGTCTCTCGCCCTTATATTTGAGTAAAATGCCCCAATAATTCCAAGAAAGCGGTTTGAATAGATGCCTACCATAGAAACTATGAGACTAACCACATGGTGCAGTCATATCAGCAACATGAGAAAGGAAGATAGATAGTCTCCACCTTGGATGGCAATTTTCAGAGACGTACGTCTTTAAGCTGGGTAGAGGCAGCTGAATAGCAACGGGAGATTTTCTCTCTAATTGGGTATGGCTGGAAACTCCCCTAAGCTCCAAAGTTTAAACAGCCCCGGGGAACCTGCCTGTGCTGGGTGGAGGCTGAGTTAAGGTCAGGAGGTAAGTACTAACTTACAGTTTCCCTTTTCTTAAAGCCTTTGAGCGACTACTTGCAGTGAAGCTACTTCCAAATTTATTAGGGCATCTGCTGGGTTAATGTAAATTCTCTGCTCTCCTTAGTTCATGTGCCAGGTAGAGTAAGCATGGCTTGATAGTAACTCACCAGCTGGAAGCTGCAGGAGGGAGAAAGCATGAGAAAGACTTTTTTTTTTTTTAACCAGGAAATGAATCCTGTGGTGCAGTTCAGAGCTGAGGGAGGCAGCCGTGAAACTGCTGAGGGGACAAAGCGTGGGAAAGCAAAGGTGGGTGGGAGAACAGCGCGAGCCTCTCGCACCGTGGCGGTTTCTTCTGGGTTTGAGCAGGAAAACTGGCCCATTTGGTACCCTGGACTCTGCTCCCAGCTCCAGGGCTAAAGGGCTCTGCACACTGAATGCAGATAATGGTGTTTCTGAAAGACCATCCCATCTTAATCTGTTCTTACAATGCTAAGAAGTATCCTTGGAGAAACTCAAGACAGGCATGTCATTAAGGCTCACGAGGAAATAGGATGGAAATATGGATTTCAGACAAAAGCAGTGAAATCATTTGTATATAGACAAATTTTGTGTTGAGGTCTTTGCTAAATATTAAGGCTAAAGGTAGTGCATGCAAGGTGTGGTTACTTATTTAGCTGCAGCATAAATTCCTGACATGAACCGATTCTTCAGCAGTGTCTGGGCTAGTGCAGCAATCCCAAAATGCCCTGGATGGTGATGCATTTTTGCTATGGCAATCAGGTATTGCTTAGGTAAAATAGGGAAGTTTTCCATATCTACTTTCCATGTTGCCTTGGGAGTCTTTGACCATTTCATACCTTTTGCAAGAGTCCATTTCTTCAGCAGGAAGAGTCAAATGCATCTTTTTCAGCAGTGGGCAACACCAGGCCAGACCTCTGGAAGCTTGTAAGCCCGGTGGTTCATACGGCTGTCGTGCTGTGGCTTTAGGAGCAATATCTGTTAGACTATTTCTTATCTCTTCTTCTGTCCTTCGCCAGCATGGGCTGGCTGATGAATGATAGCAAGTTTCTCTGGCAATTGTATAGCTTTTAGCTGTCCACTAATTTGTGGAGTGTTTGATATTTTACTTCCACTAGAAGTTATGATCCCACACAGCTTCCATAACTGCCCAGTAGCATGGTGTGCTCCAAATGCACATTTAGAATCAGCATAAATATTTACAGTCTTTTATTTGGCCAGCTGATAGACCTCTGTTAATGCAATTAATTTGGCTGCTTGTGCACTCAGCTTCGAACTGAGTGGTGAAGCCTCCACCAGTTCATTCGCAATAGTTATTGAATAACCCATAACCCAGTTGCTGCTCAGATAATAGGAAGACCCGCCAGTAAATAGTTTTGGACTGGGAGTAAGAAATGGCACGTTTGTTAAATCTTCGTGAGTCTTTTCGGCTTCACGGATGGTAACTACACAGGTGTGATGTGGAGTTCCTTCCCCAGGTGAAGGGAGTAGAGTAGCAGGGTTCAGAGTGTTAGTCACCATCCCAGAGACTATTCCTTGCCCTTCTTGTACACACAAGGTAAATGGTTTGTTGTAGTCTAGCAGTCCCAGGGCAGGGGCAGCTTGCTTCCAAAGCCCAAATGGTTTTACCTGGTCTGTTGTCCAGTGAATGAGTTCTCCAGCATCTTGAGCAATAATTGGTATCAGGGGGTTATGCCATTTCCTCAAAAACAGCTATCCAGGGGTGGCAGAATCCTACAGCTCCTAAAATGGCTTGCATTTGTTTTTAGTAACTGGTCGGGAAAGATTTTGAATGAGTTTAATATGGTTTTCAGATAAATGTCGTTCCTCTTGTTGAAGAGTGTAACCCAGATATTCTACATTTCTCTTAAAAAAAAAAAAAAAAAGAAGATTGTAACTTATGTGGAAAGGACCAATGGCCCTTTCCAGCTGAGGCAAACAGTAAGGAACGGGTGTTAGCTACACAAGATTCCTTGGCTGCTAATAAATCATCAATATATTGCATCAGAAACAGATAATTTTTTTTATACACAAACTAAAATCTGTTCTTAAAATTTTAGAAAAATAGTGGAGGACTGAGTGAAGTTCTGAGGGAGCCTTGTCTATGTTAGCTGTACCTTTCCCCAGATGAATACATCTAGGCATTGAGAGCCTAGACGGCTAGGTATACTGATTTAAGGTAGAAAAAGTTGCCCTGACTCCAGTAAGATGAGGGATATATCTGCCCACCTTTAGGGAATCTCAAGTGTCAGCAGACACATAGGAATGGGCAACCAAACTGAGCTCTCGGGTCCAGACGCAGGCACTGAAACGCAGCTGCCTGTATGTGAGCTACCCGTGCCGGGTCCCTGTGCAGTCAGCGGAGATGCATTCAGTGGAGCTAAAGTTTGAGGAGGCTTTACCAAAAACCAGGGGTGTTTTTCCATGTCAGAAGCTTAAAACAATTAAAATCTACTTAACAGCTGACAGAGTTATTCTTAAAAAAAAAAAAAAAAAAGCTGATGACAGGTTTTTATTCTCCATTTGTCATTGTTCTTCTCACATAATTTAATGCCATATAGAATTTCTTGTTCATGTAAAACGATAAAATTAGACCTAAGGCTTTTCACTCCCTCTGCTTTTGTTCTGCAAACAATAGATAAATTTTCCAAGAGGATTAAGTTTCGCATTCTTGGTATTGCAGTCTGTGGCTTTTTTAGTTAAAAGTCTTATTTACTGTAAGTTTCTGCTCATCACAAGTTGGGGTGATGTGTGTTGGAATGATAGGGATGCAATGTATCGGAGAAGTAGGATAATGAAAGAGGCACAAGTTAGCTGTTGTGGGCTATATAGATAAACCCCACTGCCTTACAGTGAAAGTTAGTCACACAACGTGCAGAAAGTAATACAACCACTGTCTTAGAGGCAAAACATTGTAATTAGCAACAGTTACTCACATTTTAAAACTGGAGGTGATTGTTTTTTCCTTTATGTGTATTTGATTTTATATTGTCTAAATTACCCCAAGTATCCCTATTTATTGTAGTAACATGACTTGGTTCTTACCAGAATTGCTCAGGGGAGAACTCTCGATCTGATCGTTCTTTAAAGTCAAGTTTTGGCAACATATGTTCCAAATGTACTTTAAGTACACGGACAAAGCACTGTGATTAGAAGAAAACGCATCACTAGAGGATGGCGAACCTGATTTGAGTGGGAAATGCCAGGTGGATGCAAAGTGTAACAGACGTCATGTTGCAGCTTCGGCTTTTAGCTCTGAGAAAACTGGGGTCATCTGTAAATTATTATTTTTTATTTTTTTTTAAAATCAGGCACCCTATGCTGGTTTCTGAGCCATTAGGACACGATTAGGATACCCGTTTTTAGGTGTTTTTTCCTCCCAATCATTAGTATATGATACTACTGTCTTTGAAGGGGAAATTCTATTTCTTTTTTTAGCAACTAGGGCAACCAAGCACAGAGAAATCGAGGCCTGAATTTGCAAACGCTTCGCCTCAAGTGTCAGCACCAATAGTCCGGCTGGCTGTCCCTCGGCATGAAACAGCTCAATACGGACAGACGTGGTGTCTCTGCCACGCTCCCTGCGGCTCCGGGTGCCGAGAGAGGGGCTGTTACAGCCAGCTGCAAAACGCGCTCCAACATCTGGCAAACAGAGCTTGGGCAAAGTGGGGCCTACCAGTAAAAGACGTTTTCCTTTTCTTCTTTTCATCTTTTCCGTGAGGATGATGGAAACGAAGGGTGGGTGAGTAACCTCCCTGAGGATGTGGCAGCGTTTTTCAAGTGGCTTTGTACAACTGTGTTAAAACGCAGCCAGGTTCCCCCTGCAGCTCGGGGCTCACACCGCTTCTTTAAACATGTCAGTCTTTGCTTGCAATCATAACAACCACCCCCCGGTAGCCCTGGGGAAGGCTTTACAGCCCTGCACATCCTACAGGCTGTGCGGTGTCAACGGCCCGTCTCTCATTCTACCTTTCAAACCAGAGGAAGTTTAAACTTCAACAGGCATAGCGAGGATAAAAGGCTCTCTCTCCCCTCAAAATAATGGTACTTATACCAGTTTTATGACACTGTTTTCTGCTTAATGTGTTTCAGGGGACCAGGAGCTCGGAAGCATGTCGGGGAAGCCCAGGCTTACCTACCTTAATGGAAGGGGGCGAATGGAGCCCGTACGATGGCTGTTGGCAGCCGCTGGCGTGGAGGTCAGTTGACACTCGGTACAGTGTTCCAGACTGGTGTTTTCAACTGGTCTCAGCATCAATTTAACACGCACATGGAGGATTAACGGCTACAAGAAAGTGGCTTTTTAATTCATTTGGCCAGCGGCACTGCGTGTTTGTAACTACGTTGCTCAGTGGTTAATATTTGGGGTGCAAACGCAGTTTTGGAGTTTATTAGAGATAGTATCCGTCCCCTGGAGTAATTAATCATAAGACATCAAAATGGGGATTTACCTAAAGGCCCTTAATTATTGGATTTTTCCAGCTGTGCAAAACCACCTTAGCTCAGTTGTCTGTAGTTTGCAGTTACAGTGTGCATGGACAAATGCCGTTGCTGACCTTCACGCCTAGGGTGGGGTTAGAAATGGTTGATTTACCTTCTCCTTCCCTTTGCACTGGCTGCAACCTGTCTTCCTCCTGAAGATGTCTGTTCCTACCTGTGCTTACCTTATTTCTGAATCGGTGCCTTGAGGCAGAAGTGGCCAGGCCCTTCTGCTCCTCCCCAGCTGTGGGGATGTGGGAGTGATCCTCAGGACATCTGTGGCCAACCAGCGCAGCTGAAGATCCAGCCCACTCTTTTGCTCAATTCGGTCATTCTGCACGTGTTTATGCACAGTCACTTACAGAATAAAAATGTCCACGTGCAGCCGTGTAACACTATTCTCTCTCCTTTTCCAGTTTGAAGAAATTTTTTTGGAAACAGGAGAGCAGTATGAAAAGTTAATCAAAGGTAAGAATCCCAGTGCCTGGGGCTTAGTCTCTCAAAAAATTGCTCTGATTTAGCTAAATTTGTCACTTAAAAACAGTTTATTTAAACCAGTGCAAACTTCTAGAGGCACATCTTGGATACTGAAATACTTGTTTTGAGTAATCTGTTTTTTCCGGTGCCAAAAACTGGTATAAGCTAAAAGCTTCTGTGACTGTGTTTATTGTAGTACTTTCAACAGGGGCAGCAAACATTCCTATTTAATGCGACTTAATTATCTGGGCTGTTGAACTGTTAACATGGTTCCTGGCATATTTTTGGTCCAGGGCAAATAGCACTCCCTGAAGCAATTCCAAGGCATCATCTGGGAGTTGTCCCAGGCCAAGGGCCATTTCCAAGATGTGTTGTTTAGATGTGACCACCACACTCTATAGGCAGAGAGAGCTGAATAGAGTGAATGTGGCCATTCTGTGCCAGCTGGCCTGAGCTGCTGTTGAGTTGACCAATATAGATGTACCTGTACGCTGGTTCTGAACCTCAGTAAGATAAGCCTCTAAATGAAAGGCTGGCATTCCCAGGAAAGCAAGTTTTCCTTTGTGCTAGGCTGTGTGTGAACACACTAGTGAGAGTCTTAAGCAGGATAAGCCTGAGCCATGAAACTTTCCCCAGTTAAAAAACAGGGAGCCAGCGGGGAGACCTGCAGAAAGTCTGACACTGTCAAAGCAGCAAGCCACAAAGGCTTCATGTCAACCTTGGGAGTGAGACCAGTTCCCAAACACCAGTACATACCCCCAGTCACTGCCCTTGATATTTGGCCTGATGAAATCCAGCACTGAACCCCTCCACAGCCACCCTGGAAGGAGAAGACCTTGCTGCCGGGGTGGGGAAGGAGTTGGGACTGCGAGGAACACTATGGAGTGCAGTTTACCTGCTGCCCAAGACATGTAAGAGAAACCTCACAGCAGGCTGAGCTTGCCAAGACATACTAGGAGCCTTGGAAGAGAATTCAGCTGTGTTCTGGCTGCTTGCTCGGAAAGGAAAAGCTGTGTTTAAAGAAATTCTGACAGGAAAACTAAAATGAACAAAAGTGAAGAAGAAGTGGTATCAAGAAGATCAGAAGCAAATTGGCAGGCCCAGCTGGCTGGGAATCTGACAATGTGGGAGGGCAGTGCAGTGTAAAGACACCAGTTATAGCTCTAAATATGATAGCTCAGGTACTGAAAGCCCAAATCTAAGTTTGCTTCAAAATACTAATTAATCCAGACAGAGTGGTACAATCCTGGATACAGCAACCAAGTTTATCCATACCCAGAGAGAAGAATTAAATGGTGATGAAAAGGATAGGGAAATTTTATAAAGAAGATTAAGGGCTTTTCTGTATATATATATTGAACTTAAGAGGGTGAGAACACAAAGAAAAAGGTGGAGTTTCATGCATTGTGTTGAAGAAAGACAAATTAGTCAGTCATCCTGATAAAGGGACCTCTGGAATGCTGTCAGTCGTGCAGGGAAGGACTGAACACGAATAATCCCACATTACTTCTCCCTCTATTTTTTTTCTTTCCCTACCAACATGCTTTTTGCTAGGGTACCCTGTGTTTAGACACCACCACTTTGTTAGAATGGTGGAGGCGTGACTTTGGCCCGTGCCAGCTGATGATCTAAGCGATGCCCCAGCAGTGTCCAGGATGAAGCCTGGGCTGGGGCCTGTTCCCAACTTGCAGACAGACAGCAGTTTTGGAGACCAAGAGAGTTAAATAGCATTGGCCTGGCCAGACCTGTACCTGTTGGCCTGAGAGATGACTAGCTTAGCTCAATCTGTGCAGCCATGGGTTGTCCAAGTTGCTACCTGGATATCAACAAGCTCTGCTGGTCAGTGACAAATGGTCCAGATGATTGTTTCTAATGTATGCTCTACAGACCACCTTCAGACAGCACAATCCAACCCGCAAAACAACTGGCAAACTGCTTTTAATCCTGCGTATATATTCTTTGCAGTGATAATGTGAAGTGCTTCTCACTGCAAAGTGAGGAGAAGCAGAGCGCTACTGGTCATAAGAGAGAAATCCCTCTTTTCTGTAGATAAGAAACAAACCATGCATGTAGGTCACTCACATTTGCTGCATCACTTTTTGTCAAGGGCCAGAAAGTCAGATTTTATTTTTCACTTCACATCTTTCTGCTGAAAAATATCCTTGCAGAGCTCTTAGTTTTCCAGTTCTTCTATGTTTCTGCTAGATAGATACTGATTAATATTTCTTCCTTAAGCTGCTGAAGTGTGTTCTGGAAAGACACGAAGACACATGATCTTTCTGAGAGCATTTACAAGAAACAGGCTATTTGTTGCTGCAGAGAAAATTACTATTTGAATTTAAACTGTAAATTTGTAATACAGAATGAGTGAAGAATATTTGTTAATTCTAGACTAGCAAAGTATTCTAATAACTCTGTGGAGAGCAAAGCAAACAGAAATGTCTCTTAAAATGAACCCTTATACCTAGAAGAAAGATGCACTGAACAGGTTAAAATTGAGCAATTAAAATAAATTATTAACTTTGAGCAATGCAAAGTGGAAGCTGCCTAGTTGGATTTGGAGTTTTGCTGTGATTTTTAAGAGGGCGGGATTGTTCTCTGGATGCCCTTAATGTGTAAATGGAGGAGGGAGTATCTCTGAAGACAGTGAATTAGTCCAGCAGAAAACTGGTCTAGAAAAGACTGACTTTGCTATGCTGAATCTACGTCAGTTTAGCCCTCAGAGCTGCCTCACTGAAGGCTCAGACAAACTGGCTGGCTCCTACCAGCACCAGGAGAAAAGGAGACTACAAAGACACATCTAAATAGGCTTAAACTTTTGTGGAATGACACTGAGGATAGGCCTGTAATGAAAATCTATGGGGACTCTCAAACTCTTGTCCCTGGAGTGACTGTGTAAAACTTACTTAAGCAGCACTTGCTGTCATAGTCCCTGCCTCTAACTCCGTAACTTCACAACGTTTAAGGTGGCCTGGCCTCTTCCTTTATCCCAGCAGCTCAGTCTTCCTGTGATACCACCCCTCTCATCCTTTCTACTCGTGTGTGTATGTCCCTGACAGGGAACCGATCCACATCCAAAATAATTTTAGGGTTTTTTAAGCTGTGATTTAACACACATCTTTATTCTCCTCCGATCCCTTGGGTTGAAAGTGCTGGTTCAGGCTTTTCCTGCCAGCATGAGGCAGGTCCAGAGGTGCAGAGGAGCAGGCGGTGCCAGCTCCCATCAGCCAGTGAAGCTCTGGTAATGCTGTCAAGCGAGGGGCCCAGCTGCACTGCCATGGCCGAGCTACAAAAGCCTGATGCAGGCTAGTCAATGTTTGATCTTTCCCACAATGTTAGTTTACTGCATGGGGTTTTACAGTTAAGGCAAGACATCAATGAGCTCCTACACTGCAAAGGAAACGTGCTCGTCTTTCACTCTCCTGTAAAGCTAAAAGTCTATGAGGAACTAACAAGCTTTCCCTCAACTTTCCACCCTAGATGGAGTCCTGCTGTTCCAGCAAGTGCCCCTCGTTGAGATTGATGGGATGAAGATGGTGCAGACCAGAGCCATCCTCAGCTACATAGCAGGGAAATACAATCTCTATGGGAAAGACTTGAAGGAGAGAGCCCTGTACTGTTACACCTCCTTTCACTTAATGAGCAATCTGTTATTTGATAGTTGTATTATATATAACAAATTCAATGCTGTAAATCCAGTAGAAAGGCATGAGAAAGGCTAATGCAATAAATAGCAAGGACTCTAGCCTTTGCTTAGGTTTTAACCACTGCTTCTGAAACACTGCTGAACAGAAACAGGCTTTTAGTCCTTTAAAAAAAATATTTAGCTTTACTTTCTGTTCAGTTTTGGCTATGAAAATTGGCACTATGGTGGTGATATAAAATTCCTGTAAGTTGCCTTAGTTAATTGGAAAACAGATGAAATAACTTCTGTGCTCTTTTCTACTGTCTTCCCCCCACCAATAGGATTGACATGTACGTGGAAGGAATAACAGATCTGATGCAAATGATTTTGGTGTTTCCTTTCTCTCCACCTGAGGCAAAGGAGAAAAATATGGACTCAATTAAGGAGAGGGCAACTAACAGGTACTTTCCAGTCTTTGAAAAGGTAAGAGACAGTGAGGAGGTGTCTATAAAACTTGTATTTACAATTATCAAAAAGTTTCCCCAAAATAAGAACATGTTTGTAGTGCAGGTCAGTTCCAAATCCTCAGCTTTCCTGGCTCTCTCAAAGAAGGAGAAATAGAGCAGCATGTTTTCTCTATTTGTTGGCTTGTGTTGTCAGGGCTGTGGTATGTGAACATCTACAAAGCAATATGTTCTCAGCTACACAGCAAAACTTTTCACTAAAGTAAAAGCAAGAATGTATGATTTCTTTTTTCCTTGAGGGCACACTCCTGCACTTATATTCGTTTAGAGCACATCTCTCTGCTCTACTTAATTTCAGGTGGAACCTTTTCATTAGAAGAATGCAAAAATCCCTTACAAATAAATCAGGTAGGGAGATTAGGAGCACTTTAGTAAAACAACAGTCATAGATTTCTGCACATCCCTCTTTCGAAAACAACAAACCAAACCCAAATGACTCAGACGTCTGGCAACATTTCTCAGTTTTGTAACATTCATCTAGTTTTGATGGAAAACAATAATAAAAGCTGAACATCCTAGAAGTTCTTATGACTATAATAACTTACTCCCAAAGGCAGGGGAGCTGCCAATAACCAATAGCTTTGGTTAGCTATTGTAGTTCTGCATTTCTAAGTTTGCCTCCTGGTATCAACATTGGACATAACTTTAAATGAAATATCAAAATGACAATTTTATAAATTCCCCAAGTTACTTTCTCGTACCTCTGTTATCCCTGTTTCTAATTCTATGAGTGGCACTCGTCCACCTAAGTGTGTGGTTTTGTCCCTGTTCCCAGTGCCTATCACCATTCATCATTACTGAGTGACCAAAGTGTGTAGTCTGTGCACTATAAGACTTCAGATTTTTTTTTTGGCTCACAGCTTCCAGCTGAAAACTCCACCCTGAAATTTCAGATGTAATTGCTTTTCAGCTTTGCAGCTGTGCTGTGAGGCTGAGCTGCCAGGCGTCATATGTCCCCTTCTCATCTGCAGCCCACTTTCTCTTCTGTCCTACAGGTTTTGAAACAACATGGCCAAGACTTTCTCGTGGGCAACAGATTCAGCTGGGCAGATGTTCAGCTAATTGAAGCCATTTTAGCAGTGGAGGAGAAAATACCAGCTGTGCTGTCGGGGTTTCCTCAGTTGCAGGTAACTTTGCTGTTGAGCATGCCCCTACTCAGGAGTTAGAGGGCAACCCTGAAGTGATCATCTCTCCATGCTATGTACATCAGGAGTGGGTGCTCTTTGAGGACCTGTCCCTGTTGTGTGTTTGCTTAACACCAAGCACAAGAGGGAATTGAATTAGCTGGTTTGTTGTAAGCTGTAAGACACCGTGCTCCTGACTAACCCTGTTGAGGTATGCCTATCTCTGGGTGGTATATGCCTCCTCAATAGAAATAAATTAATATCATCCCAAGGGAGTCACTGATCTAAACTGCCCTCTTTGCATTTTCCTGCTTCCTGCCAGTAGATGCTATCTAATACCAGATGTCAGGCTGTATCACAGGCTTAATTTGTTATGTTAGAATTGGTGTTACAGCTTTGGGATCCCAGTAACCTCACTTCACTTCTGCCTTCTACAGTGTGACTAGAAACTCAAGCCTTGGCACTAAGCCAGGCTTTTCTTTCAATAATCAACTCCATACAATCGAGAATGAATTCTCTGCTTTTGTGCCACGTACAAAGTCTGAAACCAAGCAGAAGTGAGGCGCTTCTGCTGTGAGACTCGACCAGAAACCAGAAGCCTCCAGGCAGGCAGTGTGCTATGGAGCACAGCGCGTGGGCAGACCCGGGGCACGACCTGCAGGAGTCATTAAGAGCTGAGATACAGTGGGCCCAAGTAGCCTGTGACTGGAAAAAAGCTGATAGTGTTCTGCAGCTCTCCCATGTGCCTGTAGTCACGGTAATAAAGCAGTGTAGGCAATGCAAATTTGGGTTGAGGAGGCAAGGCTTGAGGTCCTGCTTCTTTGTGCTTACAAACTGTTAATTTGAGGAGTCCACTCAAAGACTTTGGCTTTATTCCCATTAACAAAAGAAATAGTTCAGCATCAGACTATCACAATTAAGTTTTCTGCTTGCAATTGATGAGGAAAAGGGCTTTTATTTTTTTTAATACTTTTTTTAAAAAGTTTTAAAATCTCAACCCCAACAGTTTAAGCCTGAATTTAGTGTGACAGAATGAGGCACTTCAGCCACAAAGTGGGCAGTAACGTGTGTCAGATTTTACCCCATATGCAGTTTTGCTGCCCTCGGGTAATTCTTGCCTTTAGCTCCCATCTTCTAGCAAGCTGCCTTAGCCACTAGGCATGGACACGGTTCAGTTGAAGCCGTGCTTTGAGTTAGGGAGGGAATCCTTCGCTGCCAGAAGGGAAAGGTGGTTACATATTTAACAGTTTTTCCTTTTCTTGCTCCTTCTTGTATTTCCCCCTTATCCTTCCAGCGCCTATAAGGAAGAGGAAATTACGTTTATACATTTGCCAGCAAGAACTGGCTGCTGTTCTGTGAAGCTCCCCTCCCTTAGCCCCGTTGTTAGAAGAGGTTCTTGTGTATCTAAGATTGCTCAGCTACCCGTGGGGTCTCCAGCCGCTCGCAGTCTGCATCACTGAGTCCTCTCTGACTTTCTGTACAATGAGATGTGTCAGGATCCATGACTCAGTTGCCTTAACACAGGCATCTCTCGCCACCTGAAATGCCCAACTCTTCCCTAATCCTAGTCCTGGCCTCCAGCCTCTGCTCCAGAAGGGAATAGGTCTCCCTGAGGGGCTGTGTTATATCTGCCAGCCCTATGTAGATATTTTGGCTACTCTAGGCTGCAACACAGTATGAGAAACCTCTAATGGACAACTGAGTTGAGCCAAGGATACCTCCAGCTATTTCACCTTCACCCATGCAATCCTAGAAATGCTGGGACAGTGGGACAGCAGTGGCCATACCAGATGCAAGCAGAGCTCAGATACTTACATAATGTAGTAAAAATGGAAATCGTGTTAACGTATATCGTGGTTTGCCCACACGGAAGAACCAGCAATGAAAAGAAACAGGTCGTGAGCTGGCTTAGTGCACTTGTACCTTCAAACCTATTCCCTGGTGCTCCCAGATATTGAATTTTTGCCTTCAGTTTCTTTCAGGCAGCAGAGATTTAGCTATTGTCTGCTCCAGGACTGCCTTCTTTGGTAAGAACAGGCGTTTTGCAGCAGCTGGGTCCTCCTGTTGGACAGAAGAAGACTTGTGTAGGTGGCACCGAGACCTGAACGAGCCTTAGGATCTTTTCTAGCAGCAGGGGGAAGCAGTTGTTCTGTGCAAGGAGCACTGTTTGCTACCGGAGTAGCTGGAATTTCACTCGTACTCTGTTGTTTTTATGTTTTAGGCTTTTAAGAAAAGAATGAGCAATATGCCTACAATTAAGAAGTTCCTGCAGCCCGGCAGCCCAAGGAAGCCCCCACCAGATGAATTTTATGTAGAAACCGTGTTGAAGATTTTTAAGAAATGAATGCCTTGCTACCTTCAGTGAGACCCAAAATACTGGGGAAAAAAAATCCCCAAAACCCAAACCAAAGGAAGTAGGAAGCTCATTAAATTAGTGTTGTTGTAGTTAAAACCAATAGCGAAAAAAAACAAAACCCCAAACTGAAATAAAGCCTTCTGATTACTCTGGCAATGTGACAGCAGATTTGTCTTTATTGATATCAAATGCTTCACAAAACATGAAAACAAAGGCATATGGAAGCAAGAACTATTTGTAGGGAAGGGAATTAATTCATTTGGGAAAAGACTGATGCAGTGTTAGTATTGTCAGAATGTAACTTGTTGAAGAAGATATTTTTCTGGATGAAAATAGGCTTTAGAATAAGAGCTATGGAAGAGAAAAAAAAGAGTACTCACTGAATCACTAACCCTTCAAGAAGTAGACTTGTTTCAGGACCAATTTTGGTAAGTACTTTATATTGCAGTATTTTTACAGTATTGTGTGAGTGAAAGTGAAGTGAAACTTGTAATTTAATACTAGTTTCATCTGTTGTTATCAAAGCCAAATCTCTTTGGTTTCTCACACTTCCCAGGTCTTGCCTAGGAGCCAGCTTTTATAATGTTCCATTATTTTCTTCCTCTACTTGTTTAATGTGATTCTTCCAGGCACCTTAGTTCATTGTTCCTGGTGCACCGGAGCCTGTGCGCCTCTTCACGAGATGAACCACTTCAAAGGGTGGGGAGGGCAGAGCCACATCTGCAAACAGATGGTCCCTCAGGTTCAATATTTGTTCATGCTTCTTTCTGGGCATTCATCTGCCATTTTGAGGGACTCTCAGCTGCTTCCTAGCCCTGGTTCTGGATACCAACGGCCAGCTACATCTTTGTCCTAGTAAAACAAGAAGCACCAGGCTCGGTTCCCTGGCTCTGAGGCCATATACACACTATTATTACCCAAAGCTGTGTAACCACGTCCAAACAGCCCCAGCGTGGACTGACTGTGGCTGGGAGCCATCTGGGCGAGAGCGATGGGCACAGAACAGTAACCCCGGAGCCAGCCGCTGTCAGTCCAGTAACACAGACGGTGTCTTCCAGCGCCTGTGCCCTGGCACTGCCTGGTGTTGGATGGGATCTTAGGAGAACTCCAGAGGGCAAAGCCTGAGCCTGAGCTGCCGCTTTGCAGGGAGTGAAATGTGGGCAGCCTAAGGGTGCTGCTGCTGCTTCGGCGGCACTGGGGGGCACCACCCGTCCCTGCGGCAATGTGCTGGGACCAGTGACACCAAGGCGGTCACAGCTCCTTCCAGCGAGGCCGGTCTGCAATGGTGGAGGCGATTCACAGGGTGGCGTTGGGGAAGGGAGGAGTCGGGTCACAGGGCAGCGCAGGTTTCATGGCCAGGACATGTCAGGTGCAATAAAGTTGCCTAGATTACCCTTACTATCAATTCCTCCTTGTGCAGAAAAAGTTCAGTGGTCATTTAGTGAGTCGTGCTCATTATCTCCATCTGAAAAGCTATTTAAGGTTTCTTGGAAAGTGATTTTGGTCCAGTGTGAACAATGAAGAATGTGCCATTTAAAAGAATCCCAGGTCTGATGTCAGGGTCAGCTCAGGCTGAAGGGAGGAATGGACCTGTGTCGCTCTCACCCTGGATCTCTGCTCCAAATACTGAGCCACTGGGCACAGCGGTGGCAGCCACCGTGGCTGGCCTTGTCACCTTGCTCCACAAGACTGTTAGTCCTATTTGGTGGTGACTGTCTAATCTTCTGGGAGTCACAGGAGGTCTTGGAAAGATCTTCTCTGGAGATGGCTCCCTCCTTAGCCAGCGTGCCAGCACATGGGATCTGTGCTGGCCTCTCTCACCCTCACCAGGTGCCTGGTAAGTGAAAGCAGCAGGTCTCAAGCCGTTGCCGGAAAAAGTTGCTTCTCCTGTAAAATCTAGAAGGCTGGATTTTACAGGAAAAGTACCTGGACCGATTTGTTAACAGTTGGCAATGCCACAGGCAAGCTGCCCGTGTGGCTGCAGTGCTGCGGTGCACCCTGCGACCTTGTGTCACCAAGGCACTTCTGCGCTGTCCCAAGAAGAAAGCCACTGCCTACCTGCCCGTGCAGAACACTTGGTGGCATCTAGGTAACCCACTTGCTCTTCAAAATGTCTGGGAAAACACCTAATGCCCTTCACATACCCAATACCAAGTGTTAAGTCAGGAGGATCACCGGAGAAAAGGGCAGTTTCTTTCTTTTAATGTCTCTCTTTCCTCTGCAAGGCTATCCTTTGTAAACGTGTTCTTGGGTTGATGAGATGGTTGCATTGCACACTTACCCTGCTGGTTTCTGAGGGCACAATTCGGTGTGGAGAAATGTTTCATGGGACATAATGCGTCAGCTGCGCTTTCGGAGCGTGCTGAACGCAGGCAGCACCACTTTGGAAAAACAACAACAAACAGGACCTTTGTTTTAAATAATATGAGAAAACGGAGCTGCGCTTTGTTTCTGCAGCAAGGCAGGGCTGGGTACGTCCCAGCAGGTCTCATTAGCCACAGAGAACAATCCCTTCTCTGCAGTCCCTATTCCCCCTGCTGATACATGTGGGCACCTGTTTCCCCTGCGAGTGTATTTGAAATATCGGCTCATAAGATTGAACACAGCTCCAACCCAAATTAAAATAATTCTGATGCGTTTTATATAGAGAGGAGAGTTCACAAAGCCTGATGACACAAACATTTTCCAGTGCTTTGTCAAGAAGTCAGTATCTTGTCTGAAAAAAACAACAACAATTTATTTTTTTTTTTTCTGGAAAAAAGGTTTTAAAGGAAGAGACTAAATGTAAACAAGCTGGGGGCAACAGCAGCAGCTGGGGTGAATATTCATCCCTAAGTTATTAGGATATCTTTGACATTTCTCCTGTTTTAACTCCTGGATGGTCAATCTGAACCTAAACGTTCTTAAGAGACCAGAAACCTTCAGGTATGCAAAACACAAATTACACTTCTATAGCATTTTCCAAAATACTTTACAAGCCCAGTGAAGTGACATTTCCAGAAGTCCTGTTAAGTTAGGAGACAGATGGTACCATATTTTTCACTTTTATTTAGGCTAGTAACTGTGTTGAAGAAGAGTTGCCTGAAATCTTGAGGGATACCTCTGATAGGATAAGAAATGTCAGTGTTGGGGTAAATCACCCTCTGAAGACTTTACTCCTCTCCCCAACCCCCTAAGGGAAGGCTGAAGGGACTGGCTTCATCCAGGAACAGGAACTGGAACAGGTTGCCCAGGGAGGTGGTTGAGGCCCCTTCCCTTGAGATATTCAAGGTGAAGCTCGATGAGGCCCTGGGCAACGTCATCTAGTTGGGGGTGTCCCTGCTGACTGCAGGGAGGTCGGACTAGATGACCTTTGGAGGTCCCTTCTGGCCTGGACCAATCTATGAATCTAAACTTTTAACTGCCTCAGTTGAGACACCATCCTTGCGAGTAGTTTGGATATCAGCTGTAGCTCAAGCACGTGGTGAGGATTCCTCCTGAATTTAGACCTATTTAATGGAAACTAAACAGCTAAAGTAGATGTAGGTGTCTACAAAGTTAGGCGAGGTGAGTTCTCCCAAGTTGCCTACACTGTGATTAACTTTCATGCTTGCACTTGTGTTTTCATACCCTGTAGTCCTCTGACACGGTGGATGTCAAGTCCTTGTAGGAGTAGTCACTAGACCTGAGATACCTCCTAGAGTTCATCATGGCCAGGCCTACAAATGATTAACCCAGCCGAGCTACCTAAGAGTGAGTTTGCATTTGTGAAGCGCCACCAGACACACCTGGGTGCACGTGTCTATGCAGGGAAAGCTTCGGTCTCCCACATTATCCTAGATTCGGGATCGTAAGTCATGTCTGTCCAACGCAGGAAACAGAGTTTCCAGCAGTGTAGTCTGATCTTTCACTCTCAAAAAGCCCCTGTGCTAACAGCAAACGTCAGCACTCCCAGAAGCCTAGAGGGGAATGCAGTCACTTCTCAAGCAAGCAAATAAAACATTCTCATGCAGAGTTCTGCTTCATGACCAAATATGAACAAAATATTTTGAGCTGGATGTTAACAGAAAACAAAAAGCTTGTGCTTCTACAGTGATACCAAGAGTGGGCTTCTGCTGCACTTAGCACAGGTGGCTGGGGCTCTCCAGGACAGCTCTGCAGGGCTGGCCATCGTGCCACAGCACGTGCCACAGAGCTGGGCTCTCCGGAGCAGCACCTGGAGGCCAGCGGAAACCCTGGAACATACACAGCAGCGTGGACCCCTCTGTGCAGGTGACTGAGCCCTGCTGCAGGCTTTCAGAGGCTGGAGAGAAGAACCTCCCCAAATGTAAGAAGGGGACAGAGTAAGAAAAATAAGAAAGAAAAGAAAGAAAAATAAGAAAGAAAACAGCCCGAACCAGAAGGTGGAGGCTACGGGATGGACTGTCAGTGAGGAGTCCCCTTCTGTGAAGCCTGGCTCTCCTCACATGTGGTAGAGGGTATGGAGTGTTCCATTTAGGGACTAGGCACCCCCTAGACATTGCACTGGTGACCATTTTGATGCCTTGTCTTTCTGTGGTTCTAGTTCTAAATAAATAATTAAGCTTATTTTACTGTCAAACGTGGAACACATTGGTCTAACAGGCACAGAGTCACAAAATCACAGAATGGTGGGGACTGGAAGGGACCTCTGGAGCTGGGGTTGTTCAGCCTAGAGAAGAGAAGGCTCCGGGGAGACCTCACAGCAGCCTTCCAATCTCTGAAGGAGCCTACAGGAGAGCCGGAGAGGGACTCTTTGTCAGGAGATGTAGTGACAGGACAAGGGGTAATGGTTTTAAATGGGAAGAGGGGAGATTTAGATTAGATATTAGGAGGAAATTCTTTCCTGTGAGGGTGGTGAGACACTGGAACAGGTTGCCCAGAGAAGCTGTGGCTGCTCCATCCCTGGAGGTGTTCAAGGCCAGGCTGGACGGGGCTTTGAGCAACCTGCTCTAGTGGGAGGTGTCCCCCCTGCCCATGGCAGGGGGGCTGGAACTCGATGATCTTTAAGGTCCCTTCCAACTCTAACCATTCTATGATTCTATGATCATCTAGTCCAACCCCCCTGCTGGAGTATCTCCAGCAGTTCCTTGTCTTTCTTGAACTGGGGAGCCCAGAACTGGACACAGCACTCCAGATGTGGAGCACCACTAGTGGAGACTGATGGGATGAGGGTCATTTTCAGCTACATAGCAGCAAAGTACATCTACAGGAGGGACCTGAAGGAGAGACACCTCTCCCCCCATACTGTAACAACTTGGGGGTTTTTTTGTTTGTCAAACTACAATTCATACAACTTGCCTGTGCAATATGAGGAGAGTTTCCCAGCTCGCAGGTACATTCAGAGTGATTCAGCAGATTTTTATATCGCACGGTGACCTTGCCCGCAGGTGATGTCTACAACAGTATTAACCAAGGAGATTAGACAGGCAGGATGGGGCACAGGAGTTTATGCTGTATCGACGCTTTGAAGTCAACAGAGTTATCAGAAGAAAGCAGTCAGGAGTGCAGAGGGCAGTTTGCCTTCTGATGCCGCTCTTCATTTACTGTTTCCTACAGTTGTCTTTGGCGTGCATTTTCACCAGGTCAAAATTCAGGGGAACGTTTTTAACAGAAAAAGAAAAAAAACCCTTCTATGTCCAGGAATGAAATTCAGCAGAAAAATGCCCTGGAGGAGTAGCCCCCATCACTAAGGAAGGAAAGGAAGTCAATGAAGGATTCAAGCTGAATTAGTTGATGTGACTTATGTAAAGCAGCAATCTGTTAAAAGTAAAAAACCATAAACCATTAAAATAAAATTTTGATTGCTATCACAGTATTATTTTTTTTTTAAATCTTAGAGGAGTTTTTCAGCCGTTCCAGTTATTTTTAACTAGCAGGTTGACAAACAATGAAAATAGGAAGCATGCCATTTTCTGCTGGCACAGATGTTCCCACTGACCATGAACTCTCATGAATCTTACATTTGTACATGGTCAGCATTAGTCAGGAGTTTATTCCCTGTAGGTGAGAAGTGACTAAACAGACCTAAGTGATATCGTTCATTTCAGAAATAGGGGTTTCCAATCGGCAGAGACCTGTTCACAATTCTCTTTGTAGGAGGGGCTACAGACCTATATAGTCTCAAGGCAAAGCTGCTGAGAGTTTAGCGTGGGTTACACTGTGTACAAGGTAAGCTGCCTGGATTTTGGACATGCATAGGGAATTAGTGCACTTGAAACTAAGTCAGTGAATGGGTTTTATGGGTTAAATACTTGTATGTACTTTCTTTACTAACATGGTTATGTGCATTAAATATTAATTTATTAACCAACTGCTTTCTAAGCGTACAGATTTACGAAAAAGAAATTTAGATCTCAAAAGTGTGGAGTGTTTCCCCTCACCCCCTTCTTCCTATTGTAGAGAAGATGATATGTTATTTACAACAAGGGCAATTTGGGTTTTTTGCTGCTTTTTTAATGCTGTAGCTTTACTGTTGACACAAGTTTATTAACTGTGAAGCTAGTATAAACTAGGCGCTGTCTCTGTGTTTGCTGCTTATCTGCCTGCACTGGTTCTGAACGGGGAGATGACAATCTGCCTAAAAACCCCTGTTGCTTTAAATTCCAGCAAAGAGTTGGAATTGAGCAGATCAGGTATTGCACTTTGCCCCTCTCTGCGGTCAAGGCAAATCTAATGTTACCAGAGACGACATTAAATTCCATGTCCTCAGGTGCTTGCCTGAAGAAATGAGGAGGGTGGGGAGTGTTGTAAAGAAGATATTGAATGTTTACAACGGGGGGGGGGGGGGGAAATCCTTCCTGTCACTTTATAATGGAGTTACATAACGGTTGCTGGAGAAAGCACAGCAACTGCTGAGTTTATATTGTGTACCTGATTAAACAGTGAACTGTACCCTGAGATAATGCCATAATACACAGAGCAGTGTATCGTCTCGCGCACCCTGCTTTTTGGTCAGAGCAGAACGCTTTGGGATGCAAATGGGTTTTGATTTATTTGCTTGTTCTCTGACATGGGGCAATCTCTCTCAGGATAGAGTTCTGCTTAACTGAACTGCACATGGAAAAGACATCTTAAGGCAAAATGATACAATGCAGCCTCTCAACATAGTCTTTTACCTCCCCTACGAATTCGATGAGAGTCTTGGACCATAAATCATTGGTTTCAAACAAGACAACTTTGAACAATGCTTGAGAATGAATTAGAGACTCAAAACTAGCATTCTGAATCTTTATTTTGCAAAACTTACTTCTTTATTCCAGGTAGTGGGAAATCAGGCACGTACAAACATGTCTGGGAAACCCAAGCTGCACTACTGCAACACACGAGGCCGAATGGAATCAATACGGTGGCTCCTCGCAGCAGCCGGGGTTGAGGTTTGCCTCCTTTTTTTATACTAAGAGCATGTGACAAATACGGATTTTTACTGTTCCTTATAAAAAAATGTGACTGACCAGCAGTTTCAAGTTCTGCATTTAGTGCATTGCTGACCAAGCCAACAATGACCACTAGCTTACCCTAAGGAGGGGGCCAAGTTAACATTTTACTTCCAAGCATCCAACCGTACTGGTAGCACCATAAATGCCTCTCCCCTGTAGCTAGGGAAAGAAACAATTTAAAACCACAGCGGCAGAACCTGGCCTCTCATCTTCTGGTCACAGTGGTAGAACACTTTCAATTCTGAAGATCTTCAGTTAAATCCCAATGTCCAAAAGAGCAAAAAATGATTATGCCTACTACAATGTGGCTTACCCCTGAAGGTACTGTATATTATAAAACACAAAGTAATTGTTTTTAGCTCTAACCGTTTCTGATATTAAACTGGAGAGGGAGCGTGGGGATCTGTGTGTTTTAAGAGCTGTGAGGTTTTGTCATGGTGATGGGCAACCTGCCAGAGAGCTGCACGGGGCATGTGATCTCTTCTCTTCATCCCTCCTTCTGCCAGCTTGTGGCAAAGGACCTGTAACACAGTTCTGCTGCTGCAGTGTGTACTTACCTGTCCTCTCCTCTGCCTGCACCATCTCTTGCCAGCACCGGCAACAGAAGCAGCATGGTCATCGTCACCTCAGCAGACAGGGATTTGTGCCTTCAGTCACCTCAGCTTTAGCCAAAATCTTACCTGCACAAAAACATGACTCGCATGTGAGAGGGAAGAGGAGAGGCTGCGACAGAGGCAAAATAAGTTTCTAAAGATATCACTTCCAAATTGGATTTATTTTTTTTTAAATAAAATTCTCCAAAACACAGCTCCTTGTGCCCTCGCTGTCTCATGCAAAGAAGTTAAAACATGCAATGACAACACAACTTTTCTTCTGTATTCCCTGCAGTTTGAAGAATGTTTTCTGGAAACAAAGGATGATCTGACAAAGTTACAGAAGGGTAAGTTTCCTTCACTTTTTAATGATTAGGTGATGATCATGATGATAACAGTTTATCTTAGAACACCTAAGTCTTATGTCTCTCAAAAAGAAAATCTAGACTGGATTGTACACGAGGTATCACACTGCGGTGTGTTAGATGGTGTCATCCACCCAGCTTCTTCAGCCTTCACTGAGTCACAGAAGGGCTGAGGTCAGAAGGGACATCTCAAGATCATCTGCTCCAACCCTGTTCCTCAAGCAAGGCCACCTAGAGCCAGTCAGCCAGGATGGTGTCCAGTTGAGTTTTGAGTATCTCGAAGGATGGAAATTCCACAGCCTTTCTGGGCAACCCACGCCAGTGTTCAGTCACTCACAGTAACAAAGCCTTTCCTTAAGTTCTGATGACTGACTCCCCTGTGTTTCAGCTTCCTGTCTACCACAATACAGGTCATCAGATCATCTTGAAATTCATTAGCATTTTAGGTTGCCTACAAAGTTGCTGTTTTAGATCTGTATGAAGCCAGAGTTCTAGATTTCTGAATTTAACCCATACCTCTGATGCATTCCTGTTTCCCAAGGCAACTACTCACCTTGCTATCTTTAGCTTCCATCTTTGTGGACATGATATTCACATTTCCTCCAAACCAAATTACATGTCTGTTCTCTTCCAGGTCAGTTGGCTTTTCAAAGAAGTCTGGGATAGGGTTGGCATTTGTAGTCTTGCTCTCCTTTAGGAACGATGACTTGATCCCTCTGCCACCTGCCGGCTTGCAAAAAGTATTTTGAGACACAAGCATAAATGAAAATGTGCCCTTAATAGCAGGCAGTTCTCTGCATGCTTGCCTTACGGTGGATACAGAGATGGATGTAGTTGATCAGTTATTTGAGTCAAGAAATATGATTTTATAAAGGAAATATTTTTGACTCGCTTCTCTGATCAGTTCCTGGAGGTATTTCGACTTCTGCCTTGCTAGAATAAGGCTTCTGCAGACTAGTAAGGGATTTACATGGCTACAGTCTCACACCAAGTGATATTTGCTCTTGGGGGAATTTCATGAAACCCACCCATCATTCCCTGCTGTACACCTGTACAGATTTATGTCATTGTATAAAGTCAGTATAGTAGTCACAAAGATAACATTATATATTATAAATATTATATTTACATTCATATTATGTGTTGACAAACCCTTGAATAGTCCAGATTTCCAAAATATTTACCAAAGCATGACAGAAACAGGCTCATTATGGGTCAGATCCTTCAGTCTTTCTCATCTGTATTAACCTCCATGAAAACACCTGAGCTAGGGCCATGCAGCGCAGGACTCGTCTTTTTCAGTGCGTGACTGCTAAAAGTTCTGCATTTGAGTGCTTCTTCAGATTTGAATAAACTTCAAGGAGCTGATCGCTGTAATATTACGTTATTAACATGTCACTGAGAAATGGTTCTTGGCTTCATAGTAAGCTTTTTTCCACACCGTGTTATGAGAGTGAGGAAGACTGCCACAAATCAAAAATAATATGGTTACTTTGCCAAACACCCACTAATGGCTCTCATTCAGAGACTGAATGCCTCTTTGTCTTGTCCCCTTTTCCCTAGATGGATCCCTGCTGTTTCAGCAAGTGCCCATGGTGGAGATCGATGGGATGAAGATGGTGCAGAGCAGAGCTATTGCCAACTACATAGCAGCAAAGTACAACCTCTACGGGAAGGACCTGAAGGAGAGAGCCCTGTACCGTAACAATACCTCCTTTGTTTGTTAGGCTACAGCTCATGCTACCTCTCTGTGTAACACAAGAACATCCCAGCTCACAGTCAGGTTCGGGGTGACACAGCAGCTTTTCACGTGGCACATGCTGACGGTGCCTGTGGGTGATGTCTACAAGAGCAGAGTAATAACCAGCCAGATTAGATAGGCAGGATGGTGCAAGGGAGTTCATGAAGGTCAATACAGTTATCAGAAGAGAGCAGTCAGGAATGCAGACACTCTTACTGATGCTGCTTTTCATTTTCTCCCGCGGCTGTCAGCAGCAGGCATTGTCACCACACCAAATTCAGGGAAATGTCATTGATGGAAGCAAAAAACTTCTCTCTCTAATATCCAGGAATTAGAATTAATAACTGGTTATTAAAGGACAGGGCTCTTAGGGCACATGGTTTGACCTGAAGCATTTTTAAATGCTCCAAGTAAATTAGCACAGGTAAACACATTTCAAGATATTTGTTAGAAATTATATAGAGTTGTATAGACCCACAGCTACCAGACCCCGCAGGGGGAACTGCTCCAAGCTACGCCAGTAGCTACCGTGCTCTCTAGACCTACTGTGTTTGACCTGACCATCTGGATCTATTCCTTTCAGAATTGATATGTACGTGGAAGCAATAATAGATCTGAATGAATTACTCATGACCTATACCTTCCAACCAGCGGATAAAAAGGAGCAACATTTAGCTACTATTGTGGACAAGGCCACAAACAGATACTTCCCAGTCTATGAGAAGGTACGTGGCAAAGATACAGTAGCTTAATTAATATTGTTTTCCTGAAACTCCATCCTGCATCTACACAAACATTTTTATTGAGGAAAACAGAACAGAAAAATTACCACTTAAATATAAATGCTATGGTTTTGGTGGGGAGAGGACACTGGATGCAGACAGGACACTACAGAGGGGACAGAAGGCACTACAAATCTGCAGAGCTGCAAAAACCCAGGGCACACTGAGCTTCCCAAATGTCCATGGTTCAGTCTGTAAATTGCTTCAGGCAAAAGACACCATAGCATCAGCTTTTATATAAAGTCTCTTCCTGAAGTGCAGACCCCCCTCTACCATACCAGCCATGTAAAGCACCACTGCTCCTTCTGTGACACAAGGGAGGGTGGATTAGCTGGGCGTCAAGACCACGAGGCACAGGTTACACGAGGGGAGCCCCCAATGCAATATTCCAAAAAATTGAAGAAGAAACAGGTGAGAAGTGAGGGAGCTGCCCATAATTTGAAAGAGTCCAAGATACTCTTACTATGCCCTGGGCTGAGCTTAGCCCTCTTGTAAATCTTGTGCAGGCATTTGCAGTGATGGTTGTATCCCATAACGTTTAGCCTTCAACAGTGCTGATTATTACCTGAGCTACAACAGCTGCCGAGCGGCGCTGATTAGTACATGAGCCACGGAAGTGAAGGCAAGGGGGGTACCATGCAGCTGCCATGAAGAAATGCAGAAGAGAAAGGACTGATAAATTATGCCTAGGACGACAGAGTGTTCAGATCATTTGTTTGTACTAGAGGTGTTCTGCCTGCACTTCCTTCTTTCAAGGATAACTCCATGCAGTGTATGACCCTGCGTTGAGGATATATGAAGTCACACAGAGAGAAAAAAAAAAAATCACATCTCCTTCTGGTTCTCTGTTTCTAGGTTTTGAAAGACCATGGACAAGACTTCCTTGTTGGCAACCGCTTTAGCAGGGCAGATGTGCAATTACTTGAAACTCTTTTAATGGCAGAAGAGTGCAAGCCTGATATACTCGCCAAATTTCCTCTCTTGCAGGTAATTGAATGGACAGTTTTCACGGACAATGAATCAAAGCAGGACCACTGGTTTAAACTGGCTGAGAGATATGGGAGAGTGGGAGGGTGAGGAAAGAAGTGAAAAACAAAATCAAAATGGTGTGTCCTAAGTACTTTTACCCAGCCTCAAATAGCAATGGTCATTACCGCCTTCTGTCACTGTAGCCACAAAAGCAGAATAGGATGAATCATATAGATTATTCTGCAGGATCAATGCATAATGTTACTTTTAGAGCATGGATAGCATCTAGAATTCTGACAGTTACCATGGTTCTTAAGGGCGGTGCTGGTTTTGGTTTTGTTTTGTAGAGTTTTAAAGCAAGAACAAGCAATATCCCTACAATAAAGAAATTCCTGCAGCCCGGCAGCCAGAGGAAACCACCACTACAGGAAAAAGATCTCCCAAAACTGATGAAAATTTTCCATTGAGCACCATCCTAAAACAAGAGAAACTCTATTTCATTGTCTTTGCGTTTGCTGATAGCGGCAAAGTGATATTAATGAAAATAGCGAAAAGGGTTTTGATCTCTCTATCCTTAGCTACAGGACTGGTTTTAGCTTACTGCAAACACTTCCAAGGTAAATCTACACGAGCACACCAGCAAATTAAATAGTTCACTGAATTGGGGGGTACACTGGACAACACAGGATGTCTTAAATTACTTACGAGATTACCTGAAATAAAGTCTTAGTATTGACACTCATAGAATCATAGAATCATAGAATCATAGAATGGCTAGAGTTGGAAAGGACCTTAAAGATCATCTAGTTCCAACCCCCCTGCCATGGGCAGGGACACCTCTCACTAGAGCAGGTTGCTCAAAGCCCCATCCAGCCTGGCCTTGAACACTTCCAGGGATGGGGCATCCACAACTTCCCTGGGCAGCCTGTTCCAGTGCCTCACCACCCTCACTGTAAAGAATTTCTTCCTTATATCTAATCTAAATCTCTTCTCTTCCAATTTAAAACCATTGCCCCTTGTCCTGTCACCACTCTTCCTGACAAAGAGTCCCTCTTCAGCTCTTCTGTAGGCTCCCTTCAGGTATTGATAGGCTGTTATAAGGTCTCCCCGGAGCCTTCTCTTCTCCAGGCTGAACAACCCCAGCTCTCTCAGTCTGTCCTCATAGGAGAGGTGCTCCATCCCTCTGATCATCCTCGTGGCCCTCCGCTGGACCCGTTCCAACAGGTCCATGTCCTTTCTGTGTTGAGGACTCCAAAGCTGGACACAGTACTCCAGGAGGGGTCTCACGAGCGCAGAGTAGAGGGGCAGAATCACCTCGCGAGACCTGCTGGCCACACTTCTCCTGATGCAGCCCAGGACACGGTTGGCTCTCTGGGCTGCCAGTGCACACTGCCTGCTCATGTTGAGCTTCTCATCCATAAGCACTCCCAAGTCCTTCTCCTCGGGGCTGCTCTCCAGCCATTCTCCACCCAACTTGTATTTGTGCCTGGGGTTGCCACGTCCCAGGTGCAGGACCCTGCACTTGGCTTGGTTGAACTTCATGCAATTTGCACGAGCCCACCTCTCCAGCCTGTCTAGGTCCCTCTGGATGGCATCCCTTCCCTCCAGCGTGTCAACTGCGCCACCGAGCTTGGTGTCATCAGCAAACTTGCTGAGAGTGCACTCTATCCCACTGTCCATGTCACCGACAAAGATGTTAAATAGTACTGGTCCCAGTACCGACCCCTGCGGAACACCACTCGTTACTGGCCGCCACCTGGACATTGAGCCATTGATTATAACCCTTTGGATGTGGCCATCCAGCCAGTTCCTTATCCACCGAGTGGTCCATCCATCGAATCCATGAGTTTCCAATTTTGAGACCAGGATGTCGTGCGGGACAGTGTCAAATGCTTTGCATAAGTCCAGGTAAATGACGTCAGTCGCTCTGCCCTCGTCTACCGAGTCTGTGGCAGTATTGTAAAAGGCCACCAAATTTGTCAGGCACGATTTGCCCTTGGTGAAGCCATGTTGGCTGTTTCCAATCACTTCTTTATTCTCCATGTGCCTTAGCAAGGATTTCAGGAGGATCTGCTCCATGATCTTGCCAGGCACAGAGGTGAGACTGACCGGCCTGTAGTTTCCCGGGTCTTCTTTGTTTCCTTTTTTGAATATTGGAGTTATGTTCCCTTTTTTCCAGTCAGTGGGAACTTCACCAGACTGCCACGATTTCTCAAATATGATGGAGAGGGGCTTAGCAACTTCGTCCGCCAGTTCTCTCAGGACCCGTGGATGGATTTCATCAGGTCCCATGGACTTATGCACCTTCAGGTTCTTTAAGAGGTCTCGAACCTCGTCTTCTTGTACTGTGGGTGGTTCTTCATTCCCAGAGCCCCTGTTCTTGCCCTCCGTGACTTGGGCAGTGTGGTTAGGGCCCTTGCCAGTGAAGACTGAGGCAAAGAAGTCATTCAGTAGCTCAGCCTTATCCATATCCTGGGTGACCAGGTCTCCCGTTTCCTTCCGGAGGGGACCCACAGCTTCCCTCGTCTTATTTTTATCCCTGATATATCTATAGAAGTTCTTCTTGTTATTTTTCACATCCCTGGCTAGATTTAGTTCTGCCTGGGCTTTCGCTTGCCTGATCAGGTTTCTGGTGACTCGGACAGCTTCTCTGTATTCTTCCCAGTCTACCTTTCCCTGCTTCCACCCTCTACAGGCCTCCTTTTTGGTCCTGAGTTTGTCCAGCAGTTCCTTGTTCATCCACGCCGGCCTACTGGCTATTTTGCCCGATTTTGCCACTCAAACCCAGTTTGTTCAATGACTTCTTGCCGCTACTTATACACTTAAGGGCTCTCTGGTTCTGTCTTTCTGGTGTTGCCAAGAGTTGTGGGAAAATGAAGAGAGCTTAGCCCTAACAGCGGGCAGCATATCTGTTCTGGGAAATGCCAGGAACAGCCTGCAGGTTCTGGTTTGATGGGGATGACAGGCTTGGATTCAGCTTTCCTCTGAACTAAACTTGAAGTATGCTGGGATGAGAGGTCCTACCGCACTTCTGTTTTGCCACTAGGCGTTCAAACTCTTGTACTGTGGCTTCACCAATACTTCCTTTAAGAAAAGGTCTGTTGTAGCAGCTAAAAGTACTTTGCAGACTTGACTGAGAAACATATGCTTGTCACCAACTGTAAAGTTGAAAAGTTGTCGTTTGAGGAAGGATGAGTCAGATTGGTGCCAGGTGCCAGTGAGACCTTGAAATGGAGGATTTCATGTTGGCTTATGTCACTTTATATTAAACTCAGTTGCACGTAAGTTGCACATTATGATCACTTAAATCTAGCTCCACTACTGAGAGGCTAGCAAGACAGCTGAACACATAAATATGTATATTATTTAAGCACCAAGTCAACCAAGTACCCTAAAACCAACTAATGCTCTTGTACTGGCAGTTTTAAGCTGGGCAAACTCAGGGCACTAGAACTCTTGCTGACGCCGATAGTTCCTTTGTAAGGAATTTCAACTAGTTTTTACCATCCAGAAAGGAAAAAAAAACAACGTTTTTCTGCAGCAGAGCATGTATTAATGAGAGTTGTTGCTGGAGCTGTTTCCCTCCTGCCCCACCGAGGCACCTGGGCTGCCCTGGCAGCTGCTGGGCACCGTCAGAAACTCGAGATGGAACCTTTGGCCGTGGTTGCCAGCTCCATGCCTGGCAAGCGTCCCTCCATGGCTGGGCCGTTTCGGGAGCCTGCGCACAGACCCCAGCCTTTGGCCAGGCAGAGCCCAGGCCCCTGCTACCCCTGGCCGAGGGGCTGCGGCCCAGGCCTCTCCCCCGGTCACCCCATCGCTGTGACCCCATGGCCGCCTCAAAGGCCTTCTCCAGCTCCCTCCCGCCCCGGCCGCCGTGTCCCTCCTCTGAGGGGCGGCCGCCATGCTCGAAGCCAGCCCAGCGGAAAACAGCCCGCTTCACAAAACTTTGGGGACATGGCCGAGGTGGCTTTTCCCTCAGCTACGCTCGTCGGGCTGAGGGAAGCCGTTTATCTGCGGGCAGCCGCCCCCCGCGCCCCCCGCTGCCGCCGGCCGGCCTGAGAGAGAGCGGGGGCGGGCAGCGGGTAGGCGGACTGGCCCGGCCCGGCCCGGCCCGGCCGCTGAGGGGAGGAGCGGGCCGGGGGCGGGCCGGGCGGTGAGGGCAGTCTGCAGGGAGCTATCGGTCGGCGGTGCGGCCCGGGCGGAGGGTACTGGCGGCGGCGGGCTGGGGCGCGGGAGGCGGAGTGGGGAGGGCCGGCGGCCGGTCCCGGCCCGGCGGAGAGTGTTATGCTGCGAAGCGGGGCGGGCGGGGGCCGGGGGCGGCCGGGCGGGGGCCGTGCCGGGAAGGGTAAAGGCGAGGGGTGCGACGGACCGGTCTTGGCTTGAGGAACCTGCTTGAGCGTCCTGCGGGGTGTTTGTTGCGGGGGTCACCCCCCGCTCGCTCCCCTGCAGCCCGGCGGGGTGGGTGTGCTTAGAGGGGGGGGGCTCAGGCTGGGATCAGCTGGGAACCTGAAGAGGAGTTGCTGTCGGGAGTTAAAAGCTTGTCCTGGTTTGAGGAATCTTAAAATCTCTCGGGGGGGAGAGGGGGCGGGAATTTGCCTTTCGCCTGCTTCAAACGCTCCTCCGAGCCCGGGTGGTGGGAGGGAGGCTTCTTGGATCCAGACTTGGCCCGAGTCTCCGTGGAAGCCAGAGGCCGGAGAGCGGTCAGGGTCCTAAGATGTTTTGGGGAGGCGGCCGGGCTGGAGGCAGCGCGGGGCCTGTGCCGTAAGGTCATTCCGCTGGAGCAGCCCCGGGCGAGCGGGGTTCGGGGAACAGGGAGTTGCAGGGATCTACTTGGGGGTCCACATCCAATTAGGAAGAAAGTCTAAGATTTTGCAGCGGAACATGAGCTTCCTGTTAAGTGCACTTACCTGTTTCTCGCTGGAAATCCGGCGCCTGAATTGTTTTGGACAAAATAGCAAGATTTTTTTTTTAATACAACGGTCACAGCGGGAGCCGCCACTCTGACAGCTGCCTGGCTGAGGTCTGAGGAAGGTCCGATACGCTGGAACATCAAGAAAGCTTGTGATTTTCAGGTCTGTTATTGCTACTCAAGAAAGGTAATTTACCAACTTTGCTACTCTTTCATGACTTGCTGCTTTACAAAGGGGTATCCATTGCAGAGCAGTAACGGAGTCACCAAAGTGCTTTGCAACCCAGTGTAAGCTTTCAGCCTAAACCCTGAAGTCTGTCTTTAAGGGGTGCGGTTCCAGAAAAACGCGAGCTTTTTCTTACCTGCACAAAAAGCCTCAGCTTTGGCCAATTCCCACAAGGAACTGTCATGGACAGGTTATGTTGATACCTGGACTTTTTTCCACTGACACTTGCTCTGCTCTTCAGCTTTCCCAGCTGTTTGGAGTGGAGCACTGAGCTGACAATGGTAAGCAGAGCTCTGGCTGGGCTGATTTTTAGCTCTACCTCTGCTTTTGGGAGAGGTCAGGGAAGTTTGCTCTTTCTGCTTATGCTAGGCTGTCCTTGTAGTGTGTTTCCCAGCCCAGATCCCCCGTGCTGGAGGTTAGAGTGGTCTGTGAGGGACCAAGTGCAGTTCTCCTCTGTGATGGAGTGGACTTGAGACCGTCATCTACTTACCGAGCACTAGGGAATGAAATATTTTTGAAGTATGGAAAGTTGAGAGCTCTTTCACTGGGTACAGTGTAACTCACACACTCATGGGAACTGGAAATGGAGCACAGGTTGTGGTCTTCTGTGTGCAGGGCCTGCTAAGGTAGCTGTGATAAGGTACTTCTCTAAAGATGCCTTGTTTATGTGCCCTATTGCTGTGCAGGTATTAAGAATCTAGCTAGGCATCCAGCAGGTCGAGACTAGATGCCAACTCTAAACTGTCAAGACATAATGAAGTCTTTATGAAAAAACACATATTTATGTATCAGGAAAACTTTGTTGCAAGAGGCTGAGGTGCCTGGGGATGTAGGCATTGCCAGGGCTAGGTGGAAGCTGAGCAGTTTTGAAGACCTGTGTTTGGACTGGGGCACCTGAGTCCGGCCCCTAGTAGAGCAATGGCTGTTTGCTATATAGGGCCTATTGAAGATACCACCCAACACAAAGGAATCCAGGGGAGAAGGCCAGGGATGTAGTTTCCCATCTCACTGTTGTACTGTTCATGCCTCTTCATTGACACCTTAGGGATTATGGCCAAAGTTTCCTCTTTGTGGCTCAATTACATACTGTGAAATCTATGCAAGAATAAGTAAGCCTTCCTGTAAGCAGATAGAACCTTGGCTTAACGATGAAGCACTCTGTTAGTCTGTGACTCTGTCCTCTTGTTAAATCTGCTTCGTTCTTCTGGGACCTGTTAGTGACAAGAGTACAGTGTTAGCTTTGTTTCCAGCCCCAGCTCACATCAGCTGCTGAGTTCATACTATGGCATGTGACCGCACTGGTTTGTGAAATCTGAAAGGACGAAGTGTTTCATCCCGGTACCGTCATCCGGTGGACTGACTTCAGCTCCCTGCTGCTGGGGGCATTGACCAGACCTTATCTGCCCAACAGAGGTCAAGGTCTCAGGTTTCTTGGTTTTGATTTTAAAGTTAAGTTTCCAGGGCAAATAGGATATAAATCCATGTGACAGTTTAAGTGTTGTTCATAAAATTGGAATAGGTCTTAAGTTGACCCGCATTCTCTATAATGGAGATATTGTGATTTAGTTAATGGTCAAAACAGAACTAACTAAACATGGAAGTCAGTAGGCCTGGTAAAATATATACTGGAACGTATATTGCTGTTATGAGCTCGTATTTGTGAAGGCACAGGAACACGGGGCTCTGACATGTCATAAGGAGAGAGGTGAAAATAACGCTGGTGTCTCCGGATTGGTGTTCTTGTGAAGCAATTCCTTTAACATAGTACATTTTCAAGTCTGGTATGACATGGATGCTGTCACAAAACCCAACACCTACTGAAGAGATTGCATCACTCCAAGGTTAAAAATGTATTTATTCAGGAATACTGTGCAATTCTGCTTTTGGTTGCTGTCATGAGCTCTTAAAGCTATGTTAATATTTTTAAAGATATTTATATGATCTAGTAGATGCTTACTACATTCTGGTGTGATTCTTTTTTCAATTACTGCATATTCTGGTAGTGTGTACTTCTTTTTTTCCACTAATCCACAGGAAACTTGGTTGCATCAAGCCCAAGTACCTAGGCCTTGATTGCCTTTCTACTTTCACATTCATCCACCTGCATTTAGTAGTTTGAAGTGGAACATTTAAAATGCTAATTTAAAAAATGCCTCCCTATAGGGTCATCCTCTTGAATTTATCAGGAAACAAGAACTCTGAAATCATGGCGGGGAAACCCAAGCTGCACTACACCAAGGGAAGGGGGAAGATGGAGTCCATCCGATGGCTGTTAGCAGCAGCCGGGGTTGAGGTTTGTACCTTTTTTTATGAAGTGATCAGATTAATCTGTGATTAAAATAGGTGTTCTTTGGAAAGGTTTCCCAATTACATCTATGCTTAGAGATATACACAACATCACATATTGTGATGTGGAATGTTTAGATTCAGTGATACACTCTGGCATGTTGCATTTAATGTATTCCTTGAGCAATAGTCGTGCAGTAACAGGATTTTAACATACAAACAGAATTGTTCAGTGCTGGTTTTGAAACACGCTTTCATCTGAGATCTTACACAGTTTCGGTCTGTAGGAACAATTTATCTGACTTTTTTTCGGAATGCTTATTGCTTCCTTCTGTCTCATGATGGTTTCCCACTGAAAGACCATGCCTAGCGCGTGAAAAAACTTTAGAACACTATCTCCAAACAAAGTGCTTTTCATTCTTTGGGTCAGGACCTGAGTAGGATAAATCAGCAGAGCTGCCCTGAAGGCAGTGGGGGAGCAATCTAGATTCCCATCAGGTGAAAACCATCCTAAGGCGTCTTAATTTCTACATTCAGTTTTGGTTTGAATACGGTGCTTTGAAACTATTTTTTCAGAAACTATTTATACTCCATTGGAAATAAAAGGCTTTTTTAATGGTGCTCACTCGTGAAAGCTGCTGACAGAGAAGCTGCAGAGCACGAGTGCCAAGGAAACAAAGACCTTGACCTGATTCAAATGTCCTTCTCATTTAAAAAAAAAAAAAAAAAAAAAATCCAGCAGGGGGAAAGAGGTAGATAAATGCGTAACAGAGGCATAACCTATTAAAAATTTCTCAAAATTTCACACGGCATTAGCTGCTTTTAAGTGAATGATCTGGTGTCTGTTAATTGTTCATGCAGGAAAGTAGACTGGTCTTTATAGTGAAGAAGCTTTTTCTGAAGCGTAAAACATTGTCCATTACTGTAGGGCTGGGGGCACTACAGTCCTGGGTTATTTGCTGGAGCAGAAATGAAGAATAGGAGCAGGGGGTCAACACAATCATGAGAAGAATGTGGAATAGTGTGGAGAAGTGGAGTCAAACTTCCAGGCTCCCTTCCACTTCTCCATTGCCTTTGGAGCGACACGTTGTTTTCTTTTGTTACTTTTCAGTTTGAGGAAGAATTCATAGAAACAAAGGAAGACCTAGAAAAATTACGCAATGGTGAGTCTGTAAATTCTACCCTAACCATAAATTAACGCCAATATAACAAAAGGACAACTGGTGAGATTTTTGTAAGACTTCCAATACAGTGTGACCTGTAAAGAGGAGATTTGAGAGACCTGCTTGCTTGCAAATGCTTTCATCCCTCAGAATTGGAAATGTCTTGATGTGTTACCGGGTCCGATTCATTGTAGTACTGCAGCAGTCCGAGTAGTTTGGTGCTTTTTCTCCCCTAGATGGAGTCCTGCTGTTCCAGCAAGTGCCCATGGTGGAGATCGATGGGATGAAGATGGTGCAGACCAGAGCCATCCTCAGCTACATAGCAGCAAAGTACAACCTCTACGGAAAGGACCTGAAGGAGAGAGCCTGGTATGGTAACATACTGTGCATACTGGCCTTGCTAATACTCTTCCATGATTTTTAATATTCATGAGAATAATATGGCTGTGAAATAGCTGCATGTAAAGGTGCGTATGCAGCTGCCAGTGTTTTTTTCCCTTACATCCAGGGATTGGGTGAATGGACTTTGTGACTGATCAATGATTGTTAATTGTCAACATAGTGAGAATGTTATCGCCACTTTCGGGCTCGTTTGATTTCACAGAGATCAAAAGTGCAATAAGTTCCTGGGCAACTGCAGGACCTTAGTACAATAATAAAGGCTAAGTGTGCCTTTTATTTTTCTCTTTAAACTGGAAAGCAGTAGGAAAAGCTACAGATGCCTGAAAAAAAAAGTAGTGTAAAAAGGAAATTTGAACACTTAAAGACACTTAATTTTTTTTCAGGCAGCTGTAGTTTTTCCTAGCTTTCATAGCTGATTTAATAAAAAGACATGTTCAGTGGCTTAATGCTACTGGAAGTTAAACCAATATTTTCCTAACATTACTTTACGGTGTGATCTGTGGATACTTTCCATTGTCATAATTAAAGATCAATGCAAAAGCAAAAATCCTTGTTTGAAAAAAAAAAAAAAATCATGCAAAAATTCAATTAAGTCCTTAGCCTGACTACCACTTACTGTAAAGGGTTTATTCAGTGGTAACAGAGGAGCAGCTCTGGAGATTGTGGTGATTATTATGGACCAGCACATCTGAACTGGCAATTGACAGTCATTTGTTGCTGGGATGCTTTCACGATTAGACCTCAAAATTATTTTTTTTTTTCTCTAGCATGGTTTGCATATCTGGTCTTTTCTCCCACAGCATAGATTAACAGGTTATCAATGGAAAACAGTGTGAACTCCACTTTAAATATGTTAGTTGCAGACTCTTACTTAGACATTTTTTGTTGCAGACACTGTGAGCCTGTTCAGAAAGAACTGTGCTTTGAAACAAACTGACCTTGAATCAAAATGGAAGAACAAGATAACAAACTAGTATCTTATGTCATACTAATAAGCATTTTACTAGGAGAATACAGCATTGCATTTCAGGAAAATAACCAAAAAGGAATGTTCAAATGATAAATGTTAAATAAAAATGTTTGTTTCAGGATTGATATGTACGTGGAGGGAACTACAGACCTGATGGGAATGATCATGTATCTCCCTTTTCAACCAGCTGACACAAAAGAAAAGAATCTTGCCTTAATCATTGAACGAGCTACAACCAGGTACTTTCCTGTTTATGAAAAGGTAAGTGATAAATCACCAGTACTCCACAAAGACAGTAAAGCGGGGTACAGGTTCCCCCTCAACCCACTCCCCTGGCCCCACACACCTACCTTCCAGAAGGCCAAGTCTCAGTACAACTCTGCAACTGTATGATGGAGCCGGTATTCAGCAATGTGAAAAGAGGGCCACAAGATAATATTTGGCTGGTTTCAGTACTGAGCATTTTTGCTGTCTTCTTTAAAACTCCTCAAAGAGCAGATCCTACCCTTTAAACCTAGCTTAGTGGGTGACAGCTCCTGGCATTTTGCATAAATGCACCATTTAAATACCTGTGCCAGCTTTCCAAACTTATTGCCTGAAAGTCTATATACCCTTGCTGTTCAAAGTTAAATATAATTGTGCTTTATCATTAAGACCTAATTCTGTGATCATTCTCAAACCCATTGCTTAAATATATTATACTTACAGACTATTACTGTCTTTTTCTGAATTTGGGCTATTTGGCCATCCTTGGGTGTACACAAAGAGGCTCTGCAAACAGGATGTATCTAGCTTAAACGCATAAAACAATTTACTGGCCAGAGTGCACTAAAGAGTTAGCCACTAATGAGCTATGAGGTAAAGCATTGGTACGCTTGCCACCCCCAGAGAGCACATGAAGAGTCTTTCTTGGCCAGGCAAAAGCTGCTCAGGAGGGGACGGGTTGTTCTTTGTTTCTCCCTGGAATCCAGCCTGGATGTTACCGAGTTGCCATTTTCCACCAACTTGCTGTTTGTTCTGTTGTTTTGTTTTTCCCTTTAGGATATTTTAGTACTTTCTTTTGTGTTAACATTTTCCTGTTTGAGTTGAACCAGCTGTGACCCACATCTCACTATCCTATTTCTGTTTGTAACTTTACCTTTTGTACCTTGTATGGTTGTACTAAAAAGACTTTCTCGGAGTGCTTTTTTCAGAGCGTGTCAGTCTCCTCAGAAGCCTCTGCCAAGGGTACAAAGCTGCGTTGTTTCAAAGCTGAGCCAGGTTTCTAGCTTGAATCCTTGGTTCACAGGCAGCTGAAATGCATTCAAAAAATACAGGACTTGATGCAATTTCATGTGCCTCTTTATCAGATCCTTAAATTGCACAAGCGAAACCCACAAAGGCTGCCCTTTGAAAGAATAAATTGCACATAAACAACATAAACCAGCACCCCTGTAATCAGAGTTCATATAGCTCCACTGCCATAGCAGTGCAAGGCTGTGCTGACAGAGATTGATGGCACACACTAATCTTTCAAAGATTTGAAGCCTGATAACGTAAGTATTTAAGTTATTAAAAAATAAAAAAGCAAATTTAGACACCAGTATTCCCCGGACCTGTGCCCAGTTGGCATAAACTACTGTTATGATATGCTTTAGTGTGTGTGATCACTGGAGAAAAGTCTTTAAAACAATCCTTGTTCACTTACGGTAAAGACACAGCTAAACTTTTTCATGATTTTTAACTTAGTTAATTTTGTTAGAACGAGTCATAATTTTCATAATTTTCCTTCTGTACTGTCCTGGTTTCAGCCGAGAAAGAGTTAATTTTCTTTCCAGTGATTGCTGTGAAAGGAATGTCAATAATGTATATTGTTTTAGTTGTTGCTAAGGGATGTTTATACTTTTCAAGGACTCTTACCAGCTTCCCATAGCAGCTGAGATGGAGCCCAGGCGGCACAATGGAATGGCCAATGGAATATTCTGTGCCATAGGTGTCATGCTTAGTGTACAAATGGGGTTCGGCCGGGGGGTGGGAATCCGCCATCTCTGCTCGGGATGGGCCGGGCCACCAATTCACCGGGCGGTGAGAGTGACTTGTGTATTATTTTATCATTATAATTATTGTTATTTTCCTTTTCTGTTATTGTTTTATTGAACTGTCCTTAATCTCAACCCACTAGGGTGGTTTTTTTTCTCCTTTCCCCTCTTTTTCTCCCTCTTCTCCCCACCCTTCTGGGGGGAAGAGGAGGGTGAGCGAGTGGCTGCGAGGCCCTAGTTGGTGGCTGGGGGTTAAACCAGGACATGTACCAGCTTTAAGTTGTCCCTTGATTCAGCTTGGCAGGGTTTGCAGTCCCTGTGTTAAGCAATACTGACGGAAAATACCCCTAGCTCTGAGTGTTCACTTTAAAGTGACTTCACTTTTAGGGTGGCAAAAGGTAATATAGAGCACTGCAGGCAAGCCTGGTTCCCATGCTCTGTTTGGGACTGTCCATGTGGCTTTGATGGACAAGCGGTGGTGGACCTTGTTAGACCAGTATGGGGAATAACAACATGAAGGCATCAGCCTGTCTGTAATGAAATATCTAGATACAACTGTTACATCCTAGATGACTTTTTTTATTTGTTCATATTTTGTAGGCCTTAAAAGACCATGGGCATGATTATCTTGTTGGCAACAAATTAAGCTGGGCTGACATCCATCTGCTGGAAGCCATTTTAATGACAGAAGAATGTAAGCCTGATATACTGTCGGCATTCCCTCTGCTACAGGTTAGTAATCATCTGATCTCAGTATGGGATGTAACGTACAAACCTCGCTGCTCAGTTTTAAAGGCTGATTGACATTTAAATCTTTTGAATCTTGAATCTTTTCTCTGGTCTACATCTGTTGACTAAGCAAGCTGGACAGATGCGCGCTGCCCTGCCCCCAGAGCTGCTGGAGCGGGCGCTCTCCTTTCATCCAGCTCTACCTTTCCCGGGTGTTCTCAGCTGGCAGGAATTCACTTACTGAAGTTTGCTCCTGTAACTGCTGCTTTCATGTCTTCAAACACAGCAGCGAGCATCAGGAGGGGAAGGCTGTGGCCTGTCATGTCTGCAGTTCCTGTCCTCCTGGTTTTGCTAGCAAAAATTATATTTTGAAGAAATCACATACAAGAGCTGCTGAGTTTCTTATGTCTTGTCTTCCATGGTGCTTTGCACTGAGGTATTCCTGTCCTTGCCTCTTTTTTTTTTTTTGTCCAAATATATCTGCAGGATTTGGTTCGGGTTGTGGTTTTTGCTTTTTCTTTTTTTTTTTTCTTTTTTCTTCCACCTTTACCAGATGAAAACTCTTAATATTAATTTCTCCCATCCCCATCTGGGAAGCTAAGGTAAACTTTATAGCACCAGCGCTGCTGATAAGAATATTCATACCTGGATTTTCCAGAAAGACTAATATGTTATAGGTACGGTTTTGTTATAGGTATGGTTTTGCCCCATCTTTTTTTTTTTTTTTAATGGAAAATGCTAAGTGCTGAGCTGGCTATAAGGAGCTACTACCTTTCTCTGTCTGAGAAGTAAAAATCCAAGTCGCCTGATTTTTAAGCTATAAAGGTTGGAATTATCATTTCCTGACTCTCATTGGCTTTACTGCTGCTTCTTGCAGGCTTTTAAAGGAAGAATAAGCAACATTCCAACAATCAAAAAATTCTTGCAGCCTGGCAGCCAGAGGAAGCCACCAACAGATGAGAAGTTTGTTGCCGTTGTGAGGAAAATATTCAATATCTAATCATGTGGCTGCTGAAGATAACACACCTGCAGTATGTTACCAGAGCTGTGCCTTCCAGTTTACTAGAGTGTACACTGCACAGATGTATTCTATAGCTTGGATCGTAGAGCCAGTCACACGGTAATTGTTGAAACAGAATACGCTTTTAAATTAGAGTAAAAGGCTGATTTGGACCTGTTGAGTCCAGAAAATGGTATTTCATGGAATAATTACATGAAATAAAATACGATCATACTTTGTGTTTGTTGATTTACAGTACGTGCCTGGGAGGATAAAATGTTTCAGCTGTAGCTTTCGGAGGAGTATAGAAAACACACACACACACACGCCCCACCCTGCTTTATAAACTGCAGGAGAGAAGAGCCACTCCATAAAACTGGAGAACTCATATAAAATCAGGCCTAGAATTTTCTGGTTTTGCTTTCTAGGTGGTCTCCGAGACCAAAGTTCACTGTCCCCCTGCTGCATTTCACTGCTGTCTCTGTACTTCAGACCTGCAGTTTAAAAGAGAAATAAATACGTATTTTAAAAATGAAAAAAAAATATTAAAACTCACGATCCTCGTAAGTTTATGGGCAAAAGTGAGAAACTTGTTTAATCCCCATATGAATCTCTTAGAAGAGATTTTGTTCACTGAAAGATCAAAGCACATGTGTTTAATGAGCCTGGTGTGGGTTTCATCCATTGAAACCATCAATTCTCTTGCTCTTCTTTTTGCTTGCTTGGTCACAGTGAGGAAAATGCTGCCTGAGTGGTATTTTCTAAGATTTTTTACCTTCTCCAGTCACTTCCCAAGCAGTTGTAAAGAGAACTGCATTGGCTACTTACCTTTTCAGTAAAAGAGTTAGTTTTATCTCAACAGCGTTTAAAGCATTCGCTACTATTTCAGATTCTTCACCCTAATTTCATGGGAACCATCACTGTCGCCTTTAAGAACAGTGCCATAAACCATTCTTCCTTGCAGTCAGTTGGTTTTTTTTCACTAGGACTCAAGCTGATGAGGCAGAGAAAACAGTCACCCAGTATATACAGAACTGCTGCCCACCAGAGTTAACCCCTTCTCTGACTTGTGCATAAGAAAAGCCACGTAATGTATCTATCTCAGAGGTACAAACCAGAAACACCCCAGTCACCTCAGCACTGCCCAGATCAGCTCCTGAGAGTTTTACGTTAAAATGACCTGGGCAGCTGGAAGCAGTAGTTTGCCAAGGCCACCATAGTATTCAAGTTTCATGGAGCTACACTTCTGTTCCAAACAAGCGCCATGATTGCTGAACCGTCACAGAGCCTGACGCAGGACATCACCTTTGCATTTTGTGAGCGAGGACATCTCTTGTGGCACAGGACACCCCTTTGGATAGGGATGTGTTGGACTGCTGAGAACGCTACTTGTGTCCAATCTGAAATCCCTAACATACCAGCTCCATCACCCGTAAGCCTGGCAAGACCTGGAAGTGACCGACACTAACATTTGTTAGCAAAAGATTCCAGAGCTGGAGGATGTGGTTTGGGGTTGGTGGGGTTTTTTTCTTGTGCCTCCCCCCCTCCTTGTTTTTTTTTGTCAGTTGTACCTTAGACATCTGAGCTGCTCACAGCACCTTCTCACCACTTAAGCCCCTGCCAAAAATAATAAGCTTGGTATCCCACTGATGGATTTGTGCAGCGCTGAGATCTGGTATCTGATAGCCTTCATAAGCCAGCTCTGGATGAAAAAAATGAAAAGAAGCAAAATTTCTTTGTCCACAATAGTACACTCGCCCATATTCAGTTTCCTAATGATTTGGCTGCACATTCCTGTGCACCAGACGATAGTCTTAGCCAAGCTCTCACACCCAGGGCATATTCAATTATTTTCTATGCAAACTAAAGCAACTTAAATCCCCGAAGAGTTTGTCTGAATACTCTCCTCTGCTTACGGGGAGGACTTCAGCAAGATAATCTCTATCAGAACACACCAGCAAACCTGTTCAAGAGTATTGAGACTGAGAGTTTAGAACCTAGTTGTGCAAGAGGGTGAACCTTCCTCAGCTGTGGTTCACGTCAGTGGGGATTTACAGCGCGGTACATGTTTTAAACCGGTGCTGGGTACAAAGCAGATCACCAGACTCTTCCACTGACAAAACGGCTCACTAGTCTGCATAAAAAACTGAGAAGCTTTGAACATTTTATGTTTTATTTGAACACCGATAATAGTTTTTACATTTAGAACCAGTGCAACAAGATATGTGTGTCTGAAAGAAAGGTGGGTTTCCTAGTGCAACACAGTACAGGCCTCTGCCTTTATTAATTAGTAAGTGACAATAAGAAAGAAACTGTAAAAGACAATTCAATTGATTATTTAATCTCAGAAGATACAAAATTATGGTTCAATACACCTTTTTAGCATAAACACATATTTATATACTTCTCTCAGAGATACAGTGCAAGACTAACTCAAATTTCTTGGGGCGCTCAGCACCCCTGAAAGAGATCAAATTTAGAGAAAAAGATCCCTTGAGTTAACAAACTGCTGAAACGGAAATAGATCAAAATATATCCTTGACAAAACATTTGTTTTAGTTTTTTAAAAAAGCTTGCAAAATATCAGCAAATGTCAATAATCAAATTACAGGTAGAGATCTTTTGCAGAGAAGATAAATGCAATGTAAGACGTGTTCAAACTTGGCTTTCAAGTACGGAGAGCTTGCCTGTTTGTTCGGCGAGCATGACTGTCATCCTCTGGTTCTTAAGTTGCTAAATTCTCCTACAGCAGCATAAAAACAAGCCTCAAAATCATCAAAAGGCTGAAAAAAAAAAAAAAAAAAAGAAGAACAAGAAACATAAATACACTTGTGCATGAACAAAACCAGTGCAAGTCATCATTACGAAACAACACATGGGTAACTACCTGACACTAGAGCCTCTATGCAAGCGAGCTTCCACAGTGCCTACACCTACAGCCTCAGCGTCTGCTGAAACACACAGTCCACCTAGGCCTGAAAAGCGACCCACAAGGGAAAAATAACTTGTTCCAGTTTAAGTCCTGATTCTGAAATTTTGCATCTTGACAATTTGCATCTGATTTTTTCCTCCCTATAAGTAACTGGAGTAAAAGAGTTGATGGCGTTATACTAAATCTGGTAACAATGAAGCAACAGTTATTATTCCTTCAGAAGATGGCGATTCTGACCTACAGCTGAAAAATGTTTTGAGTTACAGACTCACTTGGAAAAAAAAGTTTTGTCTTAGTCCAAAATTGAATTCCAAAAAAACAAGTACAGAAAATTATGTTTATCAGAATGCCAAAATAAACAGCAGCAATAAAGCACTCAGAATGGTTAAAAACATCGTAATTTGCAGTAATACTGACCAAAGTTCTTAGGTCAGGTCAAAAACGTCCCAGTTTTCAAAGGTGCTGAGCTTATAGAATCATAGAATGGTTTGGGTTGGAAGGGACCTTAAAGATTGTTGAGTTCCAATCCCCCTGCCATGGCAGGGACACCTCCCACTAGAGCAGGTTGCACAAAGTCCCATCCAGCCTGGCCTTGAACACCTCCAGGGATGGGGCATCCACAACTTCCCTGGGCAACCCGGGCCAGTGTCTCACCACCCTCACCCCATGTTCCACTGATAATGACTTGAATCAGATGCCAAATGGCAACTATTTGAAAATCAGTGAAATCTTTACATTAAGATCCTCAAATATATGTTTACCTCAGGCATGCTACTAGTCCGGCTGGCATTAATTTCTTGGACCTCTTGAACCTCATTCCCATTATAATGGTCAAAAGAAAAGCTGAAACTGTAAAAGACAATTCAATATATTTATCTTCTGACTTCTCCCAGTGGACCATTCAGGAATATGGAGAGTTATCAAGTCATTGCTATCGTTTGGTATGAACTGCAATTTCATAAAACATTAGATCAGAGAGGCAGGACTCCCCACAGGCAGCTGGGCTTTATCACTCTTGCAGCCAAAGTAATGGCAGTTACACAAATCTCTTTCCTTTTTTATGAAGCAGTTAAACCATCTGACTAATTCTCTTCAGACTCCACTGTCTACTCCTGTGGACAATCCTGTACTCACAGGTGTCACGAATTACTTTTAAACTCACTCCAGCATTATAAAACCAGCTCTGACAGTTACAAGCATCTTAGGAAACTCCACCAGCTATGCATGTGCCCTCATTAAAGATATCCTGCAAAAAAACCTCTTATGCTCCATTATCCATTGCTCTGATTTTCTGGTCCCATTGTCTTGATCCTCTCAGGAATGTCTGAAGAGTGGACTATTCCACAGTATGCGTCTTGCCAGAGCCCTGAGTACATTTACAATTAATTACAAGCTACTAAGCATGTTCACTCTGTAATGGTCTTTTTTCCAGTTAATAGCAGCTGGCTTTTCACATGTGCCATTGAGTTTTTAAGACGTTCAGAAGTTTTAGGAAGTTTTCAAAAGTGCTAGATATTCACTGTTTCACCTGAAATCAGTCAAAGAAATTCAATAAATCAAGCTGAATTAAATTCAGTAAATCGGATTCAGATCAGAAATTCAATAAATCAGGTGCATCAACTTGCAGTCTGAACAGCGCTCACTGTTGCATACTGAAGTCTAAATTCCTATACGCCTATACATAAAATTGCATTTAAGTATTCAAGAAAGCTCAGAGTTAATTTCAGAGGGACTGGGAAAATGCCTGAAAGAATAATGTATAAAACTGAGGAAATTTGCTTGGGGTATCTGTACGCTACATACTCTTTGTATGTAGTCACAAGGACCCTACTATGAAGGCCTTGTACTTAAACATTACCTACATTATTGCAGGAGACTCTTGCGTAGGTGACAAACACTGTAGATAATTATGGGTTTGGAGGGGCATTTTTTTTTTTTAAATTTCCTAATCTTTTAAACATTTGGGTACTTGCTTCATTTTACATTGCAATTTACTCTACTGGTTTCTAAGTTCAGAGCGGTCACTTTCTTCCATGCACTGAATTTCCTTCTTTCATCTGTGCTCTAGTTGCTTTTGGCACTTTGGCAGGTTAGGCACAAGTGAAAACCTTCTGATTTTCTACAAAAGCAATACACATTTATGATGAAAAGCCCTTATTATTCTGAAAGTAGCAGATACAGCAGCCACCAAAGGTTTTTAAGGTGTGGACCTGTAGATGTTTTTGAGTGTGTTTAATTCTCCCTTCCTCTGAAGTCTTCCTAACGAGTTCTTTATTAATTTGAGATATATAGAGTATATAGACGCCAGAAGACACCCTCTTCGAGGCTGAGATACATCTGCCTGGAAGAGATTAAAAGCAACCTGAATGGCACTGGCAGAGAGAGTACTTTCTATGAATACTTGCTAACTCACTTCAGGCAAAAATGACCAGTTAGTTCAGACCATCTTACTGGTTTCATTCAACACAAGTGGATCTTGAAGAGGCCACCCATTCATAACCAAGGTAAAATATATGTTGAGGTTTTAAGCAATCAGAACATCACTTTGTAAACATTCTGAACTATGACTCCTTTAAAGTGTCTTCACTCTTTTTACTCTACATAGTAAGAACTCTCTAAGGCAGGTGTAGTGAACTGTATCTCATCAGTATTGCTATAATTTCTATTAAATTAGTAATACATATTTCTTCAGTGGAGAGAAAGTCCTTACATGCCTACAGCTACATGAAACGCACAACACTGATAATATTTTAGTATATCTGATGTCAACAAGCAGATCAGTGGAAACTTTGTATTAGTCCTTTCAAAACTAGCCAGTTAGGAAATAGGCAATATTTACTATGTTTTAATTAGTCTTCTTTTTCACAAATTCTGCATCCAAATTAGTGATTTAATTGAACCACAGAAGTACAATACCGTATGCTACTTAAGAGCATGTCACACAGAATCATTACAAATTTACATATACTTAAGGCTGTGTCTTCATTCCAAAAAAGATGGGCTTTTTTAACAGTGGGATAACTTAATCCAAGCAAGGTCATGGTGGTAAAACTGGAATATTCAATTCTAGGCCATCTAGGAGCAGGTCATGTATGCCGTTACCACCTTTCCTAAAGAACGCAGTTGGTGCAAATATACTTTACTAACAATGCTATTCAACATTTTTTTTTTGAAATGGAAGTTTTTACAACTGTGGCCGGTGTAAGGCACACAGCCAGCGTGAACGCTGTACCATAAATTCTAACTAAGTTCAGAAAAATGAAGCGTGTACTCACCCAATCTGGATTAAAGATACTTTAAATGCATTTCTGCATGTGAAACTACAGCCACCTTTGCTAAAACCATGAGTGAGACAAGCTCTAATAGCTCCTACTGCAAATCAGTTGGATGAGGTTAACAATGTCCCCCTTAGAGACTGTAATTCCTTGCCTTCATGAGGGTTTCATGGCAAAGTAGCTAATGTGACAATTATTGCATCGTTCATATCCTGTCTTTCTTAGCAGTGAAGGAAAAACACTAAGTCAAACTATGGGTTTCATTGGGAACTGAGGATACATTCCATCGTGCAGGACCGGATCCCACACCTACTTCACTTCTCAAATTACATTCTAATCTGTAGCTCTAATGAGTTTATTCCAGTGCTCTCCCATGTTTCTCGGCTGGATTTCACAATATTTGCAGCATTATGTAACCAGCTAATAAAAGGAGGCACTGGCAGGTGGTGACATGGACCCGCTGGCTGCGTATGAAGGAGCTGCCTTACCTTCCAAACGGTTAACAGTTCCATGTTTAATTTTGCAAGCTAAGCTGAATTGCCTAACTCTATTTAAAAAATAACATTTAAAGCAAAGCAACGCTCAAAAGTTAACGTAACTTTTACATGCAATTCAGGAAACTGCTAGGTTTTGTTGCTGGGGTATTTTTTGGTTTTTGTTTACTGTGGTAAAACACTTACACAACGATATCTTCACATTTCTTGGATCACGTGTTACGCAGTAAGCTCCATAACCAGCCACAGATCCAAAGGTGAGCCCAGCAGCTAAAGAGATTTTACTACCTGCAAGAAACCATTCGAGCGTTACTTCTCAATACAATGTCTTTAAGATCAATCTTTACACAGTATTTCTCTCTACACAGTTTTATCCAAATATTTTAAAAATAGAACCGATTTTGCCACAGGGCAGCTAGCTCTCTCAGTGTGAATAGAGGCGGTATTTCTGTAACTGAGTCATTCTCTTGCATGGCATTAGGGGGAAAGTTGACTAAATTAGGGGGCGATGATGAGGATCTAGTTATACTTGCAATTGGGAAAAAATAATCTTTGAAGCACAAACCTAAATTTGGCCATTTTCTCTACCATACATACCTTTAGAAGCATTTTTGTAATTTCTCTGGACTACCTGTTGATTTTAACGGTATCTTACAGCACTTGGGAGTCTCCAAAAATGGTAGAAATGTGTCAATATATAAAGGGTAAATTGGACAACACATGCAATCACAAAGTTTTCAGTCTGACATCAGTCCTGGACAAAGAAATGGTATCAGCAACTTCACGTTTAATTAATAAAGAATTTTAAAAGAGTTAAAACAATTAGATGACAATGAAGATGAAAATACGGTTTTAAAAGTAACTCAACATCTTCTTTCAGTGCTGTTACAAAACTGGTTCATATAAAGCCCCAAGTTTCAGTAATATACCTACATTTCTGAACAGGCATTTGACACGGTGCCATATGATAAAAGCACAGAATCAGCACAGCAAGCATTATCCACATTGAGCTGATCCCAAAATTTTTATAAATGAAGAATCCAGATCCCCAGATGTCGTTAAGCTCACAGTCCTGATACGTGGAATATTTTTAATCAAGAATTTGCAAGAAAACAGAAAGCGTTACCAATAAAAAAAAAAGTGAAGAAAACAAGTGAACGGGATAGTGAGTGCAACTGAGCACAAACAAAAAAATAGAGCATTTTCAGTAAGTCAGACATAAAGCCATATGCCTAAGAGCAAAGCATGTGCACACTGCGCAGGGAAACAGTGACCCTGAATCACAAGAACTGGGGTGGATAACGGCCACAGCGAAGCAGACAGATGCGCTGCTGGGATGCACACTTTGTGGGAGAGCTCAGGGGGACCAGGCTGGAGATGCTGCCTGCCCATCCCCGGTACCACTGCGACCTCTGCCGGGACGCCGTGCTGGGCTCGGGCAGGGCGCTGCCAGCTGGGGAAGGACTGCAAAAGTGAGTGAAATACGGAAAACGCACTTTATACTACACGATAACCTAAAACCTGCTTATCTTAGAGTTAATATCTAACAAATAATGAAAACATCAGATCAGAATATGCAAGTAAAAGGTTTTCTTTCCAGTGTGTGTCTGAAAATCTCAAAATCAAGCCAGGATGCCTTTGTAGAAACTAAACTTTAATCCATTATCATCTACTGTGCTCATTGCAGGAATGATTGAAGGAAATGAGAAGGCCCAAAACACACCAAAGGTCAAAAATAACATGACTTCCCCTTTTTGCCCTGAAAACAAACTCATCAGTAAATTAACAGAAAAAAGCAACCACTTAAATGCTTAAGTTGACCCAAGCAAATCTCATGAGACTCAGCTCATTTATAGCAGCACAGGATGGATTTAAGATGCAGTCATGTTCATTATAGCAGAGTTTTCATGTCTTGCATCTTTCTTTTTTTTTTTTTTTAAGAAAGTGTAGTGAAGAAGAAACAAATGCTTCATTTCCAAACCCTGCTGTCCCAGTACTTACCTTTCCGAGTGTATGCTACAACACCTCCAACAGCCAGCAATGCAGCATATGCAAAACCGATCCAGTCGATAGCCATGGTCCCAACTCTGGAGAAAAAAACACATTGCAACTGAAGACAAACAAGTTCCTTCCTCCTAGTAAAAAAAAATAAATCAGTACTTAAAGTGTGCTAAATAACACTACACTCTCCTAAGTTCTGTTTCTCTACTGTGTCAAAACATTCAAAAGCTGGTGTGTCTATTGGCTATTTTATCATCTTTTCACTAACGGCTGCCCTTCCTTAGCCCTCAGTATGTAGGCATACCATATTTCTATTAAGGGAAATTGGTATTTTGGGGATGTATGTAGCATGCATTTTTCCCAGTCAAAAATACATGTATGCATGCAAAAAGCTTACCACCACCCAAAAGCACCGGCTATGTGGCAGTTGTGCCACAGGGCTGATCTGGGCATACGCTGTAGATACATACAGGTCTCGCGAGTGCCCAGCTTAGTGCCCTTTCAGCCAGGCTGAAAGCACTGGGTGTGCTTCAAGCGGAACGTCACAGGCCCTGCAACACCAGGCAAAAAAACCAGGAATTTTCAGAGTCTACCCAAGGTTTGCATACAGAAACCTAGGCTGTCTTCAGGAAGCTATACACACAGACACTTTACCCTGTCTCAGTCTATGTTCCTTTGGTTTCACCTTTAGATATGGTCCAAAGTCAGGCTTCTGTCCTCCAAAAAGCATTTAAGTTGCTGCTGTAATGCTGATCCCTACTGCAGGGATCAGTAAAGGCAGCAATGGCGGTGGTCGGCAGCCCAGCAGCACTACGGCCTGTCCCCCACCAGCCGGTGGGGTACACCTTTACCCTCCTTCTCCCAAATTAAGGCTACACTTAATTAAGCGCACGTTTTATTTTACCTGAGTGGGTGTGCCCCTGGTCACAGAGTTAAGGGGGTGGCAGGGAAGACCACACGCTCCATCATTTCATGTCAGGCCTTTAATATTAAAGTTAGCAACTCATAGCGATACCCGCCTCCCCCCCCCCAACTGTAACTCCCTCAGGAGGGCAGCTGTTTTTAGGGAGCCATGGCTCCCCCAAAACCGAGGCCTGCAGAGGCGGGGACCAGGCTCAAAGCCAGGCCTTTCATCCGCCCGGCCTCGGCGGCCCAGGGCAGGCGGGCCGAGGCGGGGCGCGGCCGCCCGCTCGCTCTCCCTCAGCTGAGGGCTTCCACCGCCGGGCCCGCCGCCCCCCGCAGCCTCTCGCCAGGCTTCCCCCGCCTCCGCTCCGCCCAAGCCCAGCCCGCCGCTCGCTTCCCCCGGAGAAGGCAGGTGGCCGCCGAGGGGAGCCCGGCCAGCCCTTCCCCGCTGGCCCCCCGCCGTACCTCGCTCCCGCCGCGTCGTGCCCGCCCCGCCGCCCTCCGACCTCCCCCGGCCCCGCCTCCCGCCCCCGCCGGGCACCGTGAGTCGTTGCGGGGCAGTGGAGGCGTTGGCTGCCGCTTCGCTGTCCCTTCTCCGGCTTCTGCCCCTCAGCGGAGGGGAGGGAGGGCGTCTGCCGCCATCATGGCGGGGGCGCGGCCTCGTCGCCGCTTGCGGAGCTCCTTGCGAGGAGGGGGAGCGGCGTTTTGTGGCCTTTGGCTGAGGCGGGTGTCGGGGAGACAAGCCCGGGACAGTGGGGGGGCTTTGCACCCTGTGTGTCGGGGCCCCTCGGTGGCAGGGCCCAGCTCCCGGGTTGGCAGCTCCCACTGTCCTCAGGTGCCTGGGCTCCACGGGTAGCTGAGAGAGCTGTGGCTTACTTTTAAGCCTTTTAAGCCTAAAAACCCTGTGCCCTACCGAGTTGGGGATGGAAGAACCCCTGAAATTAGAGCCATGTCTGCAGAGCCACATGTCCCCAAAGGGCACACATCCCGTGGAGACCTGGGCAGGGACTGTGGCTAGGTTCTCCTGCCGGTGCTACCCCAGTGTCTCTGGGTGCTGTCACCGTGCTTGGCTCCGCTCTGCCAACTGCCTTTCACGCAGGAGGGTTCCTCTCGCCTCCTCCTCGCCTCCATCTTTGCCCCTTGGAGGGCAGCCTGCACAGGGTCGGGCAGGCAGACACCCAGACCAAGCGCTGAAAGCCCAAGACTGGGATACTGCACGCGTAGCTGTTTTATGAAACTGATTGATGTTGTTACTTTAACGCAGTGACTTCTCATCTGCTAGCCCCGTTTGCTGGAGCTAATCCGCCACAAGGTATTTTTATTTGTATTTTGTCACCCTCTATAGTATGTAATTACAGAATCATAGAATGGTTTGGGTTGGAAGGGACCTTAAAGATCATCGAGTTCCAACCCCCCTGCCATGGGCAGGGACACCTCCACTAGAGCAGGTTGCTCAAAGCCCCATCCAGCCTGGCCTTGAACACCTCCAGGGATGGGGCATCCACAGCTTCCCTGGGCAACCTGTTCCAGTGTCTCACCACCCTCACAGGAAAGAATTTCTTCCTAATGCCTAATCTAAATCTCCCCTTTTTCAGTTTAAAACTGTTACCCCTTGTCTTACCGCTACACTCCCTGATCAAGGGTCCCTCCCCAGCTTTCCTGTAGGTCCCCTTTAACTACTGGAAAGCCACTATAAGGTCTCCCCAGAACCTTCTCTTCTCCAGGCTGAACAACCCCAAGTCTCTCAGCCTGTCCTCACAGGAGAGGTGCTCCAGCCCTCTGGTCATCTTTGTGGTCCTCCTCTGGACTGGTTCCAACAGGCCCATGTCCCTCTTGTGCTTTCTTTAGCTTTCTGTCAAGTGAGCTGTTCCTGACCAGCACGGAATGTGTCCTTCAGCAGTAATTGAGGGGTGCCTGCCTGTGACATTCCCCACGCTTCCATTGTTCCCACAAACAGGCTGAGCGTAAACATGGCCACAACAGGGAGAGACGCACAATGTCGTGTGATGGGACTTGGATACCTGCCGCCTTCAGGGGTCACTTGAAAATCCCTGCCAAAATCTTGTGTTTCCTTTAGATTTCTTTGCTTAAAGGTGTGGGAGTTTTCCGCTCCAAAGAGCTTGCTGGAAAGCGAATCAGTATTCTCATTAGGGTTAACGTATTTAATTTCCACTCCTAATGTTCCATTTGTTTTTTCTGTTAGCGTTAACTGCTGTGACACAAACCCACTCCGTGTGAGCTGTCCAAGTCCGTCTCCTCGGTGGAAAACAGAACCGCTCTCCTTATCTCACCAGTGTCTGTGGGAAGGAAGGCTGAAGGTACAGCAACGTTGGAAAACAAACATAGGACACTTGAGGGCAGGACGGCTCCAAAATGCAAACCAAAAGCAGATTCATAAGCAGAAATCCAGAAATCTTGGATTTCTTTATGAAATATTCTGAGACTTGTGGCTCTTTAAAAGCACAGTAAAATAAACAGTGGATTAAATGGAGTGAAACCATGCAATTCTATTTGAAAGGGCTCCAAAGTGGAACAAATACAGTGTCCTTTGGCACCTCTAGGATAATGACCAGTTGTGGTTACTGATTCAATGATACTCCTCACTAAAGTAGACTGGACAACCCTGAAGTTTGGGTTAAATTTGAATTTGCATAATTATACGCTGCTTGTTATGTTCCATTTTCAATTACAAAAAGTATTTGGTATTGTTCTCCCTAAGGTGTTACTTAAACTATTATCTGATGTGAAATGGTTGCTGTATTTCACAGTACAGGTAGTCTCCTGTGGGATGTTTTTAATGGGAGGACATTTAATGAAATTGCTTTGTTCGTAGCATGATAAATCAAACCCCTCAGTCCTAACAGAGAGGTATATCAGAGCTAGCAGCTAAAGCTAGTGTTAGTGTTGCTAAGCGCTGTCTATTCTAGTTTTCAGTTGTTCATAACTGCCAATTTGAGCTGAAATTTCCCCTGTTGGGTAGCTGCTTCCAGCTGTTTTATTTTAGCTTGTTTTCATTGTTTTGTTTTGTATTATGATTTGTTTGCTTTGTTTGTGGAAAGTTCCATTTACAGCCTCTAGCATCTCTCTGGTTTGGAAAAACAGCTTTCAAATTTGGCAAGTAAATTGCTTTAGTTTCAGGGATGTATTTTTCCATCTTCATGAAAATGTGACCTGAAGAGAAGAAGGGTTAAAAGTGCTGAGCTTCTTAAAATCATACAGCCCAGTCCCCAGAAAGTTCCACCCGTATTGATAATGTGTGACCTTTTTAAGGCCCACCTGCACTCACATCTGAAAGTATGTGCTCCCTCCAGAGAAGGGCCAAGTTTGTGCCTCGCTTTGCTATAGTGTTCTGTGAAAAACAAGAAGCCTTTAAGGCACTTGGGCTGAAATGCAATGCAGCCCATCTCTCTCCCCTTGAAAATTTTTGCTCTGTTGTTAGAGAAGGTGTTGGCAGAATGTCCTGGTTTGAGGTAAAACAGAACCAGTTTTCGGTTCAGTAACTGAATGAATTGGATGAATCACGTAAAATCATGTCTCCTGCTGTAAGCTGTGTGTGGTTTTTGTTGGTCTTCCTATATTAACACTAAAGGCTACTCATAGCTGTAAGCTTCGAGTAAGATTTAATGCTAACTGCTATCCCAGAACATAACATGATACCAGAAGGGATCTGTAGAATGGAACAGTCCTGCTGAAATACCAGAGACAGAAGAGAAGGTCCTGAGTGGGGGAAAAAGGAGCAGCTAAGCACCCTGAGACAGCTGTAATTCTGGAACGTTTTTGTGCAAAACTCTCTTCATCAGGAGGGACTATGGAAAGGGGAGTAAAATGTAGTGTTAAAAATGCAGATTCAGAGGCTTCAGGTTTAATAGTCTGTAGTTAAATAAAGAAGTCAGTTACCGCATTCTACTCCAGAAAGGTGACTGTTAGAAAGAAATTCTGTAAGCTTTCAAATATATATAATTAGTGAGAAGGAAAGTGGTGTTAAAAATAATAGAAGGTTATTTTAAAAGGCTGAGGAGAATGATCTGGAGCCTCATTGAGCTGCATTTACGGGTCATTACCCCTCAGTCCTGAGGTGTGAGTTCTTGGAAAATTTAGTATGAAAGCTTAGATCCAGATCATCCCTGGCAATTCAATCAAATGGTGAAAAGCAGAGATACTGCTTTTTATAATAACCATGAAGTAATCTGGCACAACATATACATTAATAAGCAGCCACACAAACTAAGGCCTTTTCTTTAGCTAAATATATATGAACACGGACTAAAGCCTGCAAAAGAAAAAGAGATGAGTTCTTGCGGAGTGATTTCACAGGAGATGGTGCTCAAATTTAACAGCTCACTGCTGCCAAAAGGACCCCTCCATTTCCAATTCTGCTTTCCAGTCCCTTGTTTTGTGCAGTAATTAATGGGTTTTGCATCTTCTTTCTCAATCCTCAATGGCTGACTCAACTCAGTAGCCCAGGAAACGCATAACTGGGTAGAAAAATAAGTAGTTTTTTGTCGAATTGGTTCAGCCAGTCATTTGTTTCGGTTAGTTCAGTCAGGAGGGTCTCACAAGCATCAGGACATAAAGGAAGAGCTGGGACTGCATGACCAGGTGGAAGGCTGGGGAGACCCTCTGCAGGGATCAGCAAGAAAGAGTGAATTTCCTGACTTTCCAGGGAGCTTCGCCCGTGAGAAAGCATTATGGTATGGCACTGAGTGAAATTCTTGGTAAATTCAGTGAAATCCAGCTCAGAATTATGGTTGTTTAGTGTCTCTCAGGAATCTTCCCAGGTGCTCGAGTCCAACAAACTAGTATTTCTGGAAGCTAGCAAACACTGAAATAAGGTACATCCCCACCGTAGGGGGATTGTCAGCCTTGAGCTAACAATATCCAATTTTACTGTGAGCTGACAATACCCACAGTTTTACTGTGAGGTCTCCAGCGAAGTTAGGTTCTAGCTACCTAACAGGAACAGTTACTACTACCTAGTAACAGGAAAAAAATGCAAGAATGTGATTGTGATATGCAGTGATTTGGGAGAGCATGTATAAAACTGCTTCTGCCCACCAGGCATGATCAAAGGGCTGTAGCTAGTGTTAAGAGCAAGTGATTCAACTGCCTTGGGTTCTGATCAGTGTAGTGATAGACTCTTATCTCCTGAAGAAATGGAGGGTTTTCTCTTCAGTATCTGAGGAATCCTTGGGCTAAATAAATCCAGATTAGGATGACTAGCTGTGCTCTGCTTCCGATACGTCCCAAACTTCCCATCTTTCTTAATAAGTATGTGAATTTTAAAGCAGTTCAGGAAGTCAGAGTGAAACCCCGAGGGATTTCAGAGACATTTGAAGTGGGTTGTTTGTCATTGTGTTATGTTTTCAGCTGATGGAAAACAACTTAGTAAGATGAAAGTTTCTTGGAAGGGAAGAAGGGATTTTGTGTATGTGTGTGCGTGTGTGTACGTGTGTATTTTTAGACCCTTTCCCTAATGCTTGTGGTCCTATGATAGACATCAGACTTCTGATACGTCTCACCACTATGTGTTTTGGTACAGAGGGGTCTGTTTTCAGCTGCACACACTGAAGAGACAAGAGGTTTCCAGACAACAGCTCACTGAAGGACAGAGACACAGGATCCCTTGCCCTCTCCAAATTCTAGCAGGTACACCAAGGCATATCTAAGACCTATGTATGCCTCAAGGTAGCTTTCTGGGCTGAAAAATAGTTTGAAGCTGGGAAAGTTTTAGGATAAAAGTTCATATATGCATGCCCTGTCCTTAGTCTTACCTAGACGTCAGTTCACACCTACTGTCCTTGCTGTTTCTCTCCTACCTGTGGCCATTGACTGACACTGGAGCATGAGCTGGCTGGACCTTTGGCCAGGTCCAGTACGGACAAGCTTATGGATAGAAGTATCCAAATAAACATCCTTTGGATTATTCTCACACCCAAAAAGAAAGGAAAGTAAAATACAACCTCCCTCCCAGAAGGAAGAGGTCTGTGAGATCCTAGCTTTTATGGGGTGCAGAGAGGGTGGCTCAAACTCTGATTTTGCAATAACCAGTTGTTTCAATTGCTGGCTTCCCCATTCTTGATCCCTTCCTGGAACCACCTGCAGCATTCAGTGAACTCTGTGCCAAGCCATGATGATAAATTATCAGAAAACTGAAAAAGTGCTTAGCTCACTGCTGACATTTCTGCTCAGAAACTGCAGTCTTGGAGAGCTGATGATTCCCGGGATCCGTGCTCACGTATCGAAGAGAGGAGTGAAAAGCTGAGGGACAGTCCTGTTCAAACCCATATGCCATACTCTCAGGAGGCAAAGAGGGTATAGTGAGGCTATCCACAGCATGAGCTTCAATTTGGAGAGAGTGGATATGATCAGGATTTGCAAAATCAAGGCAGTGGGTAGAGTGAATGCAGGTTATTGTTCTCTGAATGCTGCAGTACTAGCACTGGGGGGCACTCGTTGAAACCAATAGGAGATTGGTTTAGAAAAGGTAAAAGGAAATACTTTTTTTATGTAGCAGATACAGTAAACTTGTGGAATTCGCTGCCAGCAGAGCTTTCAGAAGCAGATAGGTCAGCAGACTGGAAAGCAGACTAAGCAATTAAATGGACTACATGTTCATAAAGAGTTATTCAAAGGGATGAGAAGGGATGTGCTCTGTAACATTCCTAATAACAGTGATTGTGGATGCTGGAGGAGAGCAAGGGAAATGCATAAAGTAGCCTGGCTTGCATGTTCTCTTTAAATAGCATCTCTCATTATTGGAGAAAGGATTCTGGGCAGGATTGGGTTCACATGGTAGCATGGAGGCTACAGGGGTGGCTTCTGTGAGAAGCTGCTAGAAGCTTTCCCTGTGTCCAATAGAGCAAATGCCAGCCAGCTCTAAGACAGACCTGCCGCTGGCCAAGGCCGAGGCAGTCAGCAACAGTGGTAAGACCTTTGTGATACCATACTTAAGAAGAGGGAAAAAAACCCAACTGTGCAATTGTAGCCAGAGAGAGGAGTGAGAATATGTGAGAGAAACAACTCTCAGTGAAAAAGGAGGGGGAGAAGGTGCTCCAGGCACCAGAGCAGAGATTCCCCTGCAGCCCGTGGTGAAGACCATGCAGATTCCCCTACAGCCCAAGGTGCTTAATGGTGGAGCAGATATCCACCTGCAGCCTCTGGAGGACCCCACGCTGGAGCAGGTGGATGCCGAAGGCGTCTGTGATGCTGTGGAGAGTCCCTTGGACCTGGCTCCTGGCAGGACCTGTGGACCTGTGGAGAGAGGAGCCCACACTGAAGCAGGTTTGCTGGCAGGATTTGTGACCCCATGTGGTACCCACCCTGGAGCAGTCTGTTCTGGAAGGACTACACCCCGTGGAAGGGACCCGCACTGGAACAGTTAATGAAGAACTGCAGCCTGTGGGATGGAGTCATGTTGGAGAAGTTCATGGAGAACTCTCTCCCATGGGAGGGACCTCACGCTGGAGCAGAGGAAGAGTGTGAGGAGTCTTCCTCCTGAGGAAGAAGGAGCAGCAGAGACAAGATGTGATGAACTGACCAACACCCATTCCTCATCCCCCTGTGCCACGCAGGGGGAGGTAGAGAAACTGGGAGTAAAGTTGAGCCTGGGAAGAAGGGACGAATTGGGGGAAGGTGTTGTAAGATTTTGGTTTATATCTCATTGTCCTACTCTGATTTGATTGGTAGTAAAAGTAATTTTCCCCAAGTTGAATCTGTTTTGCTTGTGATGGTAATTGCTGAATGATCTCTCCCTGTCCTTATCTCGACCCACAAGCCTTTCATTATATTTTCTCTCCCCTGTCCAGCTGAAGAGGGGAGTGACAGAGTAGCTTTGGTGGGCATCTGGCATCCAGCCAGGGTCAACCCACCACGTGGGGATAGCTGGATGTTGGTCTGATCCACCAGGGCGTCCCTCGTGTTCTTTTCAGGGTCCTGGTTTTGTGTCCACAACTATGTGAGGACGAATGTGATGTTGGTTGGAGTTTGTATTTTATGTTTTGAAGGTGATCTCTCAGGGTTCTCTTAGATCAGTGAAACAATCCACATAGTATTAGCACTTAGAAAGGGGCCCTTAGACTAAACTGTAGCTGTCCTGATGTTCCACTTTTCCTCTGGGATCCTTCTGCTCTGTCTGCACGAAGCTTGATGAATAGTTGTGTCCCAGGAAAGATTTCATAAGCTATCATAGAATTTTCCCCCAGGATATCAGTGTATTTTGGATATATTATTTGAGAGTCTTCTGCTGGAAAATGTATGGTGCAGCTGAACAGGAGAGAGTGCCAGATTAGACAGATTACTAGGCATGAATCCCAATTCTTATTTGTATGAGTATTCCGTCTGCCTTTAGATAATCACATTTACATCAGGAGTATTGCTTACACAAGTACTACTGAGAAAAAGTCGTGAACAGACTTGGGCGCTCAAAGCAATGTTCTAGTTCCAGTACTTTCCCAGTGAGATTCTGACCTTGTTTCCTCTTCAGAGTTCATTGGAGTTGGGATGTTCAGTAAGGAGGACCACCCACTACTCAGGAATGATTACCAACCCATCTTCTAGACCTATCAGAAGTAACATTTTTAGCAGTTCAGATGTTGTTTTCCTTCCTCTTCCAAAGCTCATCCCACACTTGGATACACGAGGGTATATTAGACAGTACTATATTTCGTGCTTGGTTGATTATGGAGCCAGATCTTTGGTCTCTGCTGAGGGTTTTTTTGCTGCTTCTCCAGTGCAGACAAGCCAGAAACCTTCCACGACCATGTAGTAAAGGAGCCCCTGGTGGGCGTGAAGACTGGTATCTCATGGTGGTTGTCATCAGGCAGCGTGGGTTAGGATACGTCTTCTGCCAAGCCAGCCCGGAAGAGCACAGCTCAGTGAGTCCTCAGGGATCTCGCCTAATAACAGCAGTGACCTCATTTGAAAAAAGAGAAAAAAGCTCTCTTCATTTTTTGTGGCTGATAATACCCAAAGGAGTACCACTGCGGCTGCAAAGGGAGGATTAGAAACACGAAATGATAGAAAGTGTTTATACATCTACTTTCATGTGCAATTAATCAAGCTTGGAAAAAAATGAAGTAATTTTTATTTGTACACCTAAAAGGAGAAGCCAAGTTAAAGCACTTACATAGATCAGCCCCAAAAAATGAAAACGTGAGAAAAATAATGCCAACAACACTACAACTTAAACTCCGGATTTCAAGCCAAACATCTATAAAGGAAGAAGTATTCCATGGAAAAATATCATATTCTTGCCATTTTTCTGACCACAGAGTTGCACTCGTTATGGTAAAGCGATAATTACAGCGTTGTGAATACAGTGCCGCAGACAATGGCCTGTCAGTGTTTTTCCACTATAAACCCTCACGTGGGGTTTGCAGTTTTGTGAAATACAGTTATCTTTGGCTGGGATATCCAGCTACAAGCTCAGCCCAGAAATAGATATTTTTTTTTTGTTTTGTTTCCTTTACCAAGTTGCTCAAAGTTCATTGTTTGGTAGGTGTTAGAGCTTCCCTGACTGATTGCCTGCGCGTGCCCTGCCCGTACTGCGAGGATGTGTGGAGGGTTTGCTGTCGCTGTTGGTGCATCAGCGCCGGGCTGCGGTGCTGTCGCCAAGTCCACGCTTTGGACCAAACTGCCTACATTGGTATCAGGGCAGTCTGGGAAAGTCAGGAGAGCAGGGATATAGGAAATCAGCACTGACTAGCATATCCAGGCACGCACAGCCAAACGTGCTTTTGGGAATACTACAGTATGTTATTACAGCAATGGAAGGAGGGAGAATTGGCCAGGCCCATTAAATGGGTAAAATTTAAAAGATTTGTCTGTCTTACAGAAAAAAGAAATTCTGAGTTGATGTTACAAAAAAACCTAAACAAACCCCAAACCCTATAGGATTAGTGAAACTCTGCAACATGCAAAGAACACTTGTACAATTACGATTTTGAGTCTTTAGTGGGGCTTAGCTGAGGCTCTTCTGTCAGATTGTGGTAATTGAGATCCAAATCCAACTCAGTTTGTTCTTTTCACAGACAAATCAGAGGGAAAATATCGTGCAAACAGGGAGTGCTGGTCCCCAAATTGAAGTATAACACCATGTTTAATTACAAATTCTAACCATGTAACATCTGCGTCTGAACTTCTGGGAAATAGGTATGAAATAACCATATGTGTAATGTCTTACTTCAAAATAATCATTTTGAGACAAATATTCCATGCATTTAAGGGATCTTGCTCACCTGTATTTAGATGTGATTCACTAAACATGAATTTATTCTTTACATGGATTTATTCAGTGTCAATGCTCTGGAAGAAAACATAAAATCCTTGTGGTACAGAGACCTCTCGTTGCTTCAGCAACTTGTGAGACGTTGCAGGGAAAAACTGCTGAGCTCATATAGTTTAAAATAAATATGGAACAAAGCAGTTTATTGCTTTATTGACAGTATGCAATTAACCAGCAATCACTGAACTATGCATACAAGATCAGTAATGCCATAGGTGAACCATACTGGAAATGTCTAAACAGCTTTCTGTAACTAATCCCAAGGCCTTCTTAGTGTGCACAAACACACACACAGCAACTCACGGACACACACACGGACAGAGTTGTATGTACCCTCTCACTCCTGGGCAGTATGGGTTACAGAAACACCCCCCTTCCCAAAGATTGCAGGTCTCCCTGTTTACACATGCCTCCTGCAGGAGATGTGGGTCTTCCACCTTTATGCAGACCCCAGCAGCTCCCTGCAAGTCGCTGGCTGAACTACATGACCTTGAGAAAGCTGTTTCTCTTCCCAGGTCTTTCCCTCCTGTTAGTTTTCATGCATCTTTTATACTTCTGTTCAGTCTGACTCCTACTTTGTGTCAAGTCTCTTTGTGATTCCCCAGTAACTTTTTAATCTGGCTGATGGTCATCTTCTGTAACATGACTGGTTTGGGCAAATGCTGACCAGGTAGTTTGGTGTATTTGATCCACAGACACTCTTAGGATACATCTTTATCACAGAATCACAGAATCACCGAATCACCTAGGTTGGAAGGGACCTTTTAAGATCATCTAGTCCAACCGATGAAAAAAAAAACAAACAAACAAAAAAAAAACACACAACACCCACAAACAAACCACACACACCACCACACCACCCAACACTAATCCATATTCCCAAGCACCATGTCAACTCCTCTCTTGAATACCTTCAGGGATGGTGCCTCAACCACCTCCCTGGGCAGCCCATTCCAATGCCTGACAACCCTTTCAGTAAAGAAATATTTCCTAATATCTAACCTGAACTTCCCCTGGCGTAACTTGAGGCCATTGCCTCTTGTCCTATCATCTGTAACTTGGGAGAAGAGACCGACCCCCGCCTCTCTACAGCCTCCTTTCAGGTACTTGTAGAGAGCAATAAGGTCTCCCCTCAGTCTCCTCTTCCCCAGACTGAACAACCCCAGCTCCCTCAGCCTCTCCTCATAAGACTTGTGCTCCAGACCCCTCACCAGCTTCGTTGCCCTTCTCTGGACCTGCTCCAGCACCTCAATGTCTTTCCTGTGGTAGGGGGCCCAAAGCTGGACGCAGTACTCGAGGTGGGGTCTCACCAGTGCCGAGTACAGGGGGACGATCACCTCTCGGGTCCTACTCACTACACTGTTCTTGATACAGGCCAGGATGCTGTTGGCCTTTTTGGCCACCTGGGCACACTGCTGGCTCATGTTCAGCCGACAGTCGACCAACACCCCCAGGTCCTTTTCTGCCAGGCAGCTCCAGCCACTCTGCCCCAAGCCTGTAGTGCTGCCTGGGGTTGCTGTGACCCAAGTGCAGGACCCGGCACTTGGCCTTATTGAACCTCATTCCGTTGGTCTCAGCCCATCCAGCCAGCCTGTCTAGGTCCCTCTGCAAAGCCTCTCTACCCTCCAGCAGATCAACACTCCCACCCAACTTGGTGTCGTCTGCAAACTTACTGAGGGTGCACTCGATCCCCTCGTCCAGATCATTGATAAAGATGTTGAAGAGAACCGGCCCCAGTACCGAGCCCTGTGGGACACCACTCGTGACCGGTCGCCAACTGGACTTCATTCCATTCACCACCACTCTCTGGGCCCGGCCCTCCAGCCAGTTTTTCACCCAGCAGAGAGTATACCCATCTAAGCCATGAGCATCCAGTTTCTCCAGCAGAATACTGTGGGACACTGTATCAAAGGCCTTGCTAAAGTCTAGGTAGATAACATCCACAGCCTTTCCTTCATCCACCAAGCAAGTCACTTTGTCATAGAAGGAGATCAGGTTTGTCAAGCAGGACCTGCCCCTCGTGAACCCATGCTGGCTGGGCCTGATCACCTGGGCATCCTTCATGTGTTGCATAATGGCACTCAGGATGATCTGTTCCATCACCTTCCCAGGCACCGAGGTCAGGCTGACAGGCCTGTAGTTCCCTGGATCATCCTTCCGACCCTTCTTGTGGATGGGCGTCACATTTGCTAGGCGCCAGTCGGCTGGGACCTCCCCAGTTTGCCACGACTGTTGGTAGATGATGGAAAGTGGCTCTGCAAGCACTTCTGCCAGCTCCCTCAGAACCCTCGGGTGAATCCCATCTGGGCCCATAGACTTGTTTATGTCGAGGTTCTGGAGCAAGTCCCTCACCATCTCTCTTAGAATTATGGGGGCCTCATCCTGCTCCCCGCCCCTAACTGCTAGCTCAGGGGCCTGGGTCCTCGGGGGACACCCTACTCCACTGCTAAAGACCGAGGCAAAGAAGGCATTCAGTACCTCAGCCTTCTCCTCATCCTTTGTCACTATGTTACCTTCCATATCCAGGAGAGAGTGGAGGTTCTCCCGAGTCCTCCTCTTGCTGTTAATATATTTATAGAAATTCTTTTTATTGTTTTTAACATCCAGGGCCAGGTTAAGTTCTAGCTGAGCTTTGGCCTTTCTAATCTTTTCCCTGCATAACTTTACTACACCTTTGTAATCTTCCCAAATAGCCTGTCCTCTTTTCCAAAGGACATAAACTTTCCTTTTTTCCCTGAGCTGTGACCTTAACTCTTTGTTCAGCCAGGCCGGTCTCTTCCCTCGACAGCTCGCTTTCCTGCGCACAGGGACAGCCTGCTCCTGTGCTTTTAAGACTTCCTCCTTGAAAAGTGTCCAGCCTTCCTGGACTCCTTTGCCCTTCAGGGCTGCCTCCCAAGGGCCTCTGTCAAGCAGACTTTTGAAAAGACCAAAGTCTGCCCTCCGGAAGTCCGTGATGGCAGTCCTGCTGGTTCCCTTTCTCGCTTCCCTGAGAATCAGAAACTCTATCATTTCATGATCACTGTACCCCAGACGGCCTCCAACTGTTACATCCCCCACAAGTTCCTCTCTGTTTACAAACAGAAGGTCAAGTAGTGCTCCTTCCCTAGTTGGCTCACTCACCAGCTGTGTCAGGAAGTTATCGCCGACACACTCCAGGAATCTCCTAGACTGTTCCCTCTCAGCTGTATGGAGTGCCCAGCTGATATCTGGTAGGTTGAAGTCACCCACCAGGACAAGTGCAAGTGATCTCGAGACACCTGCTAGCTGCTTATAGAACATTTCATCAACCTCTGCATCCTGGTTGGGTGGTCTGTAATAGACTCCCACCACAATATCAGCCTTGCTGGTCCTCCCCTTGATTCGTACCCACAGGCACTCAACTCTACTATTACCCTCGTTTATCTCCACACATTCATATTCCTCCCTAACATACAGGGCCACTCCTCCTCCTCTCCTTCCTTGCCTGTCCCTTCTGAAGAGCTTGTAGCCATCCATTGCAGCACTCCAGTCATTTGATTCATCCCACCACGTTTCCGTGATGGCAACTACATCATAGCTTTCATGCTGTACAATGGCTTCCAGCTCCTCCTGTTTGTTGCCCATACTACGTGCATTTGTGTAAATGCACTTTAGCTGGGCTAGTTTTCTTGCCATTTTTATGGGGGGGTGAGGCCCAACACCTCCCTGACCATGCTCAGACCCTTCTGTGGTAGCCAGCCTATCACTGTCCCTCATGTCATTACCACATGGGTTACAATCCTCCACCTCTGCTGAGGCAACAGGCCACAAGACCTTGCTAGCACTTTTACCCATCGGCACTGGTAATCTGCTCCCAGGCTCCTCTTTAGTAATCCTGCTTTCATCCCCATCCCCCTTCAACCCTAGTTTAAAGCCCTTTCAATGAGCCCTGCTAATTCTTGTCCTAGTATTCCTCTTTCCCTTTGGGTAAGGCTTGCCCTACCAGTTGCCACCAGGTCTAATGTCCTATAGATCATCCCATGATGAAAGAAACCAAAGTTCTGACGGTGACACCAGCCTTGGAGCCAAGAGTTAATCTGCTGGCTCTTCCTGTTTATACCCTCATCAATTCCTGCAAGTAATGGGATGGAGGAGAACACAATTTGTGCTCCTGATCCCTTAACCAGCTGTCCAAGGGCCCTAAAGTCTTTCTTCAGGGCCCTTGGACTACTGTTAGCTACCTGATCCCTGCCTACTTGAAATACCAATAATGGATAGTAATCCGAGGGGCGGACCAGGGCAGGGAGATTTTTCTTTATATCCTTAATCCTGGCCCCAGGGAGGCAACAGACTTCTCTGTGCGAAGGATCCGGTCTGCAAATGGGGCCTTCTGTTCCCCGCAAAAGAGAGTCGCCCACCACAATTACCTTCCTCTTTTTTTTTGTTACTGAAGTCCGAAGGCGTGGGGGTGGCTGGCTGACTCTGGGTAGTTCACTGTCTAAATCCTTGTCCCTATCCTCATATGCCTGGCCCTCGACTTCCAGAGCACCGTACCTATTTTGTAAGTGCAACTGGGAGGGTGACGGGGACTGGCAGGAGTTTTGCTTGCCCTTCCGAGGAGGGACCTGCCTCCATTCCTCATTGTCCCTTAGGTTCCTTTCTTCTGCCTGGTGACAAGCAGAAGGGAGATCATCCACATCCTGCAGAGCCTCTGCCCCACTCCTACGCCTCAGTGTACGGCTCCACCAATCTGTTTCGCTTTCACTGTCTCTAATACTTCTAAGTCTATCCACCTCTTCCTTCAGTTCAACCACCTGCCTGAGTAGGTGGTTTATTTGATCACACCGCACACATGTGGTGTCTCTGGCTCCATTAGGAACACATGCCAGGCTGAGGCATTCACTGCAGCCGGAGACCTGCACAGACACGGTTTTTTGTGGCAGCTCCGTCTGAGTTTCCACATTCTTCCTTGTGGGGCATTTTGCACGTGTTGGGGCCATGTTCTTGTCTAGAGCCACGAGGGGATCGACACAGGTGACATTATCTATGCCATCCCCACCAGGTCCGCGGTGAGGGAGAGCCATCCTTGGGAGGCATGTGGGCCACAGGAGCAGGCAGAGGAAGGGGCATGGGCAAGAAGCCTCCTGGAGCCATGTGGCTGGTGCTGCTCAAACCAGAGTTGTGATGTTCTGGATGCATCCCACGCGGTTGAAGGTAATGATAAGTGGGCAAGCAAACCTATTTCCAGACTCTTTTCAGGCTCCAAAATCCAAAAATAAAATTAACAGTTGCTTTACTAAATGTCTTTTGAACACCTATTATGATTCTCAATAAGGGGATCATAAATGAGACGGAAGCAGCAAATCGGATCATTGGAAAAACTGTGCAGAGAGGCCATCTGGGCCTGGTGCTTTATGGATGGTGAAGAATTTACATTTCACACTCCCACAGTTTACATTTTCTGAGGTGATAAAGACATTTGGATCATTTTATTTTTTAGATGTTTTACATAAAATGAAGAGCCATGATTGAAACTGGAACCGGAGTCAGGAAATAACCAGACTGTGTACAATGTGGTAAAGTGCTAACAAATGCCACGTGTTACATGATTAATTTAGTATAAATGCCAGTTATGGTTTCGGTTTGTCAGCAGTTGGCTCGGGTTTTGTGACTGCTGGCCAATAGTTTAACTGATGATTTGATCTATAACAGAATCCTCAACTTTTGGGAATGGAAGAGAGTTGCATTGATAATTTAATGCATTAAGTGTACGCAGAGCTGTTAGCTTCTAGCAAGGATACGGATAAGTTCTGGGGTCTTAACTGTTGAGTAGCCTTTTCTTTCAATACAGCGTGATTTATGGTGGTAAATCAGGGCAGGGGGATAGAGCTACGTGGCTGCTATTGTTTCAGTATGTCTTCAGGCAGCGTTTTTGAATTGCAGATGGGCATGCAAGGGAAGCTCTGGGTCTGACTATAAATACAGCTGCAAAGTATGGCACCGCTCTTGCCTCTGAGTCAACCTCTAATCTCTGTTCTTGGCATATCAGCACTGGGCCATAGGGAAGGGCCATCTGTCAGAGGTAATTGAAAATGGAGGCACTGACCATCTGTAGGTATTTAAGGTCCCCTGACATTTTTTACAAGCTGAAGGATAATCCAGTGTTATAATTTATAGTGTGTCTACCTATTATCCTCTACATTTTTCAAGGGAATACAGTATTCTTGGTCTTTTGTCTTTCACTTCTGTGGCCTCTTTATGTCACAAAGTTATTTCCCCCCCATCTCTGCAGTTCACTGTTGACTGGAATAACCCCTGTAAATCTTTGTAAGTCTGAGATTTTTTCAGAAGGTGTGTTGTGTAAATTACGGGTCGCTGTTATTGCTGGAGCTAAAATGCAAGCAGAAGCTTTACCTAAAGCCTTAGGATTTTGAGCGGGCTAAAATGGAATTCAGATCTAGTTTCTACTTTGCAAAAGTCAATGAATGCTATAGTCTCTTGCTTTCTGTTATCCGTATGGTGAAAATCATTTGGCAAATGCCAGCTCTGTTCCAGAGAAAAAAATGTATAGATGTGTACAGGTGCTGTGCCCGCCGACTTCCTGTACATGCACAGCTACAGCTGGCTACCAGTAAATAATATAGTATATACTATAATATAGTATATACTACCTGTAAGATCAAACTCTTGATTCCGTTAAGAAATTAAGAAGGATTTTAATGGTAACTTCACATGTTGAACAGTTGAATTTTACACAGATATTTCTATTTAAACATTTATTAGGTGTGTCAGTGTGGAGGAAACCAGCTCTGCCACATGCAGGAACATACACACACATGCAGAGTAAGTTTGGTTTCTTTCAGGAAAAAAAAGACAAGGTTGCTTGAATGTTTTTATTAATTAACGTTGTAATCCAGACGTTTAAATACTGCACATGTGCTGAGCTCATGTGGAGAGAAAGGAAAGATACAGAGAATTTTTAATAAAAACGCAGTCCCAGCAGGATTTGAAGTACACTGCTTTGAAATACAAAGCCAGAGCTTGATTATCCAAGCTAAGCAAATTTTCTGAACATATGCAGAGTGGTGGTGTGGTAAGTGAAGGAGGCCTGTGAAGTTGCTTGAGTTGTTTGAAATTTACATTTCAGTGGATGCTTGGCAGAGATCAGAACAAAGTCCATTTTTCTGATGGATCTGCAGGATCTGCCTGCACACAGACTACAGAGAGATGAGGCTAATGGCTCTTTTGCTACACAGGCTTGTGCTCTTTTTAGGCGAAAACTGCATCAGCATTTGGAAATGGGAGATGAGGATGGGATGCAGTATGGAGCACAGAGCAGCTGAATACGAAGGCTATGCATTTGTGTCCCAGGGAGGAAAGGCAGGGAATATGCAAGAGTATTCCTCCCTTTCCACATAACATCCTCCTCTGCCATTTTCTCTTAATACAGAAGTACGGGAGGAGGGTGGAGGATATGGCAGTTGCTGAGAAGCAGAGAGAGTGGAGACTGCCAGTGGCACACTCAGCCCTGGCACCTTAAAATAACAATGGTTTTGGCAGAAGCAGTCCTGGGTCCTCCAGTGTTCTGGGGCTGCTGTGCTCTGCTCACCCGCGTGAAGCAGTGTCTGTTGGACCAGGAGCGCTGTGACCGTCTGCCTGTTCGTTTTCAGAGCTGGAAGCTCCCAGGTAGTGCTGGGAGCAAGGGACTTTGTCACCTCCCTGTTCCTGCCACCCCGAGAGCCTGCCTCTAAAGGCCTGAAATGACCCGCTGTAAAACTTCCACGAAAGACTTACTCATACAATATTTCCACACGGAAGCTGCTGCTGTCTGTCACATTCCTGCTGCTGTTCACTGGCTCCAAAGGAAGGAGTTTGCACTTTTCTGTTTTAGGGTTGATTCGGAGGCTTTATAGAAGAAGGGGGTAAAATTGGTTCAGAGCTTTCAACCACAGACTATACAAAATGCTTGTATTTCCAGCATGGACATGGTGTTCCTGGGCAGAGTCGCGCTTCAAATGCTACAGCTCTGTTATCTCTAATTCACCGTTGTCTTTTGGGACTATAAGTAACCTCAGCCCAGTCTATTAAAAGCTCAGGTGATCTGAATTCCCTTTTTATTGCTTTGCGTAGAGCAACATTTTAGCTGCTTCTGATGACAGTGGTTTTGCGAGGGGGAAAAGTAAGGAAGCAAATTCTCACTCTTTACAATTGCAGCCTCTTTTTGAGAAAAGATTCAGTGCACCCACATTTAAATGTAACTTAAGGTTCTTCTTCCTTCCTATTTCTGAAGGTTACTCTTCATGTATTTTATGGAAGACGGATGTTACTTGCACAGAACAGTGTGGTTGTTATCTATTATACCATGATATATTTACTGAGAAAATTTTAATAAATAAACCACAGGCTTGAACCTCTGAACCCTTCTAAACCAGCTGATTCCCATGGGGGGTTCAGGAGTTTTTATGGACGGATACTGTGTTCTCATGAGAATTTTATTAGAGCTCATAGACTTGAGACTGACTAGCAAGAGAATTTATGAGGTTACATGGGAACTATCACATCTTTCATTCCAACACCCTATGAGTTTATAAAATGAACCTTTCCTTAAACTGTGTTATTAAATAGAAGAGTTTAATGCAACTTTAATGAAGTATCTAACGTTATCAATGATTTCTCATCAGTCAGTGCAGCTGGTTAATTTTACCAGATTTTCCATTTTCAGTTATCCTGGGATAGAGAGGTGGGTAAAGCATTTTTGCTAAAAATTGAAAAAAAAGGCAAGGGAGGTCATAAGTTACTCAAAACACCAAAGAACACTTGTCAAGATGGATAATACGAAGGACGAATAGTGTCCGCTATGTATTTGTTTTTAGCCTCTATTCTGTTTACTCTCTTGAATACTCTCTAAAATTCCTCTTGCTGGTTTTTTTTTTTAGATTTAGAACAATGTTGAAGTGCTGTAGCTGCTCATTATCCCACTTGAAATTTAACTTTAAATGTTATTTTGCATCATGTTGTTCAGCTGGAAAGCTGCCCAAGCCAAGAATTGAGGTCTGTGGTAGTGAACTACAGAGGAAGTGGTCTAAGCAAGACTCCCTTCTGGGGATATTCCAACATTTCATTACATTGTGTGTACTAATGAGTAGAGCAAAGGACTGAGAGCCAGGAAGGGCAGAGTTTTAATCAAATGACTCACGATGTGGCCTTCAGCAAAATACGTGACCTTGTAATTCAGCCATCTTAGTTATAACAGTGGGTGAAAATAGGGGCTCGTTGTAGTGTTCAGGCAGAGATACAGATGTGCCTGTTTCAGCTGTGTTCATGGTCTGCAGTTTTTTTCCTCAGCTTTGGAATAGACACCATAGGAAGACAGAAGATCTCCTTTTAGCTACTCCAGAGAAGCTCAAATCAATGTTGACATGTATTCTTCCTTGAACAAGAGCTTTTAAAACTGTCAGATGGAGGTCAGTCCTTTGCTCAGTCTGATTCACCTGTGAGTGATCAAGTTTGTGTCAGGGAGACCAGGCACAAGGAGGATGAAAACACACGTTTTGAATGGTGGATTCAAACTAGATGTACTCCTGGTGCAGTTTGTCCAACCAGGTAGAGCTGGGAGTCTATAAAGACTGCAGTTTGGGACACTGGAGCCCAAAGAACGTTCTGTAACTGGTACACAAAGTGCATTGGATTTCCAAGTGGCACTGGAAACACTGGCTTGGCCATCATCCTGACAAACTGTGGTTGTTTAAGATGTCACAGGCCTTGCTTTAAATCAAGGTAGAACTTAGGTACTTAGCTAGCTCTGATCTAGTTAAGAGCAGCCTGCTTGTGCTGCCGCTTCTGCAGCTCCAGCTATGTGTGTTAGTCCTTACAGCTGTCTCAGATCATGGCCCCAGCACCGAGGGACCTTTGCACTCTCAGCAGTATGTGAAAGCATTCACCTATCCCTGAAATTCTCTTGTATGGAAGGTGCCATACAGAAGCATTAAAAAGAGCTACCTATCCTATTTCTGTATTTTAGGCCCTAAAAAGAGGACAGGACTGTTTCACTTTACCAAATTTGGAGCCATCCCTTTTATTTCAGTCCCACATTACACATCTACCTGACTGTCCTTCAGAAATGGGACTGAGGAAACCTGGTGGGATTTGACTGCTTACCTGATCAGCTTTCACGTCTTAAAACCCTGTTGTGATGGCAAAGCACAGGAGTCAAAGAATCCTTGGTTCTTAGTCTACTGACTTAGCAGAACTGCATTTTTATGACGATTGTTCAAGCATAGGGGAAACATAATAAATGCGTCTCATGTCTCTAATCTTGACTATCTCAGTACAGGAAGGAATGGGCAAGTTAGATACTGGCCTGCCTTTGGTAAATCAATTGATCTATGTATTTTCAGATGTTTATGCAGAACAGGTTGACTAAGCCTCTTGTGCTTCAGAGAGAAAGTATGCCTGAGCTAACATTTCACTGATCCTGTGAAGATTAAAATAGGAGGAAATAGCATACAAACAGGACTACAAATCACTGAAGTTATTTAATAAGAGAAAAGCAGTGGGTTGGCTCAAAACCAATCTGGAAAGGCTCTTTGTTGAAGTTATAAAGGTGACCGCATAGTCAGATATAATTTCTAGCCTTATTTTTTATATCGTCTAAATTTGTTTCTCTTCTGTTTGACATTTCTCATTCACTGGGTTTTTTTCTTTTTCTGTTTTGGTTCATGTGAGCATAACAGTTTGGAGTTGGATCATTATTCCTCAAATTCTGCAACAGTTAAGAAGAAAATGTCGAAACAATTTCAATTTCCATGACAATAGAACAGAAAAAGCTTTGAAAGTACAGGGAACTTATATAGTCAACTCCTGGCACTTCTCATGCAAGTTGCATGCTTTTGAACATCTCCATAAGAAATAATTACCATATGGGTGATTTTCCATCTCCTTAAAGATTTGCATCATATTGGTTCTCCGTGCCTAGCCATTCCTATTCCGGAAAATTTCTTAACATAAACAAGGACCAATCAATGTAACTCCAGATATTTTTCTCACCAAAACATGTTCCTATAAAACAAATATGAATTTAGTCAATGGTCCTTGGTACAATGTCAGGCTGCTGATGGGTTAATGAAAACATTCTGGTTTTCTTTTACTCTTTAACAAGAACTTTATGTTTTTCTCTTTTTTATCAGCCCATAGCGTAACAAACAAAGAGGCTCATTTTGTATCTCTGAATGACCATCAGGTTCTCATTGGAATACATTGCAAAAAATGCTGTAAACTGTTAGGAATGGGTGAACAACAGTTTTCACAGGGATATTTGCTGCCTCTGGCAAATAAAAAATTGTTCCCCTCATAACAGATAGTCATACTGCTGGTTATCTGTATCCTCTTCCTGCCAGCCAGTGCCCTAGCAGAGGTGCTGGCTACTGAGCCCCTATCTCTACTAGAACTGCCCCACTTTGTGCTCTGAACAATTATTTCAGGCTGTAGTGAACGTGTATTTCCACAAACATCTGGCCTGTGAAGTGTGCGTGTTGACACAGAGGCACGCTTTTGTTACCCTCTCCAGGTTACCATCCCTCCTTGCTGCCTGTTTGCCAGCCCCGACTCTGCCAGCTTCTTGGGCTTCTTCAACCAGTCCTACATTATAATTGTTTAGTATTTTAGAGTTAGTTTTAAATGTAGGATAATAGATTTTATTGCTGTGGCCTGGCCAGGAATTCTGGTTGTAACTTGTGCTTCAGTGTGCTTCACTGCTTTAGATATTTTCTAGTAAGAAATTACTTCACCTTTCTGCTATCTGTCAGTGATGACTCTCTCTCCTCATCTAAGATTCTGGTGCCCTGTTCATCCACTCTGTTTTTCTGCTGACAATAAAAGCACTGTTTTTTCCCTACCCATCCACAAAGAAGAAAAAAAGCTGAGGGCCTTCTTGTTAGCAAAGTTCAAGCTGAGAGGCAGGATGATCTGAGTATCCTTTCCATGTGGAATACTTCAAATGAAAAAAAGAAAAACAGAGGAACCCCTAAAAGAATGTTTTCTAATGATGTGTTTTTCAATTGGAGTTTGGATTAAAAGAATGGGAGAAGGAACCTCCTTTTGTCGAGCTAATTGATGTCGTGGAATAGCACAGAAGTGTTTTGGAAATACTAACCAGCCGTTTTCCTTCACAGCCAAAGAAGGAAAACCCAAGGGAACTGTTGCCTTCCTAATTGTGGAAAAGTGCAGCAGTGCAACTCAAACATGCTTTTTCCATCTTAATTTTAATAGCACATTATAGTTTAAACTTATTTCCATAGTGTGCAAAACAGTAGAGAAATTTGAACTCTAGGTCATGAAAGAAATACACATGGATATTTGCAGAAGGTGCTCTCATTGGGTGCTGCTTTAGAGTATCATTTACATTTTTAAATTCCCCATCCTTAGGAAAATTACTTTGTAGAAAGTTAATTTCATCAAATATACTTAAAGTTTATAAAATGTTCATTAGTATGTTTAAAAATATAGTGTGAGAAAACCTGTTTCTCTTGGCACTGCCAAGTTATTCATCTATCTTTTCAAACATGTTTTTGTTGGCATTTTCATCTGTTTGACCTCATTTTTAATGAATTTTTAACTGCTAAATAGTGGTTATCTGGGACACAAGAATCAAAAGTAGTTAAAGTTCCTCAGAGCTAAGAAGAATAGACAGAAGTACTGCTCAGCATTTTGCACAGTAAGCTGTGGAACAATGAGCTATAATTATCTCCTGTTAAAAACAGCAAAATAAGAAATATGCCAGTTTAGATTTGAAGTTGGCAGCAGTTCAAAAGGTTGAGAGAATGAGAAATTGTGGAAATTCTCTGCCTTATTTTTCCCTTCATGCCTCTCCTATGTGAGGCTTTTAGGTTGTGTGCAGATGCTCAAGATTTATTTGCTCTAGAACCTCTGTCTTCCATCCCCTTATCATTAATAGTGGTAGCATGAAGCCAATAAGAGAGGCTCAAAAAGATGTCAGTTATTGTTACTCTAGACATCAGGCAAAAAACTCTTCAGCCTAACTTAGTAGGTGCAAATAGATGTGAGAAACAAGGAAGCATTATCATCCTCGTTTTACAGATAGGAAATTAAAAAAAAGATGGCAAGTGTATGGTTCATCTCACGGGCTTAATGTGTTTAATACTGAACTAGTTGCTTAAGCTCATTCCTTACTGGAGACACTTAGCCCTCAGTGATTTATCCCATCTGTCTTAAAAATCTGTATTAGAGTGGACAGAAAGGGTTATTCTTTGATAAGGCTCTTGCTGTATCTCTCCACTGACTGTAAGGGAAGCCAAAGGTGAAAATTCCTCCAGCCAATTCCTCCACTGGTGGTAATGATCAAAACTAGCATAATGGAAACGCCGGATCTTCATGAACCAGTCTTGATCAGTCTCTGAAGCAGGTTGGCCAATCTCTGCTTATAAGGTTTTCCTAAACCTTTAGATGCAAATTTTAAGCATTCTTCAGTCCAGAAATAAACTGGTGGGATGGTTGGGCTCAGCAGGTAGTGACTGATGGTTTGTACTCTTCCTGGAGGTCAGTAACAAGTGGGGTATGCAGGGGTCTGTCCTGGGACCTGTCCTGTTTAACATCTTCATCAATCGAGGAGGTCAAAGAGGGAGGGCATTCTCATCAGGTTTGCTGATCAGATTTTTTCTCATGAGTTGACATACATTTGGAATAGTGGTGCCAGCAGGTGAACGGAGGGGATCCTTCCCCTCTACTCAGCACTGGTAGAGCCACACTGGAGTTCTGTGTCCGGTTCTGGGCTCCCCGTTACAAGAGAGTCATGGGCATACTGGAGCAAGTCCAATGAAGGGCCACAAAGATAATTAAGGAACTGGAGCATCTCTCCTATGAGGAAAAGTTGAGAGAACTGGGACTGTTCAGCCTGGACAAGAGGCAGCTCAGGGGGATCTTATCAATGTGTATAAATACTTGAAGAGAGGGTATAAAGAAGATGGCTCCATCAGTGGTGTCCAGTGACAGGAGCAGGGCACAAACTGAAACACAGGAGGTTTTAGCTGAATGTCAGGAAACACTTTTTCACTGTAAGGGTGGAGGATCATCGACACAGGTTGCCCAGAGAGCTTGTGGGATCTCCATCTTTGAAGATACTCAAAAGCCATGTGGATGTGGCCCTGGGCAACCCACTTTAGGTGACCCTCCTTAAGCAGAGGGATTGGACCAGATGACCTCCAGAGGTCCCTTTGAATGTCAACCATTCTGTGATTCTGTGAAAAAACCCTGTCAGCAATTCAGGCCAGAGCCTGACTGCCTGCAGGGCAGCTCTGCTGAAGAGGCTTTGGGGGTCCTGCTGGGTAGTGAGCTGAGCATGAGCCCTGTCAGCAGGGATGGCCAACAGCATCTGGGCTTGTAATAATAGGAGCATGGTCAGTTGGTCTGGGGTAATGCTTATTACCCTGTACTTTGCACTCATTAGACCTTACCTAGATTAGGATGTCCAGTTTTGCCCCCAGTCTTCCCCTTGCAATACATGGATAAACTGGCTGCCAAGATGGTCAGGGCTGGAACACGTCCTGTGAGGAGAGGCTGTGCTTGGCTTGTTCGCTCTGCAGAAGAGATGGCTTCAGAGAGACCTAACAGCAGCCCCCAAGGAGATGGAGCTAGGCTCTTCACAGTGTTGCATGGTGGGAGGATGAAGGACAATGTCGTAAGTTGAAACAAGAGAGTTCACACTGAGTATGAGGAGAAACCTTTTCCCCACAAGGACAGCCCAGCAGTGGAGCAGATTGGCGGGAGAGGTTGTGCAGTCTTCATCCTTGGAGATTTCCAAGAACTGCCCAAGCAACCTGGTCTGACCCCATAGCTGACCCAGCTTTGAGGAGAGGGTTGAGCTAGAGGCCTCCTGGGGTCCCTTCCAACCTGAACAAGTCTGTGACTCTCAGCTGACTGTGGACTCTGACTTCTCCTTCATGCCTTTTCTTCTTGCCAAGGCCAACCATGTCAGATGTTATGAAGAGAGGGCCTGTGAACAAAACTGAACACAGTATTATGTCACTCTCCTAATCTACATTGTCCTTGGCCTTATGAATGCTCTGCTTAGTTCTGCTTACCATGCTGCAGAATAGATGTAGGAGAACCAGGAAAGATACAGAAAACACCACTGTGAGGAAAGACTAAATAGGCTAGGTTCTGCAACATGAAGAGAGCTGCTGGGTCTGGATGCACTACAGGCCTAGAAAGTGACAATTATTGAGGAGATGCTAAAAAGGGAATGATTAGTCACTGTTTCTTGGAATGCAAGAAGTAGAGAGCACTCAACAAAATGATCAGGCAGCAAGTTTAAAAACAAACAAGACTTGTTCATGAGTATATAACAACATTGTGAAAGATTTTGTGGGGGCCAAAAGTACAAGTAGATTCAAGAAGTGATTAGATGAGTTCACGGAAAATATATCCATTGGTATACAAGGATTTAGATGAAATTGTCGCCTCAGGAAGTTCCTAAATGGCTGTTTGCTGGAGGTCAAGAGAACATGTCAGGAGAAATTTCAGCCTGTGCATGGCCTTGGTTGTGCCCTTGTGCATCTGCTGCTGTCCACCATAGAGGAGAGTCCTGTGCTAGATGGACATTGGCCAGTCTGACAGTTCTCATTACTACCTCAGCAGTAGCAACCATGGCCTGCTTCTTTTCCCTGATGAGGGTGGATGAAATGGCAGGTAAAGGAAAACAAACCGCACATTCTGAAGGAAAAGGAAACCACGTGAGAGAAAGGCTCAGGAATTAGGAGACCACACTTGTTCTTGACTTCGGGCTGATGAATAGCTCTAGACTAGCAATTACTTTTTTCTTTTTGTGTGACATTATCCCCATCTATAAAATTAGTCTTTTTGAATCTTCGGGGGGGGTGATTAGTATTAAAATATTAGTAAATATGAAACACAGGAGGTGCCATCTGAACATAAGGAAACACTTTTTCACTGTGAAGGTGACTGAGCACTGGCACAGATTGCCCAGAGAGGCTGGGGAGTCTTCATCCTAGGAGATACTCAACAACCACCTGGACATGCTCCTGGCCAGCCATCTGTAGGTCACCCTGCCTGAGCAGACAAGTTGGACCAGATGACCTCCAGAGATCCCTTCGAAACTCAAACACTGTGATTCTGTGAAATAGCAATGTTAGTAAATATTAAATATAATCGAAATGTTAGAACTATTCATTTTAAACTATTGAACCTGCCTGGAGGTTCAACAACGTGCCTAAGAAAGAAGGGGAGCTGCTCTCTGTTTAGAGATTTTAGCCATGTTTTTTTGACATGACTAATATTGCAGTGCTCTTTGTAACCTACTCTTTTATGAGGATTGTCTTGCACTGTATTTGGAAGCTTCTTGAGTACACGTGGGTGAAATCATAGCTACCATCCACCACTGTCTTCTTTAAAATGTCTCAGCAGGGCAGAATACTCCTAAGCAAGTACATTAGATGACTAGATGGCCACTTTATGTTCAAAGGCAAGTGCCATGTTTATACAACCATATCTTTGTCTCCAGCACGCTGGGCACGCAACTACTTTCACTATCTATGTATTGTCACCAGCTTCCGTTATTTGGAGCTTTGTCTTTGTTCCGCTTTGATGCATTTATCTGGGCAGATGCCCTTAGCTGAGCTCACAAACACAGCTGTAACCGGACAGCATGGATTTTACCCCAGGGAGAAAACAGAAGTGTTTGGTGTGTCGGTAACAGGTCTCCAGCTGTGGACTCCTCAGTTTGCACCTGTCCCTGAGTGCTTGTGCACAAACACCTTGACTAGCCATTGCAATGGTACCCAAGCCGTGAGCCCAGTGTTGCTAATTTGTCTTTCTTATTACATGAGGTTTGCAGCTTCGGTACACAGAGTTACTGCACCTGGTTTCTTCTAAAACCCAGGTGTACATGGAGATCTCTGTATTACACTGCAGTCCGTACAGCAGATGTCCCCAAGTGTACATACAGCATGCCCTGGCTGCTGGCCAGGGTGGGCTTTACACAACAGTAGTGACACTGCTTTGCAGCTGGAAGAGTATACGGCAATGCTGGCTTATCCAAAATAACTAGATAGGAAGACAAAAGATATTATTTATTGCTACTCATTAACAGACTGAGTGCCTGAAACATTCCAATTTTCCATTGTCCGTTGTGTAAGATTTTCCATTGCTGGTTAACCTTTTAATTTTATTCTTCCCTAAACAGAAAGGATCAGGAGGATGAGAGAAAAATTCACTTTGATCTCAGGCTTCACCCCAAAGCAGTGTTACTGTATAAAATAAATACCTTGGGTACTAAGGCATAGGGATTCAGGTCCAGACAAAAAGAAGACACAGACAAGATTTAGATGTGTCTATGTGAAGCTACAATTCTGAAAATTACTTTCTCTGCCCCTGAATTTGGAAGATTAAACAGGATTGTAGTTTTATTAATTTCAAAGCGTTACCTATAAACAGGCAGATATATATGTATGTACCTTCAAATGCACATACACATATACAGAAAGAGATACATGTGCAAAGACTTGACAAACTTGATCAGCATCACATTTGGTTCACAACAAGTAGGAGCAGAAAGCGAGAGTCCCTTCCACATCAGCTCCAGTGCGGAGTCTCACAGCGTTCCCTGGCATGGAGCGAGCTCCTCGCAGCAAAGAGAAGGAGCTGCTTTTTCCTCGGGAAACTCCTGCATTTTACACAAACACATTAAGGTTAGTTGGAATCTGTGTATTCTATGTGCAATATGTCCACCTTATTTAAAAGCAAAATTTCATCCTTACACCATTTTCAGTTTTTAAGATTTAAAATATATCAGGGCTATGTGAGATGGCGAGCTGGTGACAGTCTAACAAGACAACGTATAGACAAAGGGTGAAGAGGAGAGTTAAAGATAAAATACTGTTTTTCTGCATGTTTGATCCCATGCCGAGCTGTAACTTTTTGTTTCTTGCTTTAATCTTTGCTTGGTATCTCATTTGTTATTGTAACTTTGCCTAATTTTTCTCTCTCTTTTCTTTCTTTATGCTATATCTTCATATAAATACAAAAAGCACAGCAGTAAGCATTAAACCCAGCAAGATCAGAATGACTTCAGTTGGCTTACAGCAGGGATGAATTTTCTCCCCTGCCATAGGCCGAGCAAAGGAGAGCCAAGATGAGAGGAATGGGTTTCTTTAGAGTAATCAAATGCAGACTTCTCACATTCATGCAGCTTTTAAATCATCAAGGCCGTAGTGTTTATCTGTCCACTCTTTCTCATTGTCTGTTGCTCTCGTGACCGATGCTTTGGTTTTCTTGTGTCACGTTGAAATGATCGAGAGATGGTTTTCTTGGTGCAATTCATTGATTAAGAAATTAATACTAGAGGCACAGCTCTCTATGGATTTACGCGTTGGTTTGGAAAGCAGAAATGAAACTTTACAAAAACGGCACAGTGGCATTAGAAACCCACCTGGCAGCAGTAGTTTCCCAACTTGAAACGAAGAACAGCAGTGAATTAGGCCCTGAAGTTTAATGGCCTGAGTAGGAGAGGGAGAACGAGCGTCCTTTGTATGCAAGCCAGGAACCGGTTGCCTTGACAGTCCGTGAAAGTCAGATCAAAAGGCTGTTTGAAAACCCTGGCTTTTAGAAGCGTAGATGGGAAACAACGCCTTTCTTTTCTAGCTCTGGAGTTGGGAGATAGAGGAAACGATAGCTATTGTATAGATAGGGAGTTATTTGAATTCTTCCCTCTACCTCTGTGCACCTGATCAAACAGCCGACGGTTGAAAGGCTGATGTACCGTCAGGCTTCCTGCCTGATACGAGCGTGATAAAAATTGTTGCAGCTGAAACATCTAAGAGCACAAAGCTCAGAAAAAAAGTGGATCCCAGGGAGGAAAAGTGAGGCACCACAAAAAGAGTCCTAAGTTGGGACCTGTCGTTCTGGCCTGCGCAGGCTTCAGAGGAAGACTAAGGGGAGGAGAGAAAGCGGCTTCTCTCCAAATATGCCTTGGATGGGCTGTCCACAAGCAATAAAGAAGACACACTTCCAAACCCACCTTTTCTTTAATATAGTCTTATCCCTCTACGCTAGTACGTCAACCCCAGATATGCCTCTCCTATTAACAACACCCTCTCAGTCCAGAGTCCTGCTCTCCTCCCTGCTCCTCTGGTATCCCAAGCATACCCCGGCCTCTCTCCCTCACTTCAGCAGCTGGGATCCCATATCTCGCCTCTCTCCACTTTACCCTTATTCTTCTCACATCAGTCCATGTTTCCTACGTTTCCTGCAGCCGGAGCGAGGGTGCAGCTGCAGTGTCGGTGGCCTCCTGCTTCAGGGGTCTGGCAACTGTTGGCCTGCATGCCCGGGCTCAGCAGGCAACTCAGCAGCTTAAGACAGGAGTTGTCACCAAAGTGGTACATGAAACCCCAGCAGCCTATGAACTAGCCTTGGAGACATTAAAAACCCAACTGGACAGAGTCCTGGGAAAACTGCTGTAGGTGACCCTGCTAGGTGACCATGGGCTTGGACTAGACCATCTCCTGAGGTCCCTTCCCACCTCAGCCTTTCTGTGAGTATGTGAGCACTGAGCTCCGTGATGAGTGAGGCAGGACGAGGGAAATGAAACTAACTGCCCTGTTCAGAGCCGTGAAAGTGGAGTATGAACTACATCACTGAGTGGCAGGCTTGTTTTTCAACCCCTTGAGCACATTTGCTGCCTAAAAGAACTCGCTGTGCAAACCTTGGTATATTTTTCTTCAGAGAAAAGGCAGAAAGGAGAAAATATTACTTTCTGTGAGACACTTGGCCAAGGACAGTCCCCGGCAACCTAGGCTGCTGGGCAGCAGGAGCGAGATGCGGGGGGACTGCCGGCTGGGGCATGAGAAGTCACATGAACTGATGGAGGGATGGGAAATGGCAAGGGTATGCACAGGGACAGGTGAAAAGCTGGAAGCAAAATTCCAGTTTAGCCAGCATGTACAATCTTGATGGCTCTGGACAACGAAACATAAGTCAATACTGGTCTCCAGTGCAGCGTGGGAAAGCTGTGCTACTGTCTGCATTCATTAGGAAAATGAACTCTTAAACATTCCTGCTATGAAAAATATATCCATTGTAAAGTGCAAAGGAGCAATTTATTTCAGTAAAGGAGATGGAAATTCTATTTAAGGGATGGTATATTCATGTCCCCATTATAATCTGCTCTAGGTAAAATAGATAAAATTACTGCATTTTCACTGGGGATGTTGTCAAGACAACTTTTAGTGCAGCTATTTTGAGAAATTTGTAATACCGTGCAATTTAAAAAGACATGATTTAATATGCTTCTACATTTTATCCGCTTCCTCAAGTCCTTCAGCCAGTCACGGAGCAATTTCAGCTTTACAGCAGTTTCAATGTTGACAGCAATTCTGATTGTGTGTTAGTAGCAATGTGAAATGCAGAGCGCGACCCCCACTCATTCCTGTCACCACTGGGGAGGGCTCGGCTCTGCATTTGCAGCGTTCAGAGGCTGATGGAGATCCACGGCACGGGCAGCATCCATCGGGCTGAGCTGGGGCACCAAAGGCCATTCAGCAGGTCAGCTTTGAAAGATAGCCTCGCAGGGCCTGCCTAACAGTCTATGTTGTTCTTTTGCTTTGGGTTTTCTTTTGATTTTTAAATCACTACATTGGAGAGAGCATTTGAACACTTGAAAATTTTTCTTCAACTAAAGCCAAAAAAGAACAGCTGTACAGAAACAGTGAGGGGATACATTTATCCTGGCGGCCTGGGGACTTTTCAAAGAGCTTCGAGTGACAAAAGGAGTTTTGAACATACCTAATGGGAATTATACAGGATGGGCATGTTTCGGATATTAAGTCATTGCAACTAAATAAGGATGGATTAGACACAACTTTTTGTGAATGTATATTAATAGACTGCTGTTTGGAAGCCTTACCTTCTTTGCAGTCACGCTGCCAGCAGCATTACCAGCCCTGCGAGCCCAGCCAGCAGGAAGGTGACTGAAGGAACTGACAACCTGCCTCAGATACTCATTGGTATTAAGTCTGGTCCCTTAATTTTGCTCTCACATTTTCTTTCGCACAGTCTGGCAATTAAGCTGCTGCCCTACTGACTCAAGTACAAGCCAGGGAATAAACTAAGGCAATGTGAGGTGCTGCTGTGCTGTATAACTGCCTCACACCAGGGACTGGACCGATAGTACTGTTTTCATAAATAGAAATCGTCTCCCTAATCCCAGTATTTCTCTCTCTTTAACAACTTGCATCAGCAGATTCTTTGAACAAAGGGACAGATGTTCGTTGTGTTTCACAGCCCAGAGACAGCTAATGTGGGAAAAGGAAGAGCTCTCCATCATTGGCCGTGGGGGAAAAAGGCAATACAAATGCAGGTTGTATGATACGAGTTTCCCCAGACACCTGTAGCCCCAAATTCACTTCTAGTACCTAATGTGGGGCTATGGCTAGTGGAGGAATATGTTGCTGTTCCATAAGGATGCTGGGAAGTCGTGCCGGTGACCTGACCCTTTATTTGCTTGGCTCTGGAAAGTTCAAGTGAGTTTACGGCGTGCCCCGCCTGTGCATCGCAGGTCTCCTCCTGCTCCTGGGTCTAGCAAATCCGTACACCTGGCAGAGTTTTCCCTTTACAACACAGGAGCATGTAGCTTAAGGATTATTGTAAGCTTTCTCTTCCTCTTTTTGCCACTTTTTACTATCTGGGTCCTGATCTCTTTCAAACTGGATTATCCTCTTATTCTTTCTGGTGACCCTGAAATCAATGAAGTCAATGTAGTGTAAGTGATGGTGAGAGTATACTCGAGAAGATTAAAGAAATGCAATGGGTTTTCCATGTGAAAATAAACAACCAGTCCAAGTAACAGTGTGTAAGCCAGGATACGAAAAGCACAAGGCAAAAGCAGATGGGGAAAAGAGTACCCCAAAGTGAAGAGAGGTAGAAGATAGAGGGAAGGGGCAAGATAAAGTAAAAGAAGAAGCAAGGATACAATAAAGCAGCACTCAAAGAAATATGCAGTGTGTCTGGCTAAGAGAGCAGTGATCTAGAAACCACAAGGAAGGCGACAAAAAGAGGGAAGACGGCATGAAGTGAGGAGGATAAAAACCTTTAGGACCACTGAACAACAGAGAAACAAAGTTGAAAGCTGAGAGTGTGGGAGGCTTTTCCATAAAAAAGAAAAAAGTACAGAAAAATGTAATGAAATCGTGTGCTGAATTCATTGCGTTCAGGCTCATTTTCTCAGCAGCAGTGATTACTGCGGCAACCAGCCATGGAGGAGCTCTCAAGGTCATCTCATCTGACTGCCTGCAGAGCAGAGAGCTTCTCAGAGCCAATAGTGTCTTTTATTTGCTTCCTCTGGCTTTTAATAACGACTAAATATAAACCAAGCTGTTGGCAATATAAGTTACGTTCTCTGTGAGCAGTAAAAGCATGTGTTAGATCCTGAAGATAAGGGGTACAGTGTGGCGCTGAGGGAGGTTGTAGGTTACAGTCAGTGTATTAGTGGGGACAGGAGTTACAACGACTGCCTGTGTCTAGAGAGGCAAATCTGGTTTGTCTGTCCTTCCCCAGGTCACTCGAGAAGACAGGCCCCAAGGTGCTCTGCAAATAAACCCAGCTCTGTCGTAGTGCCCAGTCCTCCAGTGCGGGACTAGACAGATTCCTCCATTTTCAGCTCTTCGATTTTCTCTGACCATGGGCTGCGCAGATAGAACTATGCACAGCTGCCGATGGTATGTTGTTGAATACACACCAGGATGCCTCGGACATTCTGGCTCCGCTGCAGGTATTTCATTATATCAGTCTGAGAAACACTATTATAATGTAATATAATACAGCCCCGCTCTCATCATGCATCACTCTGCATGGAAAGTTAAACAACAGGAATGCTTAGTAGATCATTAGCACCACAGAGCAAGTGATCTTGCCCAGGAGGAGAAATTAAACTTATAACAGTCCAGTGACTCAAAGGTTTTATGCAAATGTATTGAAAACTGGATAGGAGGAACTTACTCTGAATCTGGTGGGAATGATGTGCCACGGCTGAACACTGCGCAGGGCCCATGGCCCCAGCCGTCTCGCTCTGCAGAGCTTTCAGCTTGGGTTATGGTGGTTAGGTTTCGGGTTTTTCTTGGTCATCCTGTAAGTGCACCATCGACTGCCCTGAAATGCATTTTAGAAGTTTCCGAAGTAAGGTAGAAATAGATCTAACCATGGTTTAGATTTTTCCTTCTAAAAGTAGGCACATAATTGCACTTTCTGGGCTTCCTGTTTGCTTGGGCAATAGAAACCTCTGGATCAGAGCATGGCATTTAGCTGTGTACTTCACTAGATGCAGTACATCAAACATTGCCTCAGACTGATCTTTTGTATGGGAACATTGCTAAATATAACCCAGCTTCTGTCGTTCTCCACGAGTAGCTCCATATCAGCTGGATATCGAGAAAACACAGAGGCAGAGAAAGCAGACCTGACGAGAGGGCAGATCTCTCCCCAGGGTCATCCCCAAAAGGGAGGAGGGTGGGATTCCCTGTGTGAGGATGTCAAGACACAGAAGTGAGACCATGCACGCGTGCTTTAGGTGTGGTGCTTTGGAGCTCAACTATCATTTTTAACAGCCTGCAGGAGGGTGGCATCCCCACGTCAGCTTCTTTGCCCAGGCCAGGAGCAGAGGACAGCAGGAGGTGATCCCTCTGCTCAGGGGTAGCTGCACTGCCTATAGCCCTTTCCCCTGGGCCGCAGGCTGTGGGATATCTCCTGCGCCCCGGTGGAGGCAGAGGGACAGGGACAGCATCCACCTGGCTCAATGTAGGCAACCGCTAGCAGGGACATCTGCACCTGAGCTGCTCAGGCTGTGCAGCCAGCAGACACATAGTCAATATAACGAACAGGCTAAGCTCTGCTTCATCTCATCCTGAAATCAATGTCTAAAATTGTTCAGATGAAGGAACCACTGAACATGCATTTATCTCCCGAGTGACAATATAGAGAAGTAAAAGGGTCTAGGCTCCTCTGTCTCCTATAAAGAAGGCCAGATCAGCTGTAACTGTGTATGTTGTGGATGTCTCAAGTCATCCGAGATGAGTGTGATACCAAATGCTTTGTCTGCTCAGCTGTAGCTCATGGGCCTGCTGATCTCAACACACAAATTTCAATCAGACGCCCTCTCTCTAGCTGGGAGGGCCAAGAAGTGAGCAAAGGAATGCAGGGAGCTTGGCATGGGATCCACAGGCAAAACAGTCCTCTCTAGGGGTCCCTCAAAAATGGGAGGAGAAAATCCCTGGGGTTCTCTGGAGGAGATGAAAGAGCACAGAGATGTCTCTTTCTCTCCCTGGTTTTACTGCAAAGTAGGAGATGGAGTGGAAAAAATAAAGTAGCTCATTCCTATAGACCACAGGTTAGTCAATACATGGAACCTGAGGTCCAGCTGACTAGGCTCTGTGTGGGTAAACCAGATGTAAAAAACCACCCTCTAAACAAATGAGATGAGCATTTGTTTAGACGCTTTCTTTGTTGTCCGGGGGCGCTCAGTAAGCCTCACTGGGTTTGCGTTGCCTTAATCCTCAGCTCCCTTCCCCCTGGTTGAGCTTGCAGCTCGCTAACCCTCCACCCCACACACACCCGAGACCTTTTCTAATTTATTATCAGGCTGGGGAGAATCTCAAAGGTTAGAAATTAGTCCACTGTGCATTAAGCGAGTTTCCTACATAAAGCATGGCGCATTAAGGCTCGTTACTGTGTCACTGGTTTCTGAAAGCAGCTATAACGAAGCTCAAAACTGCTTCACATATTTTCGGCAGGAAATCATAAATCTTCCCCGTCATTTTGGCAGCCCTCTTCCTCTTCTGCCCTCCCATGAAATTCTGTTTTCCAAACTGATTTCCATCACTTATTTCGCTGTGAACCTGACTCTTGCTTCTGCTGCTGGTTTCATGTATTTTACCATCCCACAAGAAAAAGAGCAGGGAAGTTGGGCTTTTTCCTCCCTCCAACCGTAAAGCATTTATGCCAGTGTTGGAGGGGAAGCATCATGGCCCCTTGCACCACCCCTCAGGACTGGGGGCTCCTTGGAAGGTGGGTCTCTTACACAAGTTTTGTGAGCCCGGTGAGTGTAGACCCGCACAGGTCTGTTGGGTAGACTTTCTTGGGCCTGTCCTGGGCTGGGCACATATTGCAGGTCGCCTGTGATCTCCAGCAAATGAACCTGGTGATGTTTCCCTCACCTTTGGTCAATCCCGTTCAGTGAGTTCCTGGCATCTCCTCTGTGCCAGGGGTGGGTGACCAGGGACAGTAAAACATGGACTATAAAAAAAAAGCAGGACTGTAAAATGTGAGGGTCAGCTCACCGCTGCTTCCCTTTGCTGTTAATGAAGAAATGGACACTCAGCAGAGCTGGTATCTTCTGGTTCTCCACCAGATGGTGGTAAACGCCAGCGCTGGGCCAGTGCCGGAGCAGTGCTGCATTCCCTGTCCCTCCCGTAGCAAAACCACGCCGGAGTGACAGATTTATGCAGGGCATCCGCAAATGCTGGCAACGCACTCTATTTTCATTGTAGCCTAACTTCCTCTCTGTCCGTCTCCTTTACCTTTTTATGCTATAGTCCCTATATATTCAGACCTATTTACTCCTTGTATTTTCGTCTGCCGTTTTCCCTGCTACTCGAGTTTGGGGTTCGCACGAGTTTGTTCCTTGTTTGGCACACACGCTGCCTCGCACGGGGCAGGGAGGAAAAGATGGCAGCTCTCCCCAGTGGCTAAACCTGGGGTTTGCTGGGGGCAAAGCGGGATTATCTGCAAAGGTCAGGCAAAGAGAGTCCATCTCACAGCCTGGGCTCCCCAGCACTCTGGCACAGGACTCCTTAGGGAATAGCTGTCTTACAGAAAGCGCCTTCTTACTACGCATCGACTACCTTAGAGCAGCCACCAAGTTACCAGAGCTGTGCAGGCAAGACAGCTAAGCTTTGAAGCTTCATAAGCTTTTGAAGCTTCAGTAGGTGGAGGGAGGTCATTCTCCCCCTCTACTCTGCACTGGTGAGGCCACAACTGGAATAGTGTGTCCAGTTCTGGGCTCCCCAGTTCAAGAGAGACAGGGAACTACTGGAGAGAGTCCAGCGTAGGGCAACTAAGATGATTAAGGGATTGGAGCATCTCCCTTATGAGGAAAGGCTGAGAGAGCTGGGGCTCTTTAGCCTGGAGAAGAGAAGGCTGAGGGGAGACCTTATCTATGTTTACAAGTACCTAAAGGGTGGGTTGAAGGAGGATGGAGCCGGACTCTTTTCAGTGGTTCCCAGTGACAGGACGAGGGGCAACGGGCACAAGCTGGAACATGGGAAGTTCCACTCAAATATGAGGAAGAACTTCTTTCCGGTGAGGGTGCCAGAGCCCTGGCACAGGCTGCCCAGGGAGGTCGTGGAGTCCCCTTCTCTGGAGATCTTCAAGCCCCGCCTGGATGCAGTCCTGAGTGATGTGCAATCCTGCTTTAGCCGGGGAGTTAGACTGGATGATCTCTAGAGGTCCCTTCCAACTCTGACAATTCCATGATTCCATGATAAACTGCACAGAAAGATCTGGAGCTGACCTTTTCACTGCAGTGAAAACCAGTAGGTCCCTTCTGCATTTGCAGTTTAATGTGGAAAAATGCAGAAGAATGGGGAAAAAAAAAGAAAACCTCATGCCCAAACACACAAGGTGCAGGCTGGCGGGTGTCCTATGGGCAGATGCCACGAGGTGCAGTGCCACAGTCCCGTAGCGTGCTCGGCATCGGCGCATGCTTGCAGACGAATAATAAATACCCCCTTACGACTCTAATCCCTTGGCTTATAAACTGCAATGTCTCTTCCAGTCTTTCTGCGTAGGAGCTTCGCTCGTGTAAGAATTTGGTGTGAGATCTTTCAAAAAAACCTCAGGCAGCCTGGATGACTGCAGGGCCCCAGGGGACGGAGAGTGGGATCAAACATCCACCCTCCTGCCTCCGGAGGAGGCTGAGCTTGCAGGGATGGGGTGTCACCCGCTGGTGACTGTGGGTGGCTTGCTGAGAGGACAGGCGAGTTGGAGTTCATTTGCGCAGGGAAAAGTAGCTGGTGCCCCTGCGCTCGTTGCTGCAGCCTGGTTGGTGATGACTTCAGAGGTGACACAAAGGCAACTTTCCCACGGCAGAGGAAAGGCGGGAGGCATCCTCCCCACTCCCCCCACCCCCCCAGGACTCTGCTGGCCGAGCGCCTCGGGAGCGGGTATGAGCAAGGGGAGGCTCGTGTCAGGCAACCTGTGAGGCAGCATCCACACCGCATGTGTCAGCTGGGCCCAAATCCTGGGGTTTAATCCAAGATGCTGGCCAAGCCGCTGCTGCTGTGAACAAATTAGGTCCTAACAAACACTGGACGAGCCGCTGGGCTCGTACTTGCTGCCTCCACTGTTTGCGTGAAGCCGCTCCTTGGCTCTGCTCCTGTGCAAACTCAACAGAGTCGCTCAGATGGCAGGTGGTGTAAGAGGACCCCTTTGATCCAGAAAAGAGAGGGACGGAGTCTTGGCAGAGCGCTGGGGTCCTGCAGCCCTGCCTCTCACAGCCCACTCAAGATGCGAACTCCAGCTGTCCTGGCAGGCCGGCCGCTTGTCTTAGGGCCTCTGGAGGATGCTGGAACCCCAAAAAGGAGCCCCGTGAGCCTGAACATACGAGCTACGTGGCTGCTGCTGAACACGTAGTACTGGCGTACTGTATGACTGAGGAACTGCGTGCTGCAGGGTCCGCTTAACGACAGAAATCTTTTTTTTTCTTTTTAATTAGGGGCTGCATTCTTTCCCCGGCCTGAAGTCTCATGTTTCTAGTGCATTTGATAATCAAACTATCAAACTTCTTCCAGGCAGAAGTTAGTGATGTCAGCCAACCGGTTTGGTTATGGCAACACAGACCTGGCCTGGGTGGCAGGACTGATGCTGAGCGCTTTGAAGACACATGGGTGCTGGATGGGGAAGGTGTGCTCGGGAACAGCTGTTTGTTAGAAATTCATACTCAGTGAACAAAATACAGTATTTACTTACACGAGGAAGCACATGACTGACTTTTAGCTACTCTCTGCTTCAGCCCTTTGGTTTAGTTAAACCTTTATAACCTCATTTGTATAGCCAAGCTGTCTTGGCATATTATTGGGTTTGGCTCAAGAGGATGAAACTTCATTACGTGGAAAGCAGAATCTGAAATATGTGCAGCCATAAAATGGAGTCACTGAAGATACCCAGTTAAAAACAAAGACTGAGCCAAATCTGGTCCAAACCACAACCACATCGGTCCTCCAGTCCAAACTTTCTCAGAGTTCAAGGTTGAGGGAGGGAAAGGTGTGAGTCCCATGCATGGCTGGTAGCGCAACCCAGGGCTAGGGCTGCCCAACGCATCTTGCCATCGCGATCCTGGGCTTAGTTTGCCCAATCAGCAAATATTTACGCTAAAGCTTTCCTTGCCAGCTGTGTATTGAAGGCTGGGTTTTCTTCAAAGTTTTCAGCCCAAACAGTTCCCCATTTCTGAGAGCATCCTTTTTCCTTAACCTAATCACAGCCAGGTTTAAGACAAAAGCCCACATCCCCCTCCCAATACTCTGGCAATCTTCTTTGAAAAGCTGTGGTGCTTTTCTTATTGGAAGAGGGACTTAGAACTGGACAAAAAAAGTAACCTTACTGCTGAGAGGGACTTTTTCTGATCTCAGTGAAAAGGCTTTCCCAATTTGGCCAATTCATAAGGCTTTGGAAAAAAACCAAGCCAGCTGTAGTTCACACGTGCTCACCAGAGGCCAGCAAGAGCTTGCAGGCTTCGTTCTCTGGTGAGTTCATGAGCATGGGACATGCTCCAGGGCCTGGAGCAGGACTTCTTTAGCAATTGCAATTCCTAACTGCTTCAGTCCAGAGCAGCTCTAAATCCAGATACTCGGAGTCAAAAGCATGGAATTCTAATTTTTTTTTTGTCACCTGTTTGTTTCCAGGCTACATGACGGACGTCAGCTGAGCTGCATTCAGAGGAGGTGAGATGTGCAAGAGGAGAAGATGTATTGGAAAAGTAGAGTCGGAACAGACAAAATGAACCCTGGCAGAGAGCTGGGGGGGCCTAAAGTGCACGGAGGCTGGGGGCAAACCAGAGGACAGAGAGGAGACTGATCCACAGCAAAGTGCAGAGTCTGGCAAGGCAACGGGGAAACGGCGCACGGGGAAAGGGTGTGAGGGGTCTCGTTTCAGCCTCCTTTTGCACAAGATTCTGAGCTCACTTGGGAACACTTGAGCTCACTCAGACGGCCTTCCCACACCTTACTGACCAGACGTTAAATAAACCTGGTTACGAAGACAGAATCACACATTTCCTCCTGGTACCCTCATGGTGAATGTAATAAAAAAAGTTCCAAAAGGTCACAAAGGAAAGTGCTTGTTGAACACCCCCGAAACGCAAGGAAGGGCATTGCCATGTTACAAAGAGAAAGCCAGAGCCTGGAAGAATTTCCCCATTATTCAATCCAAGAAGTACGTTTGCTGTACCGGGAGACTGCCGTCTAGTGTGGTGTGTGGATGGACTTTACATGTTCCTGTTGCCTTCTACAGCAGATACAAGTCCTAAATTCCTCTGCAAACTGCGCTTAATTTAAGTCAGGCATCTAAGGAATAAGGGACGTAAAACTTGTAACTGCCCGTGGAAGAATTTGGCCTGAGCTGAGGAAGAAGGGAGAGGTGAGAACCTGCAGCCTGGCAGACCCTTATCTAATTATTCTACAGTATCATTTGATATCAAAGTTATTCCAAACTTTGAAGGCTTGGGAGCACTCCTTCTTTTCCAGGATGCCATAAAATGTGAAGAGGGTTTTTCTTCTAAAGCTTAAAATTTGTTCTACTAAAAAGAAACCAAAAAAAAAGGAGCATGAAGTCCCTACTTACTCCATCAGAGCCTGGTCTGGCCCCCGCAGACGCTGCCTCTGCCACGCACACTGTGCAAACCCAGGGTGCTGCCAGTGCCACCGCTCGCTCTGAGATTCCCCGCTCAGACGGGCACTTTGTCGTCTCCCTGTGACTGCAGCTCCACCGTTTGGCTTGCGTTCCCGTTCCCCACCTCCCGCAGGGCTTGTTGGGTCGCTTCATTTTTATCCCTGTGACCAGCATTCTTGGTAAGGGGACATGTCCCTGCTCACACCTTTGCTTTTGTACGCGTTGCGCTGCCAAGAGTAATTGAATTGTTAGTTTTAAAGCGGCTCCGAAAGCATCGGCCGGCGTTCCAAAGGGATGCGGAGGACAAGCTAGCGACAGCAGCCACTTGGCATTTCCAGCCCTGCGGTGCAAAAGGGGATGTGTTTTAAGTATTGCAACTTCTTGAATCTCTTGTTATCTTGTCACAGAACAGGAATACAATTGCCACTATCAGGATATGTATACGCAGCCTCTTATTGCTGTTTAAACATAGAAAACAATACCGTATCCTGGACTGGCAGTAGTACTATTTGCTATGCAAAATTATTTGTCAGCTGTTTGGAATACCTTTCCTTTTCTGGACAATAAGACCACCATTTCTTCAGCAACTTCTACTTTTCTGTCTTTTTAAACAGCAGTGTGGATTATGTTCTTCACCTATATTTATTTCTCTCTTGTTAGAAAAGCAGGTGGGCCTTTGGCTGCACTCGAGTCCTATCTACAAGTGCGTGGTTCTAGTAAGAGGTGATTCTACATTTTAATTTATCCTCCCCAGCTATAAAAAATTGTGGTGTTTTTTTTTAAAAAATGTTTTCACCATCGATGAGTACATGACCATACTATTGCAAGCCTTTGAGGTCAACAGGAATTTATTAAAGCCCCTTGATGGCAAAACAACTGGTTTTATACCTTGTGTGACAAGAAGTGAAGACTCCTTAGTCTATAGAAGCCAAAAAATGCTCGTAGATTACATATATTAGAGGCAAATTTTTATAGTCTCTACCACACAAGACTAAAAGACTTGGGTGCAAACTAATGTAAAGGCAATGCCATTGTCTGGACCTATAATGTTTCTGCTGAAAGTGCAATGTTAGACTATGGGAGATGTAAATGCCTGCTAAACCGTAAGTGAAAACCTTAACGAGGGCCAGTTATGCATATAGCATGGAAAGTAATTTAACTTAATACCTCCAGTTCAGGTTTCAGCCTTGAGAACTCTGCAGATTCTTTTATTTGTGCCTAACGATGTTGTACAGCAGTTGATACTTTTTGGGATCGTGGTAGCGTTGACTCTCCCATCTCGGCCAACTGGAAATTAAATTCTCTCTAGCTCAGTTTTCCCTGTGGTCCCAACTGGATGAAAGAGTTGCAGGGTTGAGTAAGACCAGGGGCTGGCTGCAGCCAGAAATTCAAAATTGCTTTGGCAATTTCAGCCTTCGTGGGCGTCGCTGAAGGGGAAGGATGGTCTTGGTGCAGAGAGCGTGGGACCAAATCAGGCATGGGGGTGACAAGGTCTGCTGGCACCCGTGGCGCTCCAGGCTCGCTCCTAACAAAGATGATTCAAACATATGGCACTTTTAGGGCAGAACCCTTCCCCTTTTTCTCATACTGTAACTGCAGCCTGGAGGCTGCAACCACAGGCACGCTGGTGTTGGCGTGTGGGGTCATCTCTGTTTCCACCTTGTCCCCGGAGTGGTTCATTTTTGGGTCCAGAATGGCCCAGGGCAGAAGCTGAAGGCAGACATCCAGTTACGCAGCCAATGCCTTCAGCAGCAGTTACAGTCAGGCAGCCCTGAAAAATCTTGAAATCTTTTCCAGCGAGCCAGAGCCCCCAGAAGAGGTGAAAAGTGGTGCTACTCCAAAGAGCTTGGCACACATCCCTGAAGAGAAGGGGGGTGGTGGTGGGAGTACTATAGCTCCGGTCTTCCTCAGGCTGGGAGATGTTGAGACCATATCTCCTACTTCCCGTCCCAGTGCCTGGGCTTTGATGCCCTGAAGTAGGCATCTTCCTCCAACTCGTTGCCTGCCTACGCTTCAAAGCACGGATGAGCCCCAGCCCACCTTTTGGAGGGACCCTCTGGAGAAAACACCAGGTCCTGGATACTTTGCAAACAAGCCAAGTGGGTTTTAGGACCTTACTCCCTCCGAAACCCATTGACTGGCAGCCCATAGACAGCCTGGCCAGTCTGTGGTGGTGGGACTGGGATTTGAGGGGCCCGCTTACTGCAGCGGCTTTGTGGGGAGCCTGGCAGCTCAGACCAGCAGCTCTGGCTGCCGCTGCACAGCCTGAGGAGCAACAGCAACTTCTGCCCTTAAACATCTGCGTCCTCTGGGCCAGTCGGGCAAACAGGTTGGAGTGGCTCTGGTTCGAATTAGCCACGCAGGGAACACAAACAGAGGCATCAAAACGTCCCTCGAAAACCGAGTTCCCACACAAGATGAAAGGGAGGCAGAGCGGCTGTGAAATAGTTTGTACAAGCAGAACTAATGAAGTTTTCACATTACAAATACGACCCAGGAACAAGTCATTATTTTTCAGGGTAGCTTCTAGTCTTCACATTCACTTACGGCCGTGCAAATTGTCCATCGGTGGCAGAGCAGGCTCTGGTGGAGGCAGGAGGGAGATCCATCTCGGGTGTCCCATACAGACTTGCCAAGAACCCCTCTCTGAAGAGCAACACCTACTGCCAGCCCACCAGCAACAGACTCGGCCTCTCCGCCAGCGTCTGCCCACCCAATGCCAGTCCCCAAAAAGGAGAACGTAGCTTGAAGGAGGTGGGCGTCAGTGGGCACTTCGGGTCCTGGAGGAAACCAGATTCACATCAGTGTCTGAAAAGCGATGAGGGACTCCTCGGCAGGAGAACAAGAGTCAGTCAGTGCAGGGTTGGGCAGCAGAGCTGGGACTGAAAGAGGACAGGTAGGAGAAATATTCACCGTTCTGACAGGGAAATCGGTCCCTACACAGAAACCAAATCTACCCTGGAATCAATCAGACGTGGTCACGCCTGACGGGGGCTGATGTTTCTAATCTTTATTTGTATTAGATTATTGCTGCTTTTCCTTCTTTGGACTTGCTCCATGTTTTGCGTCAGTTGTGTGACTTCTGCCATTATGCAAACTTACAATAAAATTTTTTTTTTTTTTGGTCTTATGCTTAGCAAATTGTACAGCTCGCTTCCCTGGGACCAGATTGCTCCAAACTGCTGAGACGGGCAAGAACATGAAAAAGGCGAGGAGATGAGATACCCCATTGTGTTCACTTCAAGCCCTGTCGTCAGAGCCACTCTACTAATAAAGGTGACCTAGAACTGCAGGCTAGGACCAGACTCTGGTCTCCGTATTTATGAAGGAAAAGTCTTGATAAAGCCAAGATCTTGAACATATTAACTGGTTTTCCATTGCCTTTCTGGGCATGGCTGAAATTTCTGCCATTAAAAGTGTTTTTTATTTGGAGGTGGTGGTGGAGAAGAAGTCTCTTTCTGCAACACTAAAGCCAAAAATACCAGTCCTGCTCCTGGTCCCCTTCATTATCCAGTTCCTAAAACAGCTACCTCCCTCTACCCCTAAGTGAGTATATACATTCTATGCATGCTAAAATGCCAAAATAACCAGGAGCCAAATTTTAAGTACTAAAAAACGCCGGTTTTACAGGTATGCTACATTCTACTGATGGGAGAAACCCCAAGTATTAACACTAACAAAATGCTTCAGAGGAGTCAGCAAAAGATCGCAGCAGGCTGGAGCAGCTCCAAAGCCAAGACTGGGCCCGGAGCTTCAGAGAACTTGCCAATTCCTGCTGCCCTCTCTTGCCTTTCCCGAGTGATCGCCCCTCACGTGTCCCAGTCAGGCTTTTCCACTGCAGCATCACCCAGTGCTTTCAGTTCTCTGTCTCACTTCGCTTCTTGTCTTCTCCGTTATTTAAGTTAATGCTTCCTTACTAGCCCAATTCCTTCCACAAAAGCAAACACGAGAATTACGTTGTGGGACCAGGACTTAGTGGTGGTCGGTGCCAACTAGAAAAGGTTTACGTCTAGCTTACGCGTGTGAACAGAGCAGTTCTTGTGCAGAGGAAAATTGTTTTTATCAGATGTACCGATACAGCTGGAAAAATATGTTTTTGAGCACACAGGTGCCTCTCAAGATTTAGTATGTCACTAAAACTTAGGTGGCAGGTGCTACTGAGAACTACTCCGTGTATTTGTTTGCAATGCCTGCTCCCGCCCGCTGGCTCTGCCCCCTCTGCCCCTCTTGCCTGGGCAAGGATTATCCCCACGGAGCCCGACTCCTGCCCAGAAGGGCGGTGCCGCGCAGTAACGGGCATCAGTAACAAGCAACGAGCGGTGCCGGTGTTCCCGGGTGAAAAGCTATTCCAATCCGACCGACCTGGCCGTGTGTTGCGTTGGAACAAGCACAAACCGATACTAACGCATTTTTTTAGCTGCACAGGGAAAAAAAAAAAAACCACAACCAAAAAAAAAAAAGCCAAAGTTGTTTTCTTTTCATTGACTGCTTCGCACACAAACCCTTCTGCCAAGGACTTCAGACCACACTCGTAGCCTTTTTGTAAGCAGTTCCTGTTAACCGAGTTACAAACCTAAAAGCGCAGAAAAAACTGAACAAGTAGACAGGACAGAAAAGTTGAATGAGCAATTGGCTCTTCTTATTTTAATGAAGAAATCTTTCAAGTTAATATCAGTGCATATTTAGAAATAGCATGTGATACTCCCAACGTCAAATACATCAGCAAATTACAGTTTCAAAACTTTATAAATTAATGGCAAGAAAAATATAATTAAGATTAACACAGAGAATAAGGTTCAAAATAAACATCCTGTTTGTTTGTTGCACTGTGTCATCTACATTCCTGGTACTTAAACAGCCCGAGAGATCCAGTATTTCGTGGTAATTAGGCTCTCCAAAATAGCAGTTATTTTTCTACAAATGAATTAAGCAGTTTGCGTTCATTTTTGACGTATAACTAAACGTTACTCTTAGCTGTCACCGAGAAGTTTAGTCCGTGTCAGAGTAAAATTTCATTCCCGTGACTGAAAAATCAGGCTAACCTGGGAACGCTGCCTGCTGGTTATACCCACTGCAAAGGGTCAGCTGAGAATAGGAAGAGCTACACGTGAGCACATTTGGCTGTTACATAAAATAGGTTTGCCTTCTTTTTTTTTTTTCCCCCTTCTGGTTTCGCAGCCTCATAACAATACTGTTTTTCAACATTGTTCCCAGTCATTGTTTTTAAAATGGTTCATCAACATATCCTGAATCAATCACCGATATAAATAACCCCAGTGACAAAATCCATTATGGAAGGACACAGAACTGCAAACTGAATGTCGTGCCGAATGATTTTAAGGTGGAACTGTAATTACTCTATAAAATACTGTAAAAAAAACAAAAAACAACCAAACAAAAACCCCCCACACAGTAAAAGCAGTATCTTTAATTAACTGGCAATGGTGGAATCTGAAAAACTGAGTTATAATTTTAAGAGACATTTAACTCACGATGGACTCTAACACAAGACAAATTGCACTGAAGCTAAAGAGATGCACATTTAAAGCTTGCAAGTGTGATATAAAAATATTCTCTAGTTCTTTCATTTTGATACAGGGAATCCAATTCCCTAATGGAAGAAGATAAAGGACATCCTCTTTCCTACCCCATTGCTGTCCATACAGACTATTCCCTTGATATCAGGAAACGGTGTTTCCCCAACAAAAATACCAGTCCCGGGAATCGCAGACTTTCTGGTAGTAAGGATTTGTTGATTTTGCTTTATGAAGTATATTTTCAAGCAGGTGAAATACTAACAGGATACGCGTGTCTTTCACTACTAGCCTATTGTGCAAATCGCATACATCAACCCCGTAACTTCAATCCGGCTGCAGTCTGCAGCGCCTGGAAGGATTTGAGAATCTAAGTGTGATGCTACAGCACGGAGAGGAGTGCCAGACTACGAAACATCAGCCTAAATCAGATGAGTAGGAAAAAGGCACATGCTTCGGATTCAGCAGGAACATTCGAAGGTTCCTCGTTACCGTACCCTTACGCTCTCCCAAACGACAGTTTGCTTCCAGAAAAAGCCGTGCGGTAACAGGAAGCTTCCGAGCGTTCCCCGCTGCTTATGGCACGTAGACAGGAGAGGGCTGTGAGCCGGGCTGGAATTCCCGAGGCGCCGGGGCTAACGGGCGGGCTGCAGTCTGGTTAGGCCAGAAACAAAAACTGAACATTTCATTACACTGCATACGCTCCTTTTATGCACAGATACAGGGTGCGCAAAATAAGCCGTTTGCTCAGGAAAGTTTAACGTTTTGCATATGTGAAATAATCAGCTAATACTGCAATATAATCAAAAATCATGCACTAGATAAACAGAGCTTCTTTCCCATGAACAGTCGTCCTCAGGAACGTTTTATTCTGCTTCGGGTAACATCTCATGAATTGCTAGCTGATGTAGTCCCTTTTAAAGAACACAGCATTTAGCGAAAACTGAAAAGCAAAGTTTTTAATAAAAAAAAAAAAAGAAAAAAGTTTTGATTTTAGTTGCGATACAGGTGGGATCGGTGCATTGCAGCAGCTCATTTGCATCTAAGAGTAACGAAAATTCAACATGAATATCAGAAGAATAAATATATACCCTAAATTAATCTCTGTAAATACATTCACAGGTCCACTTAAGACACCCTTATGCATAACTCGTACTTCATCGAATCTGCATTTAGAGATGGATGTTAGTTCATGGGGAAAGCAATTTATCATACGACTCGGTTTATCTGTCATTATTCCAGCAAAAATCAGTAGCAAATTTGAAAATCTACACTTATTTTCCCCAGACCAACCACACAGAGGCTTAAGTCACAAATTCTATTATTTCCAATGTTCAATCAATAAGGCTTTATTTACACTTTTTAAACTATAAAGTCAGGAAAAAGTTTGGTGCAATGTGCAAGAAAAGACTGCACATTTCACTGATTGGAGACTAACATCTGCTTATGGTTTAATGCTAACCCACAGGCAGCCAATTAATGTCCCATATATCCATGTTTTTACATAAAGTTTCCTTCCAGATTCTGTCAGAAGCATACTAGCAGTCAGGCCACCTAAAAACAGCAAAGATGGCAAAGTTTTCTTGAGGCTTAGTTTGGAATGAACACTTTTTCCAGGGAACTTATTTCTTCTTTTAGAATCCTTCGCATCGTAAAACTCTATTAGTAACCTAAAAGCAGACAAAAGGAGACGGTCAAAGTTACGCATCAGCTTAAGTTTTAAGCAACTTACTTTCATCCGATAGTTGCTTCAAAACACACATTATTTAAGAAACGATTTAACAAAGCGCAGCAGCTTATTTCTAACAAGTTTAAGCAACCAGCACGCCTTAAGAACACGAAGCATTCAAAGTAACTTTACACATCAGGAAACTCAACCTGAACCTCTGGGAGCAACAAGAGCACGTTTTCTGGAGGGACCAATTTTAAGACTGAAGATAAAAGCGGAGAGGAATCCTTTTCATTCAGCATTTAGCAAATAAACGATATCATAGGACAAAATAGCACACAGTTAAATCACTGAGGGCAGGGAGGGTATTATCTTCATGAAATAAACTAATAACATGCAAGAGTAAAACTACTACACCATAGGTTTAGTAGCAATTTTTTTCTCCTGTTTTTGAAAACCAGTAATAAATGGATTTGAAAATGCTGAGGTTTTGCTTTAAGTATCTCTCAATTTGCCCGACAGACTACTTTGGTCCCCAGAAAGAAATTCCAGTCAACAAGAGTCTACAACGAGACACAGATGATCAGGGTTCAGTTTTGCTGGTCTTCACCAGAATACTATTTGTGGGCCACTGGACAGTCTTTTATCTTATCCATCAGTAACTTGTCCATAAAATGAAATTCAGACTTTCTTGCCTCTCAAAAGCGAAGAAAAGAAAAATAACTTAGCAATCCTAAACTTCTTAGACACTTTGGTAATAGTGCCATGGTTACAGACAGGCATGTTAACTTTCACACGGATTCAAAGATCACAGGACAAATGAATCCATTTTTTACTCCCACGGAGCGTGAGACTGGCAGAACAATTTCAAAGCAGAACGTATCTGAAGAACCAGGGAGACTCCTAACTCACACAAATGTTATTCAGGGTTTTGGAAGGTAAACAAATTTAGCTCCCTTAAATTGGACTTCAGACGTGTCGAATTAAACCATCATGTCTCAAACAGGACTTAAATCTCACATTTAGGCACAAGGTCCCCCAGGGTCTGTTGCATATGCTCACTAGTGACCTGATCTGGAGATGCTGGAGGGAGCCAGGCACTTTAGTTCTGCCATGATTCAAAGATGGACAGATAGAACTTCTTCCTCACCCAATTTTCCCAGTGAAGGTAAGAATCTCAGGGATACTTGTGATTTTATCCAGTCGCTGTCTGATGGAAGATTGTCCCGGTTTGAAGTGAAACCGAACCAATTTTCTGTTCTGTAACTTTACATCCTAGCTAGGCCTCCTCTAACTCTCTGAAATTAACGGCATATTGTGGAGAAAACTGCTCGTTCTCAGAGTGATAAGCCCAATGTTTGTGCTCCATGCCAAGGAACGGTATGCAGGGAGGCCCTTGCTTATACTTACTGCCATAACAACCAAGGTCAGCCAATTTCGTTATTTGCCCCCTTAGAGGGTCGGAAACGGAAAAAACGTAGAGGGGTCACATCAGTGGGGAGGAGTGGACAGGACAGGTGACCCAAACCTGACCAACTGTGGTATTCCATCCCATCTGCCCCATGCTCAGTATAAAGGCTGAGGGATCAAAGGGTCAGCCCCCTTCCTGCGATGGCCGACGTCCAGAGAGGACTCTGTCTGTTCATCTGCCTTTGATCCCGATCCGTGTGTTCCTGACTCCAGAGCTGGAATCCAGTTCCCATTCATCACTGAGTCCAGTCTGGGACTTCCCCAGTGCCTGCCGGTGACGTGACTGTCATCCTGGGAGCTTGATGCGGTTTTGTATATATTGTATCTATTTCATTATTTTCTTCTTTATTTTTATTTTAATATTAATTTTTCATTAAAGTAGTTTAGTTCATTCTAAACTTCTGAATCTCCTTATCTCTTTCTCCTCCTCTCTCCTCTTTTAGGGGGGGGAAGGGGGGGGAAGGGCCATCTGCCGGTCAGGTTTTGGTAAATTCAGCCAAAACTACGACAAAGATGCACAAACAATTTTGGCAGAAGAGATTAGATCAAGACCTGTCCCTTTCTAACTCTAACACTAATTACGAGGCTAAAATCAAACTCCTTTTGCTTCCTTGCCTACCTCGGGCATCTTACATTCCTGGCTGTGCATAACTCAGCTTCAAGAAGATAAATGGAGAGTATTCAGATGAATATGAGTCTTGCCTGAAACACGGATTCACAGCTCTTCAGTCTAAGGAAAGCCTAAATCCCAGGAACCTCAGTCTCCCGAGCAAAAGCTTTAAGCACAAAGGCATCGTACAAAGTCCGCCCAGGAGTACCACCACCACCTCTCTTCAGAGAGCCCTACAGCTTGCACTGCTGGTAACACAGAAACCGTGGGTACATCTGTTAATATAACAGAAGGAAGACAGCTTCTTGAGACAGGAAGTTCTACATATTGCTACTCACTTATCCTTTATTTCAAAACGTTCATGAAGCCACCTTCTCATATACATCTGCTCTTCTGGAATGTCCTTCAGTTCAATTCGATCGATGAAAATATGAACTCTTGGGCATTCCTTGCAAAGAAACTCTAAAAAGAGAGGAAAAAAAAAACATGACTGAGTTACAAAAACACCGTAAACCATTTATTTGTCTAAAATATGCTGAAAAGCCAACCTCATAGTAAGTTCTAAGTGCCTTGGAAGCCTGCTTCAGCTTTCCAAAGCCTCCCTCTTTATGTCCTGCATCCTGAGCGCTTCACTGAACTCAGAAGCCATCTGGCCTACATGTTTTTGAAAAGGTGGCCCATTCTCATGCACAGCGTGGAAATATTGTCCTCAAATGCACCTCTGCTAACTGTAAAATGCTGTGCTTGACAATGCTACACTTCTACCTCAGCAGCAATCCACTCATGCTCTAGCCGTGGGATGCAATAACTTTGATGTCATCAAATGATCCAGCCTGCAAAAAAAAAATAAAAATAAAAAAAAAAAAAAATCTAAATTTTGTTTGCTCCTGGATGACAAAATCTGAATTACAGTGATTTCCCAAAGCATCTCCAGGAGGAAGTGGGCTTCAGTTTAAGTAATAACCTATAATTAAAAAGTGTAATAGGGCAAAAGACTCAGAACAAAACACTGCTTTCCGTTTTGCATCCCTTCATTTTTCTTCTGTCACACAGCACTGCAAAGCCTGAGACAGCCCTCTTGGAACTCCCCGTCCCCCATTTCCTCAATTTGCCCCTAGAAAAATTTAGCAAGCAAGCATTAGGCCAGTTGCAAACAGAACTCCATTACTCCAATTAGCCTTGTGGGATTTCTTACAACTAACAAGTCGTAAAAATACTGCATATGGGATGAAAAACACACCAGTATTTATTTGTGTATTAGTAATCATTTGCATTTATCAGTAGCAAGGGGTATTGCAGCAACTACAGCATCCCTGTACGAAGAGACGCACCATGTGAGGATGGAAGTCCTTGGGAACGTGGGCAATCTTTGTATTTCGAGAAGAGACCACAAGTCTCTTCCTACAATATAGATGGGCAACACATTTAACACAGACTGGGTGGTCCTTTTAGGTTGTTGACATTTTTTGGACAGCAGTGCAGATGTACAGAAGACTTTGACCTTTAACTGTTAGGGGTATCTTGAGGAATGACTCTGCAAAGTAACTGTCACTGCATGTACATCTTTATTATTGTCTGCCAAGCAGATATCCCCTTATTTGTTTTTCTTCTTTACAGGATTATTTATTTTTTTAAGGACTTTGCTGTAAAAGCAATCCTTATCATACACTAGAAATTACCTTAAAAAAAATTTTAAAAGCCTGCTCATGTAATGTCTTTGCGTGTTTGCAGAGGGGGAGGGAAGGATGAAGAGATAAAGCAACGAGGAAAGTCTTACAGCATTTTGATGCTGACATTTGTAAGGTGCTGTGTGCAGTTTGTCTAGTCCCCAGGCAGAGAGTGCCCTTTGCTGAACCGCACCGTAGCGTAAAGGGAGCAACATGGCCCAGGCCCCACCACCCAAAGAGGTGGCTGAGGGCTCTCACCAGAAATAAAGCCACCTCTTAGCCATGGAGCAGCAGCACCACTGTCGCTGAAAGCTTTCTGGTAAAACCATCTCCAGGCTCCAGCTATCAGGTGGCAGGCAAGCTGGAGTCCAGAATGATGGTAGATATAGACGTTGTCTTCAGGTTAGAATCATAGAATGGTTAGAGTTGGAAGGGACCTTCAAGATCATCGAGTTCCAACCCCCCTGCCATGGGCAGGGACACCTCCACTAGAGCAGGTTGCTCAAAGCCCCATCCAGCCTGGCCTTGAACACCTCCAGGGATGGGGCAGCCACAACTTCCCCGGGCAAGCTGTTCCAGTGCCTCACCACCCTCACAGGAAAGAATTTCTTCCTAATACCTAATCTAAATGACCCCTCTTCCAATTTAAAACCATTACCCCTTGTCCTGTCACTACATCTCCTGACAAAGAGTCCCTCTCTGTCTCTCCTGTAGGCTCCTTCAGAGATTGGAAGGCTGCTGTGAGGTCTCCCCGGAGCCTTCTCTTCTCCAGGCTGAACAACCCCAGCTCTCTCAGTTGATGCGCAATGCTTTCTCTAACCACAAAGAAAGCAGCTCTTTCCTCTTGCTTTTAATGGAAATAAAGGATTTTCCAGGTCTGTTTCTCTGAGGATACTATCCAGGCCACTATATGAAGGTCATTCACTATATGAGCACCTAAAAGCATACTATTAATATTTTAAGATGACAAACGTATTATCCGTGTCTTAAATGCTTATAACGTTCATGGAGGTATAAGTCCTCTTTTTGAGTGGCATTACCTATTAAGTGGAACATTCTAAAAATATGCAAAACTGTATCTGGAAAACAAATGCCTGGAAGCCAGATTATACGGTCTTTTTTGTACTGGACTCCTATAAAAAGCGTCTGTGCTGTGCAGCACATTCAGCTAGGGCCGGAGACGTAGCTTTAGAAGGTATTTGAAACATCCTGTGCATTGTATAGTGTACATTTCTTTTGCTTCATAGCACATAGGTTGTTCTGTATAGGAATACACAACTCTTTCCTGATGTTATTCATAATCTCAGTTATAAATTATTAAAGGCAAATTATAAATCCAGCAAAACTCTACGTTAGATGAGATAGCATTATTAATAGCTATGCGGTACTTTTAAAACTCATGCTGTGCTGTTTAAAAAAAATATTTATATTTGGTCATTTAAAGACAGCAACAGAGTATATTATCAATAATAAGCTCTAGTTAACAAAACAGGAATAAGACATAACTATTTCAAAAGAAACACCTTTCCCCACCAAAGCTGAAACTCCACAAATCTGCTTAAAAAAGCAAAAAACCCTCCACAAATATCTAAGTGTTGCTGCTGGTTTTCTGCCTTATGCCATCAAGTAGTTCCAATGCGAGTTGATTCTTCCTACTTCCCACTCCGGTTGTCTTCAGCCAGTCTAAATTGAGTCCCCGCACGTGAAGATCCTAAAACTTTGTCTCAGTTTCCCACCTTTGTAAATCCCAGCGCTCTTCCTGCTCTCCCTTGCTGCCTGAGCCTTCCTGCAGCCTCGCCAAAGGCTGCGTCACCTGCAACTGCGGGTGCTCCCCTGGAGAGGATCACAATTCCCACCCATCGACTCAAGGCCGTTATATCCAAGGCCTGGGCATCTGCAGATGCCATTGTAATGCCTGCAATCAAGCTCATCAGGGAATCTGACTAGTCTTTAATTATCCAATTACCCAGGGCTTAATGCAACTAATCCAAATTTTTTTCTTTAGATGCACCACGTCACTGCAATCACATAAGAACACCAGTGGATAAGAACAAAATTTTGAGAAGGAACAGCTGGATTTTATCACCGCAGCCTCTAAAGGTTTGTGGTGGTCCCACGACCCTTAATTTCACATTAGCCTAACTCCCAAAAGACTTATGTAATTAAGCTAAGAAACAAAATCTTATTGAAGCAATTTATTATGTGCAAATTACATCCTACTTCAGGGACACTAGCCCTTAAGGCCAACATCTGACTGGCTTTTAGATCCCTAAACTTGCCAGAATTTGTTATAATTAAGAGCAGGAATAAGCAAGCCCGAACTTTCCTTCAAAAGACACAATGTAAGAGCAAATCATGCATTATAATCAAACACTATATTGGGGACAGCATTAGTCAACCAAGAACCGAGTACAATTTGGGTTAAATGAACACTAACAACTTGTGTGGGAGCCAAATGGACGGACTTTTGTGGGGGAGATAATTTCCTAATAAAGCTTTCTATCTAGCTAAATGACAGATACAGGTGCAGAATGTTTGTAATGCTTCTAGCGACCAACCACAGCAGAAGGAAGGAATTTAAAATAATAAGGTGGATCAACCGTTTTTGTTCTTAAACTGTGACATTGTGGCCCTCCTTCTGCGGGATGGGATTCACGCTAACCCAGGACTGAAGGATTCAGTGCAGAACCAGGATTAATGAATGGGATGCAACAGCCTTCAGGAAAGGAATCGGATCCACAGAGTTTTTAATTGCAAACAAATGTTTTGGGATGGTGTTTTGCTCGCTGGGGCTTCCACAAAGTTCCGCCAGTTTTCAGCTCCTCACCTTCAATAGCCAATTAATTCTGTCTTGAATTATCAGCATTACCAGGGAAAGTGAGGGAAGGAGAGAAGCTCCAAAGAATAGACAAACCTGTAACTGAGGAGGGACATTCAAATGGCCTCAGACCACCTTCCCCTTAATGCTACCACGGAAGTTCATTCCACCACTCCAAATTATTTGCCTTGCCCCTTAAGAAAGCTCTGACAGTGACGTTAACACTTCAACAGATATTCCAGTTTTCAATTACTAATGAAGTCTATTTTTATATGCACTTTAAATACGACAGCAATAAAGTAGCTCAGATTTCAACCTCCTGCATCCGCTCTTTATTATTGCTGAAGTCCTTCAAAATCAAGAAAGGACAAACTGAAGCCTGACGTAGTCGTGTCCACCTAAAGAGCCCTCAGTTCTCTCCTGTTTTAACAGATTTCAATAATAAAGTTTGTGATAAATTGAAAGTGATATCACAGGAAAATGAAATCTGAATCACGTATATTTATTCCAAGTAACTAGAATTTCAAACGTGTGAGAATACATCTCTTCAGTAACAGAACATTATTTGTTGTGGTGCATATAGTTTTACAGGCAAAACCATGATAGCAAAGACATTCTCCTCTGAACCGTAGATGCTTTCTCCACTTTAAAAATTTTCACTAGTCTGGACTTCAGACTGGTTCAGCTACCAAAGCAGTTTGTAAACCATCTCCTCCCCAAAGAAAGAAATCCCATCTCCCCACTTCCATTTACTTTGTACACCAAATTAACAATCCATTGTAAAACAAACACAAATTTAAGTGCTGGGTTGTTTCTCAGCTTCACGCTCTCCATCACCTCTAGTTGAGCTGACAGGAAACTATTTCACGGCTTGCTCTAACAAAATAAAGCAGTGGTACAGCGAGGCGGCGCTCGACGGGAAAGCAAACATCCAGGGCACAGCGCAGGTGGTTCAGACCTGGGTTGACCTGGGGAGCAGCGGGCATCACCAGCTGGTACCGCTGGTACTGCTGATGTGGGGAAGCACAGGGTGGATGCTCTGCAGGCCAGACTGAAGCTTGCAGCCAGGAGACGAGCCTGGGACCTGAGGAACAGCACTCTCCGAAATACTGCCAATCCCCTGTGCGAGGCCTGAGGTGCACACAGAGATCAGAGCCCACGAAGGGCATGGCGAAGGGAGTAACCACCTTGGGAGCTGGGGGTCCTTGGGAGACAAGAGACATGGGATGCACCTGAATCATCATTAAGCCAAGGCGCTGGCAATGAAAAATGAGAAAGTCGGAGAGCATTTCAACTGGCAGCTGGGGAAAGCTGAAGGTCAGGAAAAGCAACCTGTTCAGATGGACTTCACGTATGAGGTGGATGTGGCTAAAATTCAATGTGAGGGCAAAACTCAGAAGTGCCTCTGCACAAACATGAGAAGCCTAAACATGAAGGCAGGGGAACGAGAATTACTGGCACCAGGAGACTACCCCTGTAAGAGAGGTATCCTGGTGGCCCTGAAGGAGCATGCGATGTTCCTAGGCTACTGGATTTATAGGAATGACAGAACAGGAAGTACAGGTGAGGGAATGGTAGTGTGCATGAAAGATTATATATAGTATAACAGCTTTGTATAATAAGGAGACAGAAGCATAATGAAATCCTTGTGAATGGAAGTCCCAGACTCCAATAAAACATATATTAGATAGATATATTAAATTACTTCTTGGTAAGTTTGATAACAGTGACCAGAAACCGTGAAGCCAGTTGCAGAAACCTGCAAGCTCAGGGCTGACAGCAGGAGCGTGAGATTCCAGCTACTTTTATCGACCTGAATCGATGCTTCATCGGGATGAGGTGTAGCGGGGGGGACAAAAACCAAACAAACCCAAAACAAAACCAACCAACCAACAATACCAGAGAAAAAGAAAAAAACAAAAGAGATTGTTTACTGGAAAAAAACAGTAGCAAAACCCACAAGAAAAGATGCCATTCCTGATGTGGTCTTGAATGGTGCACAGTGTTAGTGAGAAGTGCTCTGCAATCACAATACAATTAATTTCAGCATTGTAGAGAAAGAGTCTTAATGAATCCAGCATACAAATGCAGAATTAAAGGAACTATGTAATGAGGGGAAAAAAACCCAGAAGGCAAAGTGTCAAAACACCCTAAAAGAAACAGTCCGAAAGCAGGCAGCCTAGGGGCTGTTAAAAAACGCAAACACAAGTTTTTCTGGGGTTTGGTATTTAGGTATTAGAAACCCACGTAAAAGATGTATAACACTGCAAGAGAAAAAGTCTGGTTGAGTCTGAAACCAACCTGTATGGCTTAATGGGAAAATTAAGGGGGCTACCACTATATTCCTACCTTCTCCTCTTTGCAGAATGGAAAACTTGTCCAAATAAGGAAAAGCCACAAAACTGCTTATGCCAAATGTAAACATAAAATTAAGAGGACTAAAAAGGAACTTGAAAAATGCAAAGGATGCTCTAACAGTTTTAACTTGTTTGAATATATTAAAAGCAGTAAACCAGCTAAGGCACTGGTGGGACTGCTGGGTGACAAAGGTGTGAAGAGCAGCATTCATGGTAAAGTATAAACCCACACAAGAGAAGCTCAAATATTTGTTTGCATTATTCTTTCTCGCAGAAAATGTTTGATTCCTACACCCATTGCATTCTTTGTACCAGATTGCTGAAAGGAACTAGATCAATAAGTAAACAGACAGAAAGTATGAGACTAAATAAACAAGTTAGATGTCAGGAAGTCACCAAGACCAGACAGCATTCATCCAAAAGCTCTCAAATGTGGAATTTAAAAACAAAGATGTGTAACCTATCATCACAAACAGCCTTTGTGCCAGAAAAACGGGGAGTTTCCCTTCTACAAACGAGGGCTTTAGAGATGATGCTGGGAAATACGAACCGAAGAGTCTTACATCCCTGGATAAGACAGCAGGGTCTATAATAAGGTCGCTAAGCACAGAGATAATCACAATCTGTTGGAAAAGAGTTGGCGTGAATTCTGTAAAGGGAAATCCTGTCTCACCAATTTGCTGGGTTTCTACAACAGTGTCAAGGAGCAGGCGGATAAAGGGGATTCACTGGACATGATATATTTGAATTTTCATAAAGCCTCTGACAGGGTTCCACACCGAAGGCTATTAAAGAAATTAAGCTGCCATGGGATTAGAGGAAATGACGTTTTATGTACCAAAAGCTGCTTAAAGGAAAGGAAGCAAATGGAAGGACTTAATGGTCACTTTTCGGGATGGAACAGACCCAGGAATTGGGGTCCTCCAGGGATTGACACTAGGACTGGTTTTATTCTGTGTCATGGCCGATAAGGTGAAGAAGGGAGCAAACCCTCCGGTTTTTCGCATCTTTTTCAGAAGATCCTAAGTTCTTTTGGGTAGTCAAATGCTGGCTGAACTGCAAAAGGACCTCAAAGCTGAGCAAACAGGGTGAAAACGTGGCAGCTGAGCTTCAGCGTAAGCAAACATGGGGAAAAATAACAGAAAAGGCCAACTGAAATATTTAAGGAGAAAAGCACCTGCCTTACAAACAAGGAGAGATTAAAAAGGAGGAGATTTTCAGTTTGGAGAAGGGAAGCAGAAGGAAAGATACGACAGCTTAAAAAAAAAAAATCCTGAAGATGGCATCACTCCCAGCTTCAACAAACTGTAGCTCAACAAATCCTGCAAATTCAAGGGTAAATAATCACCTATCTGTACCTTCCTAAAGATGCCCTGATTTAAAGAATCCTTTAAAATTATTATTAGAAAATGGTACATACAGTTTTCTATACTGGTATTAGCACCGGAGACGCAGCGCAGCGTCACTGTAAGCTGTCTTGCTGAAACAAGATGGTATTTGATGAAGACCCACCGTACTCGCACACTGCAGTTCAGTGAAACAATCTTCAAGTGGCTTTAATCTGTTTTTCTAACAAGCAGATGCATTCTGGCCTTTGTACTGCTCTGTAACAATTTGTGAATATTGTACGTTGGCCAAGTTAGCAGGAGGTTTCCTACAAAAGCATAACAGGTTTGATCAACAGGCTGCAGCAACAGAACCTGGATCAGGTCAGATCCGTGAACTACATCTAAAGGGTCTCCCACTGCTGGCAACTGAAAAAGACCAAATTTAGGAGATACCTGTGTTTTCATTGGAGCATTTTAAAAAAATTTCACAAGTGGGTAAAATAAGTTCAACTATGCAGTTAAAAAAAAGGCAAGGAAAGATACAAGGACTGGACCAGTTCAAAACAATGCTCCCTCTAGCAAATAAACAGGATCTGTTAGGAACTATGCCAGTACCGCTTAGTATTGATGGTTTTGCCTTTCCTTCAGACACTCTGTTTTGATAAACAGAGAACAGGACCACAAACAGAGTAGAAGAAAAGAACTCTGATGCACAAAAAAAAAAAAGCAAAAATAAACACAGGCTCTCAAAACAGCAACAGATTTCTGGCCAAACCTGACAGTGTTAAGAAATTGAAGTTGTTTGTGTTATCCTCAGGGTTTAGATACACTTTTGCATAAAGATCAGGAGTTCCTTGAGCTGTTGTACTAAATGCTGCCTGGGGAGCTGAACGCTTCCTCAAACATGTGCATGAGGTCCAGGGTGCAGGGCGATTTTATGAATCTCCAGTGTAAATGCTTTCAAAATCCTCCTTGTGTAGCAGAGATTTTCTGATGACCGTGTGCTTTCTGATCACAAATTCCCAAAGGGAAGCTACAGATAGCCACCGTCAGTAGAAGCTGCTTGAGAATAACAGAGACACACAAGGTCCTGGTTTACCATCAGAGGAGCTCTGGGCTGGAAGGGATGCGGAACAGGGTTATTACCCCCATTGAGGGGTTGTTATTAACACACAGATGCAGCACCTACAGGTGTTTTTGATTTGGGAAAAGAAGAATCTTGCCTTATTCTTACACTCCTCCTTAGGCAACCAAGTTTGGTGGTTGCTGGAGACAAAAAACTGGGCTACAGGGACTCCAAATACAGTCATCTTTATGTGCTTGTCCTGAGATCAGTAAAGAAACAGGTGCTACTCATGCTCACACTGGCCTTCATTCTCTCTGATTTTTGGAGTCCTAGGAAGAACTACAGCAAGGTCTGCATACATTCCCATAAACTGATGCTGCTCTTCAGGGAAATGATGTTATTTTCAAGCAGAAGTAAAATGTTTGATTGTTACAGTACAAAAACACTTTGTATTTACCCAGACCACCATTATCTGCAGAATATTGATGCATATGTCTATGTATCTGTGTTCAAAGTGCCATTTCAAATAAGTCATCCACAAATTAACAGATCGGCTTTCACGTCACTCAAACTACTTTTAATAGGAAATTACAGGGGTACCAAAATGACAGACCTACTCCTACGGAAGACAAGTGAAAGCGCATTCAGTTTCAAACTGAGTGAAAGTTTACTTACTTTTGTGGTACCTGGTGAAATCATGTTATTTAAAAAGTTGTATTTTAATATTTAACACAAAATAAAACCAGGGTTTTCCTTTAAAGGAAAAATGCATGACTGAATATCACAGAACTATGTTGCCAGCTAGTGTTGCTATCAAAATTCCTCCAAATATTTCAATGGAAAATTTGCAATTTGAAATATGAAAGGTAGTTACTTAAATTTTGCTTGAACAGATGCAGAATGACAAGTTCTTGATGTGAGATTTACTATACATGTTAAAAAGCCATCCCACACTAGATGCAGATTTCACCAATGCTGATGTCCAGCCTCAGTTTTAATCTACATCCTTTCTTCGGTTGCTCTAAAATAATTACCATTTAATTTTCAATATTCTTTCATGCAATAAGAACACGACAGCTAGCAGAGATCTGATTAGACATTTCATCACTATAAATCTTAATTTGGACTGTTTTTCCTTTTACTATCAGTTTTTCAATTGAAGTTTTTAATTCTTTCAACATATCTATAAGCATATGCTTGTTATCATTCTTTGGACCTTGAAATACAATGGATATGATCAAATTTGGGCCACAGTCCAGACTAAGATTGGTTTCTATTGCTCCAGTTTCTTTTCTATTGTCCTGTACTTCACTGTCTAACCGGGTCCTAACAAAAGTGCAAGCATTTGGAAAAGCGTAATTGCCCCTAGGGAAGTTAGGGCAGTCTGACCTCCTCAAATTATACCGATCAAAGTGATGTACGGATTTTCAGAAATGCACACATACATATGCTTTCAAAGTGTTTGTTCTGGAATTGATATACAGCAGAGTCAATAATTCTCAGGAATTCCTCTGACTTCTTTAAGACAGACTCTACATATACTTGCTATTTTTATTCAGTGTTTATCATTGTCACATGCTGCTATTTCACACACTCTTTCATCTACGATGGCCAGATAAATACCATCTGGTTATGTTAAAGCCTTCAGGCAGAATAATAAAGATGTTGATGTGTACATAATGGTCTTTCAGGTGCAAGAATGACAACAGTTCCCACGTTCCACGAGACCTGCCCCTTAACACCAGGCAAAGCTGGATGTGAACACTTAGGACTTTCATTCAGAAGGGGGAAAACTAGGTTCTCATTCTTTCGTCCCAAGCTTATTTCTACTTTTTACTTAATGACAGCGCAGTAAAATAGCATCAACAAATCCTTCACAAGAGTTTCTCGCCCTTCTTTTCCCTTTCAAATAGTTCTTCCAGAATTCAGTACCGGAGATGCACTTCAGCTGTGCCACAATGCCTGTATGAATATTGGCATCTTATTCTAATGCCCACAAATAAATACTGTCTGGCAGCATGGTCCTCCCTAAGCAGGACCATCGCATTCTGTCATTAATGATCGGGACAAACGATCTTCAGTAGTGAGAGGGGAGAAATCTGTGGGAAATTGCTATTCTTTGGAAAGGCTGCCATGTACAGGACAAGTTTGCCCTGGAAACGTACCAAGATCTAAACTTGTTGGAATGAGAAGGAATGAATAACGAATAAATGGTAGGAAAAAAATTGCATCCATTGGTCACAACTGGATGTGAAGCAATAGCAGAAAGCAACATCCCTGTCTAAACTAATCTAATCTTAGTCCCTGTCTAAGACTAATCAAATTCGATGTCTTCTAAACCAAACAACTTGCAGCTAGAAAGTGCCAACAAAACATTAAAATGCATAAATAGTGACATCTGGAAGGGTATAGTATAATAATTTGCCTGCTCTAAAAAGGTCCCGTGTTATCAGGTGTGCCTGGCATTCACTGTTCTTCACAAAGCACTAATGCAGAAAGGACGGTGAATGTCTATTTTCCAGTCGCTAGTATACTATGTTTTGTTTTAATCCTGTTGAGCCAGTCAACATTATGATATTTAAGCTTGCTGGACTGAAAAAAAAAATTTAAAAAATAAATCCAATTTTGCTAAGAAAGGCTATTTACACTAAGAGTTTCATATTACAAAATTTAAAATGCAATTCATTTTCTTCAGAATTTTTTTCCCATTTACAGTTTACTAACAAAATTTCTGAGATAAAGTGTGGTAGTACTGCTCCCAGTCACTAAAATGTTCCTTTTAACCTGTTACGTTTACTACTGGAGACGGCAGCCAAGAGCCGACCATACCCCTGGGTAAGCATGGGCTTTTCCAGAAGTGGCACAGGCTCTTCTGAGGAATTGCGATTTGTAGAACTGAAAGTAAAATGCATTTCAAGAAACACATTATATCTGTGTGGAATTCAGATTTCACTCACATGGGAAATGTCATACTATGGGAAATACAGTCCTCAAGTATTAAGTTGTGTTTATCAGAAGTTTGTTTTCCATGCAATAAATTTCAATCAGAGTTGCTAGATTGAAAAAGACATGTCAACCTTATCTTTTAAAAATTACCAGGATTGCACTGCCATTTTATTCTGATGAGAATGAAAAACAAAATTCTGGTTCAGCACTGACACAAACATGAAATGCTTATATGAAACGCACACATGAAAACCACACTTTATAACTGATTTTAGTACTGTCAAAGAGCAATAGTGCTAAAAAATCTCCAATGCATAACAACATGTAATTCAACTCTTGCTATATTATATTCCTGAACAGACCAATTTTGGGACTTCTGCATAACAAATGGCGAAATGATCCTGACCTCTTAGAACTGAAACTGTTTTTCTTCCACTTTGTGTCTGGAGAGCCTAAAAGAATGACAACTATGTTCCACGCTGTAATTTATAAAGCGTCCTTAATCTACATAATTTATATTATATGGAATACATGTGACCGCCACAACAGCGTGGAACGCCCTGGATGGATGTTTCATTTATCTGCTCTGTAACGGGTAACAACTGCTTGGCTGCGCTTCATTCTGTGCTGCTGCCTTTATTTCTGCCCAGCCCCTAATGGTAAGGGTGGCTGAAAGAAACGCCTGGGATTGCCTGCTGCGGAGTCTCCAAAAGGCTGTGTGTGGAGTAGCCACCCCAAACCATCCGATTATCACTTGACACTGGACACAAGAAACAGCCAACAGGGAAATTCCGTTTGTTGGATCCCTTTCCATAATTATATCATGCTTCATGCAAACTGGAAGGTTCAATAGGTGAAGAGGTCTTAGAAGGAATTTGAACATTTGCCATCTTATCATTAGGTAATGACATTTTAATAGTTTAATTAACCATCAGGCAAGGAGAAGTTCAGCATGAGAATGGTTGAAACTGCCTAATTATTAAGTCACGAAACAAGATATGCTGCAGGGAAGGGGAAACAATCCTATTTATTTTGAAGGGGGTCTTGAAAAGGGTTGGGTGACAGGACAAGAGGGAGACTGCCAGTCTTCAAGTGACTCTGTAAGGGGGTCATAAGGTATTTAAAAAAACTCCAAAACTAAATCATAAAAATCTGTAAAGTCAAGATAAAAAGAAAATTATAACAAAAAGATGGTAAATTATAAAAAGTGCTTTTGATATTTAGCTACAAAAAATGCCTGTTGGGAAAAAAAACGTACAGAAAATATAGAACCATCCTAAGACCTTACAGCACAACACAAGTGTTGAGTTAATACACAGTGTTAGCAGTTTTGTTGCTCACCTATCCAGAAGAATTTTAAATATGGTGAAAATGTAAAAATAGACAATTCCAGGACTTCTAAGCAACTAGCACTGGCAAGGAGTTCATGTGAACTTCACACCACCTTAAGGAGTTACACCCGATACTGAAGTGACGTGGAAAGAGCCACGCTACAAACTATTTTTAGCAGTAGAAGGAACAAGTCCCAGTGACACAGTGACATCAGGCCAGCCGAGGAGCGGGGAGTTAGCTAAGAAGTTCCCTGCAGGCTCCTCAGCCAACACTGCTCCCTTGCCCAAAAGTCTGAACAGCTCTGGAACTACTGTGGCTTTTCTTTTCCCCTTGATATCAGTAGTGCAAAAGAGTCAAGAGTACCACTTTGAGCCAACTAGCAATGGAGAGCTGTACACTGAGTAACACATCAAATACAACTGGATAGAAAGATGACATCTGGTCCCTCCATTGATGGCACAGATAAATTAATTACTTGAAAAAATAAAATCAATCAATCCACCACCAAGCACAACCGAAAACCAGTAAACCCTGAAGGCTTTCTGTCCCAGAGTTTCCCCAACAGAAACCCCAGAACTTTTTTTCCTTGTTAGATTACGCAAGGAATGTGTAATGAATTCATCCCATTCTCTTAAGGCGTTGTAGGTGGTTTAAAATACTACAACAAGTAAAGCCCCCTTGCATAAGAGGTTGTTAAGTGTTTGCAAGGTTACTGGGTATTTGTAGCAATTTGAAAAATCACCGCTAAAATACTATTACTAGTACTTTCCCTTTAAAATACATGCATGTCAGCAATTACATCACATGTACATGTATGTAGCACAGCAGAGGGAAAGGAGAGAGAATTTATGATGATGCCAGATCCCAGTGCTAGAAGAAACATGAAGGTAAACGGCACCTTGCTGCCTATGGCCCCAAGTTCGTTTTAACTCCAAGACAACTTGTGTGCAGAATCTGACTACAGAAATATTCTCTGCATGGAACAGGGAAGGGAAGGAGAGGGCAGGAACGTCACAGGTAACTATTGTAAAGCCTAATCACTGATGAACAATGTCCTGCCAAGGTGTGGAGAGATGGCTGAAGCCCTGTGGAGATCACCTTCAGAGCATTACAAAACAAAGCACCTGAAGTTGGTTTTGTATGTTAACAAGTATATGGCTATAGCATGTCTAACACACATCAACTCACCTGTCATAGATGGTGCCAGTTTTCTTTGCCCTTTGTGGTCCACAGTACCTTCATAAGCTACAGTCACATCATACACTGCATCCAGATAGTCTTTCATTGTGTCGATGGCTACATGAGTTGCCTTCACACGCGGCGTCAGCACATGCTTTAATATAGCAAGTCCTAGAGGGGGAAAAAATTACAAATTGCAGTGTTTGAAAGTAAACTGGACTACATTACAAAACAAACATCATGCCAAGGAACTTCAGCAGCCTCATACAAAATCACAAAAGGTTTATTTTTAATCTCAATTCTCGTTTGAGAGGGAGAATGTGCATGTGTGCACACTGCAAACGCTCAGTGAGCACATGAAGAAGATGAAGCAGAAATCCTAAAGTGTACTAATGACAAAAAGGCTGCTCAACAAGAGTCCTTTTTACAGCTCCTTCTCTAGAAGCAGTGATGGTTTTAATCTGGCTTATAAGTGATGAAACAGCACTTCACTGTTTACATTTTGTCCAACTGAGGTTAAAAAAATAAAAGAGCAAATTAACTGAGAAATACTAAACACACAGGACATCACCTCCTGAAATTCTGTATCAGAAACAGATTTTCTAGGTGAGTCATAAGCACAGATAATTTTAAGCATGCCTAATGCTCATCTGGCATTTGACTTCCAAAGGACAAATCAATTTTATCTACATACTTGGTCCCAATAGTGCACCATGGTAAAAAAACAGTGGTTGTTTTAAACTTCACATGCTTAAAACAGAGTGTTACATTTCTCCAAAGCTACCAAGCTATCAGAAATTCCTATACATTTTGCTATTTTCTACTACAGATTCTAGCTTTCCCTGCTTTTGCTTCCTTCTTCCTAGTGGCACTTTCTGGGCCATTAGACATGGTTACTCTGAGGGTCCTCACTTTGGGGAAGGACAGGGGAAAGCAGTTAGACTCCTGACAGCTTCAGCCCACTGCAATGACTTGCTGCTACAGAAAATGGGATGTTCCACTTCATCCTTGCAGTTGTTTCCCTTACTGCTCTTTTCTTGTTCCTGCTGCTAACCTTGTATTGCTCGGGCACCCCCCTCCCACCAGCGGATTCAACTCACCATCCCAGCAGAAAACCAAGCAGGGAAAGGGGTATTATAGCACTGAGAACAGACAGCAAGGAGGAAACCGATTCCCTGTTTCCCTGCAACAACCTATTACAACCAACTTGGCTACTAACAAATCCATAGTCGGAGAAATCAAAGTGTTGTCCTTAACCATCCAGGCCAAGGTACAGAGATGGTGTGACAAGGACACAAGCACATCAGGTGTACCAGCACTCCGCGAGTCTTAACAGTATTGCGTGTCCGTGTTGGCTCCAGCTGACCACTTCCACCTAGAGCATCCTTAAGAACATATATACACACTGGGCTCAAAAGTATCAACTTAATTCTATTTCTAGCATTTTAACATACAATGACTTTCAAAATGACAACAAACGACAAAAAAAACCTCAAACCTTTTCATGATTTGAACACAGCTCTTCCACACTTACTTGAAAATGCTTCTAGGAAAAAAAAAAGGGTATTACGCAAAAATTCTCACTATTTTGCTATAAGATATGTATCTTTCTCAAAAAGAAGTATCCAAATAAAATTGCAATTTTTCCTTTCTAGCCTTATTTTTCACTGGCTTAGTCTTCAGTCCATTTTTAAAGAACCATCCATTGGTGCTACTGGTTCCTGATAAAGCAAAAATTTTTCTAAACCAAAGTATTGTGGTATTGCTTTTGATACTTTTCTGCTTGAAAAAGCAATTCAAAAGATCCTATATTATGTCCTCATTTTGTACCAAACTTCTCTCCCTTGTCGGGCAAAGCACGCTTTGATCTACAATTATGAAAATATCTACTAACGCTGTAAGATAATGCTAATTTCTAAGCTGCTCTAACATTCTTATAGTTGAAAATTTCAGTATAAATCATTATCTTGATTTCTTAATATTTGCTAAAAACTTCCTTGTCTGAACACAAAGATAAAAGGTTATTTACTAGCACTCCTTCTGAAGTCATTGTTCTAAGCTTTACTGGCAACAGCGATAACTGTCTTTGCAAAATGTTATATGGATCATGTAAATATTTTGAAGTATAACATGGTGGCAGTGTTTTCTTAGCTTGTGAACTGTTACATCAAACAGCTAATTATGTTATGTTTCAAAATGTTTACTCTGTAAATGAAGCACTGAATATTCTAGTGTTGTGTCAGCATCCACATTAGAGTGGACATTCCACTCAACACAACTCTTGTTGATCCAAATTCCCAAACATATTCTAAAAACACCATCATTCCTCTCCTGCCCAACTCATCTTCCCCTTAACCAAACTATTACTGTTGGAAAGAAAAAAGGAAAACAGGTTTTGGTGAGAACCGAATCCTCTAGACAAATTAATTTAGGTATCTAAGACTATTTGGTGCTGAGTTTTTTGAATCTATGGCCAGTTTTGCTGATGAAGATCACGGAATCGCAGCATTGTCAGAGTTGGAAGGGACCTCTAGAGATCATCCAGTGCAACTCCCCTGCTAAAGCAGGATTGCCCAGAGCACATCACTCAGGACTGCATCCAGGCGGGGCTTGAAGATCTCCAGAGAAGGGGACTCCACGACCTCCCTGGGCAGCCTGTGCCAGGGCTCTGGCACCCTCACCGGAAAGAAGTTCTTCCTCATATTTAAATGGAACTTCCCATGTTCCAGCTTGTGCCCGTTGCCCCTCATCCTGTTGCTGGGAGCCACTGAAGAGAGTCCAGCTCCATCATCCTTCAACCCACCCTTTAGGTACTTGTAAACATAAGAGGGTCAGTCACAACCTGTGAAATGCAATTGTAGAGTAAGCCCCTCTTAGGCCATGCGCTAGCAGTGAACTCTTGAAGGTTTAAGTACAAAATGAGTATGCGTCTAATTAAAATCAATAAAGAAAGTTCATAATCCATTATTCAGAAACACTCCGGTGCATGACAAACATGCAGCAACAA